>NC_137644.1:1068747-1313747 GCF_963383615.2 Lipophrys pholis | reverse complement strand
GTTTGAGTTTTCTCCAGTTATTCTAACATGCATGTTCTGTTGTGCAAATGTAGTGACAGATGAAGATATTTTGAGTATGCCAATACTCGCTGACATGTACCTGCTAACAAAGTCAGAAATATTACTTTTGATCGTCTCGTATGAGGCAATCAGCTGTTGTATGAGCGACTAAGACAATATCTGGGCGAAGTAAAAAGAGTAAGGGAAAGAAAATAGTGTAGACAATACAGCAGTGATAAAAAGAATGACGAGTAAGGCAGAAAAAATCTCATCAATGAAAGAAAGCTGCTGTATATTTATCTCAGCTGCTTTGGCTTCAGAACCCACAAGACCATTTCATTCAATTAAAATAATTATTCTCAATAAAAACTCCACAATACACCTGTTGGTGCTATCCCTAACCCTCAAAACCTTGAAATTCATACCTCATATTCAAGTCGTACCTGTGTTCTGCCGTGTTTGATTACACACATAAACCAACTTTATACTTTGTACAGCATTAAAAGGGAGCATTGCAAGGGAAAATCACTGCCGAATGTTAATGACACTGCATTCATTTTTACCTTCACATTCCTTTTTTGTATTTGGTTTTTCAAGATGCAAATCCAGTAGATTTGTGACCGTTTAAAATAACTGATAGAAAACATGTTGTAGGAGAGACAAAGTCCAGACTTTGAAAAAGGCAACACTTAGATCACAAAGGTAATTCCATATGGTAAAGATGGATGGAAATAGCTCCATTTATTGAAGATCATAGTCACAAAACCAGGAAAAGTCTTGTTTTTGCCCTCTGTACTTCCTTTATAGAAGTTTCAGAAGCCTCCAGGTTAAAGTGTATTATCCAGACGAACACAAGCTGTGACACACCTGATTCACACCATGAAGAGATTACACCTCATAAACTAAATAATTCAACAGTAGATCAAAGCTATTCTGAATCTTTTTTAAATGCATTATTAAACTGAAACACCAATTCTTAAAACACAATAATAGTTATAACATAACATAACATAACATAACATAACATAACATAACATAACATAACATAACATAACCAATTGGACACTTTTGTAATGTGTTTTCATGAGGACTCTACGACATTTTGCCAGCAAACATCAAAGATCAGATCACCTCGATTCATTTGTACATATGGGAGCAGTTGTAGCGTTGGTCACTCACCAGGGGGAGCCATAGATCCTGAAGCCCCTCACAGTGACCTCAGAGTCCTGCAGGTAGATGCAGTTGGTGAGCAGCGACTGGACATTCTCGTAGTTCTCTGGCTTCAGCTTCGAGGCCGACGGGAAGTAGTAAAAGTCCTGCTTGATGAGGTCGGCCATGAACTCTTGGTCAAAGGTCAGCTCGTGGTTTCCGGCAATCACGATCTTGATGTCGTAGGGAAGCGTACCTGCGAGAAAGAAGCAGAGAAAATGAGGGTGTAAAATATTTACAGGACAATTAGGAGAGAGAATGCACTTTAGAATAGAGAAAGACATAAGGACATGGATAAAAGGGTTTTTGGAGAGACAAAGGAATGAGTGGTGGCACACAGAATGGGAAGAGACAAGACAACTGAGAATGAAGCCCATCTGAGACGGCTTGGCGTCCGAGTGCAACGAGGCTTTTCTGGTTATTTTCCCTCTCTATATCAAGTAAATCTGTGCAACTGTCTCAGATTCCCTCCATCAGTCAGGGTCTCCACCCAGTGCACTGCTGCACCGGTCGAGGACTCTTGATCACGGGGAGGCTGAGGAGGGAACTTTGTTGAGTTTTCAGGTCGGATTATTAAACATTTACTGAGAACGGCAGTCACCCATCCCTACGCCCCTTTTTCTCTTTGCTGTCATCATCATTATCATCCCGGGTCTAATCAAACTCCTGCTCTTTCTCATCTCACCCCCCACTCCTCTCTTTTTCTCTCCACCATTTCAATGGCTTTAATTGGCCATTCGGAGCTTGGCACAGCGGGGCATGTGATCAATCTGAGCTCCATCAAACCCGGTTGCAGGCTGGGTTTTCCAAGGATTTCCAAACATCTGGAGGTCTGTTTTTGTCAGGTAGAGAGCCTGATGGGGGAGTTCAATCACCATAGCTTCTTCTTCTCCTTTTTATTATTACCACCAGGATGGCGTGCAGCTGAACATGCCAGTTTGTGTGTCAGCGTTTGTGTTTGCGAGTGACTTTCCCATGTGCCTGCTTTTGTGTGCTTAATGTGCGAGGTTTGCGCGCATCTGTGCATGAATGTGTCATGTTAGTGAAAAGGAGTAATTAAACCAAGCTTTAGAAGAGGCTGACAGCCCGCCGACGGTTCTGTCATAACAGCCAATCACAGCCAAGTGACAGAAAGGGAGAAAGAGATGGAGGGGGGATGGGAGAGAAGGAGAGAGAGAGAGAGAGAGAGAGAGAGAGAGAGAGAGAGAGACAGAAATATTTTAGGAAACCCAAAAATCCTTGAGTGTGAAAGAGAAATAATAACAAGATGAAAGCAGCTGTCAAAGAGAGCCCATCTCTGCAGTGTCGGGGCCCTGCCCCCCCTCTACCAGTCCAACATGGCTCCCATTTGTTTGGCAGAAAAGCTTGTGTTTAGTTGACAAGCAGACACCAAAAAAAAGCCCCATAAATGAGGGGGCGACACCTCCACAAAAGGTACGAGGACTCACATACAATCAAAAGACTCTTTCTATTCGCTCTCATCAAGGATTTGGCATCTAAAGTGGTTTTTAATCTCCATCCTTGGATGAACTGAGGACAGAAGAACTTCTCACTCTCAAACCAAAAATCACTGTTTTAATTGTGTACCTGACGTACGGGACGAGTGAGAACACCACAAGTTAGCATTTCACTTTGGACCTCTGCGGAAGGAAAAGATCTAAAAATACACCGTTTCTCAGATTCTCCAGTATATGATGGAATATGTTTCAGTGCTGGGCAATGCCAGCGAAAGTAAAGCTGCCAGACATGCTTGGCAGATACAGACGAAGTGAAACACTAATAGCCATAACATTATGACCACCTGCAGAAGACTGCTGTCCCCATGTTGCTTCCTATACACATAAAAACTGTGCTCCACTGTTCATTCTGACAGCTTTGTACGACCGGCATGAACTCCTGCAGCAGTTTGAATAAGAGTAGCTCACCTGTGGGCTGCAAAGCGTTGTAATGGTTGGTTTTATTCTCAGATATGATTTCATGTTTGAAAGAATTAATGTGTAGAGTTTCCTGATTCTCCCTGAGTATACCTGGATCTCATTCAGTACTTGTGGGTGGGTTCCCTCACACAATCCTAAAATGTGTTCGAGGTAAACTGGTGACTTTCTTTTTCTTGTATGTGAAAAAGGTGTGTGTTCCAGTTCTCTGCAAACCTAAGATGAACAAAGCATTAATAATTCACATGGATCAACATCGATCAGTCTTCATTCATGCAAAAAGGAACCTTGATGTTATCAATGATAGAAAACTGCCCGCTGGAGACTGAGGCCACCTTACAAGAGTTCCAGTTTTACAGATCCTCTGACTTGAGACTCTGAGAAAAAGCAGACATATACCATTTGTGCAGAAGTTTGATGTTTTGCTTTCTGTTCTTTGGTTTCTCGAGGCAGTGGTGGCCAGAGAAGCCAGCTTGTAATCAGAGGTTTGCAGGATTGAATCCTGTGGCTGACCAGTACGGTGACCACTGTCGGTACCTGAAAAAGACAGTTTCAACCACCAGTGCTGCCTGGACACTGCGCGGTAGCTATTAGCTGCTAGTTATGTTTAGATGGGTTAAATAAAGAAACTGATTGAGCTATCTCACAATTGTATGTAGTTTTTCAGTTACCCATTGCTAACTTGTAAAGGCCCTGTAAAGAGTATGTACAGTAGATGAATGGATGCAAAGAGATGAGATGGTGGAGCAATAAAATATAACTCAAATGACTATAACTAAACTGCAAAGTCCCAGTGATTCTGTATCCTTACACAACCTTATTAAATTGACTTTTGTCTTTTTATCCATTGATAATACAAATAAATATTCATTGTTCCGCCTTATAATACCTTGAAATTAACTTGCTTTTATCATATAACCAACATGACATAGCCATTTCCAAGAGTCCTTTGTTGCAGCTTCCTCAGCCTTCATGAACCAACAGGAATCTATCCAACAACAGTTTCTCTGCAGGCTCAAAGGCCCCTACATGCTACCCTTGTCTGTGGGTGTCCGCGAGTGTCCGCGGGGCGAACATGATTGTGGCCATGCTCCACTTCTGGACTCGTGTCAGCACGCCTTCCATGCATTGAAAATGGAGACCTCGCGTGAACAAGAAGAAGTAGAGCGCCTGTGTTTGTTATATTTGGCCAAAGAGGAGGATAACAAACGAAAACGGTATGATGTGCGACCGCTTAACGTGAATAGAGCATGGAACAGAGTGTTCAGGACGGAGACTGACGCATGCGCAGTAGGTGCGCACAGTCGTGCACAGGTCGCGCTGTCGCAAAATTTGGGCTGCTCGCAGTCGCCCACAGAGGGGTCAGAGCGGACACTCGTGCACGGGGGCAGATGATGATTTTGACGTCTATTGTACACTACGCACATGCGGACACTCATGGATAAGGGGAGCATGAAGACCCCCTGGAAAGGAGCCAAACAGCTGCATGGGAGTGCAGCTTATAGCTGGAGACTTATGTAGGTTCTTGGTTGACTGTTTTCAAGGTGGGAGCAGCGAGAGGTGGGAGCAACGGGACATATCTAGACCAACCAGAGACGGCCTGCAGAGCAAAATGCAAAGAGAATATACCATGAATGAGGTGGGGCCTGAAGAGAAGCCATACAGTTTGATACTCTAATGTTTATCACTCAGCACCATACCAGGGTTATTTCTTATGTTATATCAACCAGTACCAACCAGCAATTCAATAATCCATCCATCCATCCATTTTCTTCCGCTTTTTTGTCTTTTTGTTCTTTTTATTGTGTTTCAAGATGCTTGTTTTAGGACTGCCTGGTAAATGAGATGTTACATCACAAGGGGTTATCCTGTGAACAAAGTTCTGATAAAGTTCTACACTGGATTATTATCCATGAGAAAAACACAAGAACCCAAACAAGGTGGGGACGGAGAATCAAAGACAAACCGGAGCTTATTTCACTGCACAGCAAAAGGAAACATTTAAGGATGTCAAAATTAATATGTTATCGCAGATTAATCTAAACTTAAACTGATCCAATAAATATTTTTTAATGCAATCAACCAGGGTAAGGGTTTATGGTTAGCATTCAGGGTTTATTGTTTAGAGTTAGCGACTATGGTTTGAGGTGATTGGTTTAGCAGAGAGTCATGAAAACCTTTCATACATTTTTGTCCCCAAGGCCTAACTGATGTAGAAGCAACCCATTTCACCCTCCCAGTAACCTGAACTGCACTGTGACGGTGTAAAATCCAGGACACCTTCATGGCTTTGTGTGGGATTCTACCTCCTCCCTCCAGAGATTTATCTGATTCAATAAACAGGCAAGGAAATGGACTCAACCAAATCTGAGGTAGATGGAGTATCCCTCCATCTATCCCTCCATGGAATCAGTTTAAAGTTACAAATGCATGATTTTGTGAAAATGATTGGCACGAGAACAGTTTGTGTTATGGAGTTTATAATTAAACATTTGTTATAGTTTCAAAGAAATGTGTTTTTCTATGGAAGTACAGACGCTGTTCACGCCCTGTGACTCGTGAATGAGGACATTAAACTGAGTGTTTCTTGAGAATAACTTCTGAGTTGCGGCCCAAAATAATTATGTGACATATTTCTATAAAAAGGCACCCCACTATCAGCTCGTCATGAGACAGGATAGTTTTATCTGGTGTCATCCCAGATAGACGATTCCTATTTAGACGACTTATTATAATAAGTGAATTATTTGTAACATTTCAGTGACCTAGAAGGAATAGTAATGTATTTGTACTAGTGCTGTCAATCGATTAAAAAAAACCAAACTAATTAAATGCACAATTTTCTGTAATTAATTGCAATTAATCGCATTGTTTTTCTACTGAAGACTGAAGCTTGTGATGGATATTTATTGAGGGGAAACCACGGAATTAATGTCGACTCAACACACAGAGACTAAATTTAAATTCAAAGACGTCCTTTTAGCTTTTCGTGAAACTGTTCATCTCCAAGATCAGCAAAATAATAAAAACATAAATTAATTAATAATCATCGAACATAAGTCTGGGTTTGTTAGAGAGCAGGTCCACCACTTTGAGAATTTTATTATACTGTAGCAGCAAAAATATACTGTAATATCCACACACACACACACACACACACACACACACACACACACACACACACACACACACACACACTATACAGGAGAGCCAGGGAAAGAGAGAAAGAGGATAAATTAATATTTTACCAGTATTTCCGCCAGTTTTAGCAGTTTGGTGGCTGCTGGTCAGCGAACATGGCAACCTGCTGTTTTGCAGCAGAATTACTTCTGTGGTCATTAAATTGGGCTTTACAAAGTAAAACTAATGACTTTTACCTTCTCAATCAGGAAACTTTGTAAAGTGAAACTTTCTGCCATAATATTATTCCACTCGGTACTATGCTGCTCTGCTGTGACAGTGCTCCGCCCAGAGACGCTGCTGCGACGGTAAGGGAGGAAAGAAAAAAATATATATAAATGAAGTAAACAAATCTTTGTAAATTACGTTACATTTTTTTAACGAGTTAAACGTTTCAAATGAATTAATTAAATGAATGCAGAATTTTTGACAGCACAAATTTTTAACCTTAAAGACACATAGTTTCTTTGAAAAAGTAGCTGAACATTAGTTTAAAATCGCAGTGGAGGAAGAAAAAGAAGAAAAAAAAACTGTATCCCGACGTTGGGCTGTTTTATAAAAGTAGCTGAACAATGGCCAGGGAAAGGAAAACATTATAACTCTCTCATTCTTCCATATCTGAGTTATGGTGTGGAAATATGGGGAAAAATATGTTGATAGTAATTATAAAAGTGAACTAATGGAGAGGAGCTTCACAGTGCAGCTACTTTGTGTCTTTATAAAACATATATATGTTTTTAGCCTGATATCGGGACCCTTTTTATTTTCTTCCCCCACCACAAATTTAAACTAATGTTCAGCTACTTTTTCCAAGAAATTATGTGTCTTTATGTGTAAAAATTCATCCTCGGTCTCTGAAATGTTACAAATAATTCACTTATTATAATAAGGCGTCCAAATGGGAATCGTCTATATGGGATGAAGCCGTTTTACCCTACTGATGATGTTGATGACGATGATGATGATGATGATGATGATGATGATGATGATGATGATGATGATGATGATGATGATGATGATGATGATGAAACCAGTGAAACAGACACAAAGATCTCAGAGCTTACCTGCTCCTTTTTCCTTTATGACTCTGGAAGTTTTGATGAATTTCTGCTTTGCCTCTTCAGACTGGACATACAAAATACAGCCTCGGTCAATCATGTCTCATTTTCAGCGACCTTTTGTCAAAAAGCTGCTTCCTGGAGACCAGTTTCCTCCAGCCGGACACACTTCCACTGATGTACAGGCAGGGAAGTGACCCAAACCATTGTGAGATGGAGGAGAGAATGTATTCATTCTAAGTTCTGGGTGTAGAATTGACACAAACACTTTCAGTTTTCATGATATAGTTGAAATGGTTTCCTGAAATAATCCATGAAGGGTTTTGGAAAGATTTTGGATTGGTTGCCACGACATGAAAAGTCTTATTTTCGGCCATGTGAACAGCTGACTGAAATAAAGAAAATGTGTGTCCTGATAGATTCGTACATCTGTTGGTCGGCCATAATAGTTATTCAGCGTGGGTCTTATATAGCACTTTTTACATTCAAAGACGCTTTATATTGCATTATTCATTCACTACATACTCAATAGTGGTAAACTACGTATGTGGCCACAGCCGCCCTGGGGCAGACTGACAGAAGCACAGCTACCAAACTGCGCCATCAGTGTCTTGCCCAAGGACACTTTGGCATGTAGGCAGGCAGAGATGGGAATTGAACCTTTAACCTTCCAATTGGGAGACGACCGCTCTCCCACCCCAGCCATGCCATCCCGGCAGACTATATGCTCAGAGCTTTAAGTCAATTCAGTTCAACATTATTTATATGATGCCAAATACAACAGCGTCAGTTCAACATATTGAACAACAGCATAATAATTGTACAATTCAGATAACCTCAAGCAGAACAGTTTAGATTATACTTATCATTAAATTTATTTAAATTAAGCATATTACCATTTTCATCCGTTAGATGCATGAATGACCAGATTTGTTTCTCCTTAGACAAGATAGGTAAATCTGAATAGGTGGGTTTTGAGTGCATATTTGAAGGCAGGAAGAGAGTCCATGTTCCATAGGTGGGGGGGCAGAGCGACTGATAACAGTGGAGAAATACTACTACTGTGTCTTAGACCGCTTCTTATATTGAACCTTTGGGTTGTACCTTTAGGGTTGTTGATGTTTGTATAGAGAAAAACAACCAGATGTAAAAATGTTAGATTATTTAACGACTGTTTGTTGGTAAAAAATGTATTATTCCTTATTTGATTGTGGTAAGGACTTATTTTCTTAATGCATTCATTGATGTCCTGAAAAAGCAAAGCTTTAATTTCTTTGCAACGTACTTATAGAAATAACTTGTTGAACCATCTGAACCTGGTGAACCATCCGAACCTGGTGAACCGTCCGAACCTGGTGAACCATCTGAACCTGGTGAACCATCTGAACCTGGTGAACCATCCGAACCTGGTGAACCATCTGAACCTGGTGAACAATCTGAACCTGGTGAACCATCTGAACCTGGTGAACCATCCGAACCTGGTGAACCATCCGAACCTGGACAAAAGAGCTCAAATGTGACGATGACGACGTGTACATGAACGCACAATGAAATACTAAAATTACTACACACACACACACACACACACACACACACACACACACACACACACACACACACACACACACACACACACACACAGAGTACAGGTGAAACCTCCTCTGGTCTAGGGGTTGGCTGATCAACCTCTCCCCTCAGTTGCTGTCACCTTCTGGTAGGTTTCTGTGCTCCCTACAATTTCAACCGTTAAGCTGAAGTTTCACAGCAGTTTAGATGAGTATACCTATGAGTATACAGTTAGTATACCTACTAACTGAGAGGACATTTGGAGAAAAGAGCTGCGCCGCGCTGTTAATACTAATGAAACATTTTGGATATGGCCTGACTTTGTGCTGCTGGTAACTAATGAATGAGCTGCACCTAAATGCTTAAAACATCAGACGACAAGTGTGTGTGTGTGTGTGTGTGTGTGTGTGTGTGTGTGTGTGTGTGTGTGTGTGTGTGTGTGTGTGTGTGTGTGTGTGTGTGTGTGTGTGTGTGTGTGTGTGTGTGTGTGTGTGTGTGTGTGTCAGGCTGAGGGGAAGAAAGACAGTGAGCCAACAAGGGATAGACAGAGAGGGAACGAGGCACTCATAAATTTTCGAACAAATAAACACTATCTGCGTCTCCTCAGAAATTCTGCCACGCGAGCAGTTTTTCAACCATGAAGTTTGACGGCCAACTGTAAAGTGGGAGAAATGAATAACGCAGAGAAATATAAAACTCCACCAGCTGGACACAAATTCCTCCTGTCCTGCCACCACAACACACACACACACACACACACACACACACACACACACACACACACACACACACACACACACACACACACACACACACACACACACACACACACACACACACACAGGCTCCTACTTAGTAGAATTCAACTTCAATTTCATGGAAGGTTGTTTTTTTTTTTGTTGCAAAACCTGCAAAAAAACCCTGACAAGGTGCGAATACCAAGTAGCTGCACATTACACCACGAGCAGCCAGCGTGTGCATCTGTTTATTGGGTTTCTCGTCCAAGACGACCGCCGTCAATATGAAAATAATCCCACAAACATAAGAAACAAAAAGAAATACAACAATACAGCCTTCTATTGTGCACATCCACAGAACAAATCATTCCAAAAAATACTGGTTCTCCATCAAATATGTGTGTGTGACAAAAGACGATAAAATAGACAGGAGTGTGTGTGTGTGTGTGTGTGTGTGTGTGTGTGTGTGTGTGTGTGTGTGTGTGTGTGTGTGTGTGTGTGTGTGTGTGTGTGTGTGTGTGTGTGTACGACACACAGAAACACAAAGGAACAGACAGAACGCATGGGCTGCTCATTGTCACCCCGCCATCTTTTGTCTCTGCATTCAAAAAGCTGCTTTTAGACGACAAATACTTTTTAAATTTGCTCTGGAGTGAGGCGGTGAACGTTAGCCGTGCCTTCAAACAACACGTACAAAGAAAATGTAATGAAAAGAAACAAAAGTCAGCGTGTGAGAGGAGAGGAACAGGGAGTAAAGTGGAAACAGCTGAACTTGACTCTATTCCTCCGTCCCTTCATCCCTTTATTCCCCCATGGTTTCCTTTTAATCCTCATTGTCTTTGCTCTTTTGTTGAGGGTAAACCTCATCCCAGATCTGCTGTGTGTGTGTGTGTGTGTGTGTGCGTGCGTGCGTCCGTGCGTGCGTGTGTGTGTGTGCGTGTGTGTGTGTGTGTGTGAGAACAGGAAAACCTCCATCGTCCTGTGAGCTCTGCACGGTGGCCCTAATGTGTGTGTGAATACTTTCACATGCAGCCTGCAGGTATGTACACGGCTCCAGTAGTACATCCTTACAGGTGATATGGGTTTTTGAATATACATTCAAAATAAAACACACACACACATTCAGAATTCCACTGCAGGAAGTCTTCAGGATTTCAGCCATCATTGTTCCGAAGCTGCAATGGGTGGTCCGCTCTTTGAAGAGGAAAATCCCTGCTCTGCCCGAGCTCTGGCACGTACAGGGGGATTACTGCCCATTGTCTGTGTGTGTGTGTGTGTGTGTGTGTGTGTGTGTGTGTGTGTGTGTGTGTGTGTGTGTGTGTGTGTGTGTGTGTGTGTGTGTGTGTGTGTGCAGCTACAAATAGATTATGTAAAAAAGTGTCACACTCATTTCAATGGTAGTAGAGACGTTATAATAATGAATAATCAGTACGAAATTAATTTATTACATTTATTAATTTAGGGACAACCCACACAAGCCTCTTCAAATACATGTTTTAAATATCCATTAAAATATAGTATATTTTATAATAAATTAAAACTTTAAATACATTTATTACTACTTCATAGTTTAGTAACTGTTGATTGATGATTTACTGCAGATGAAATAAACATTACAAATAAACAGCCGAACATAGGCTCCACTGTTTTTACTGAAGAACAGACAATAAAGTTAAATCTATCTATCTATCTATCTATCTATCTATCTATCTATCTATCTATCTATCTATCTATCTATCTATCTATCTATCTATCTATCTATCTATCTATCTATCTATCTATCTATCTATCCTCTAACTAGGGCCCATAAACAAATGTCATTGACATATTAAGTGTGTATATAGAGTTTATAATGTATTTTATTAATTGATCACATCACATCACAACGCTGCACCTCATTATGTTAAAACATAAAACTCCTGTATTCCTGTTATAAAATGTGAATATATCATAAAAGCTTAGAGATGAACAACAACTGTGTTAAACAAGTTGTTTTGTTTTGCTCTATTTGTGCTTGTTGATTAAATTTTGACAGTAAGTTTTATATAATCTGTACGGTTGCAAATGTTCCGTTCTCAAGTTCACAATTAATTTCTATTACAACGACTCAAATACATAATGCTAGAAAAATGTGTGTTTTTAATGAAATTATGAAGGTTTACTGGGAAATATTCTTTTCAACATGATTTCTACTCAAAAAATAAAAATAATGTGCCACTTCATAAAAACATCAATTGCATGTTTTTGCAGGAAACCGAGAGTTCCTGTAGAGAAAGGTCTCTGGGATGTTTTGGTCTTTGTAACTCCCTTCTGCTGTTTTATTTCCATTCAAAGTGAGGTCATGAAATAAATCTCACATGTAAGGTGTTTGAAGCTACTTTACCAGCGAACTGATCAAATAAATGTGTTTTAATCAAAGTAATGCAGAAAATTCTGTCCTCAGCCTCACTCAATGTATAGCAAGTATTCTCTTCTATTAAGAAACTAAAAATAATAACAACAACAACAATAATAAATATAATAATAATAATAATAATAATAATAATAATAATAATAATAGTAATGATCACTTTGAGACGGTCCATTTTTTATGGTCTTACAGTTTGTTTAGGGTTTTGTTTTCTTAATACAATATACTTTTGACTAAAAGCTGCAGTTGTAAAGCTTTCTTTGATGCAATGATACTTTTGATCAGAACTTTATGCTTGTTTGCTTCTGCAAACCTCAAAAGCAAAAAATAATGAGAAGAAAAACATACAACTATAATCACACAAGAATAAACAGGAACAACTCCAATTAATGAGAATATGGAAAGATAAATAATCTTTTTATAAAATGTTTCCATTCAGCTCCTTAAGCTGGTGATTGGAGCGACGCAGTGGGAGATGTACAGGAGGACCTGCTCGGGGAATTATTTCCTCCAAACCAAGAGCGAGATCATCCGCCTGCGCCTGTTTGTGTGCGAGCAGCACACAGTTTACGTATGTCTTCTTTATGTACGGCAGATAGTGAGATTATAGGCAGACAGCAAGGCTTCAGCAAGGCTTCAGCAAGGCTTCAGCAAGGCTTCAGCCCGCCTTCATCCAAACAGAAATGCAGTAATTCAAAGGGACGCTTCAGAAGCAACAGCACTAATGTTCAAAGACAGACAAGCTAAAAGACTCTGCTTGGATCAGTCGTAATTCCTCCACTGTGTGTGTGTGTGTGTGTGTGTGTGTGTGTGTGTGTGTGTGTGTGTGTGTGTGTGTGTGTGTGTGTGTGTGTGTGTGTGTGTGTGTGTGTGTGTGTGTGTGTGTGTGTGTGTGTGTCAGATGAAAGAGAGAAGAGAAGAAGAGGAGAGGTGAGTTGAGGGACAGGCGTGCAACAAGGTGGAGATGCTGGGGAAAGAAAAGCGAAGAGACTTCTGTCTTCCCACCTCAGCTTAAACTTAATACGTCTTTCGTTTAATTCACCACCCAGACACACACACACACACACACACACACACACACACACACACACACACACACACACACACACACACACACACACACACACACACACACACACACACACAAATGAAATCACGCAAAATGAAACGAAAACAGGGAGCAATTATAGGATGGCGTACACAAACACCACCTACTGAGCATCCAAAACACACATTTCATCCAAGTACAGAAGCACCACCCAACACTCCACAATGTCCTGACTTGACACGTGAGCACACACACACACACACACACACACACACACACACACACACACACACACACACACACACACACACACACACACACACACACACGTACATGTGCATGGCAACAAAGACAGATATCCAGCCTCCTCGTAGGTGGTCTGTCTCTCTGTCTTTCCATCTTTTCATCCCGTCTGCGCCACTTCCATGTTGGCTGTGACGCCGTCGCCTCCAGGATCAAGATTAAGTCTGCAGCATCGTGGGATCCCGATAAATGTCATAGACTTAAAACCACTGGCCACCTTCCACTCGCCTGTGTCTCTTTTTTTTTACTTTCTATCCCTGCCAAATTCTGCCAAATCTTTTCATTGCCACACTCGTAACATTCACGCCCAATTTATGTTGCATTCTTGTCAGAGCTGCTTAATCGAGGCGCTGAATGCGTTTCTTAAACCTGGTTGGAAACGAGCTCCAGGCTCCTTTTTCAGGCACATCCTCTTTCAATACACCATACTTCTGAAGATGTTCTTGAATTCTTCGGCATTCGATCTGTGAAGCATAAAATCTCTGTAACCAGTCATTTGTACAGTTGCAAAGCACCAGCATCGAGACTTCAAGCATTCACACCAGCAACAGATGTTCAACAGTGTTCGCCCAGGATACTCACATCCCCGCATCCCCAGCATTACATTGAAAGCTTCTCATAATGAATAATTGATTACAGATCTCAGTTACTCGTTCAAGACATGGTGGAGTTTCTTCTTCTTTTGTTAAACTGAGGCCCGTCATGAACAGTGATAGTGAACGATTTATTACAGTTTCTAGGTAATTATTTAAAGTGGTGCTCCTTCTTACTATTGCAGTAACTATTTACAAGGGAAGGTGGGAGGCGTGACTTTAATTTTAGCATTGAATCTTAAGTTCAGCTGAAGTTGCATCAGTTAGTGGGAGGAAGATGCTCTATAATCTAGAGCGCTTAATGAAAACCCAGAAGAAGCAGTTGTGAAACAGCTGAGATAAACTACCAACATGAAGACAGACTGACACGTCTCCTAAGCCTTAGTAGCACTGCACTTTCTGTGCCGGGTCGTCGCGGGGCGGGACGGGACGGGTTTGAGGTCCGACTGAAAAAGTTGTGAATGGTACGGAAAGAAACCGCGGCCGCCGGCTACGATTTTCCGCTACCCCTCCATTGAGGCACCGAGCACCGAGGAACAGGTCTGTGAGGAGGAGCGACAACGTAACCGTCTGATTGGTTGTGAGGATCGTTACTCTCGACTTGCCCGCAATATTGAAATATTTAATCGGCCGTAAATCCTCCGTTGTTGTTTACGTACGACGCTTTGCGCTCATTGGTTGTTTTGTTAACTGGGTTTATTGAAACATCGGCGCGCAACACAGCATGGCGAGGTGCAGACGCTCCTCTCAGTAACAGGAGAGGAGGAGATTCAGCAGGAGCTGGACGCTGCTGCTCACAATAAGAAAGTTGGTGCTACGTCACAGAGGCCGCAGAGTTGTAGTCGGGTGTAGCCAGCCGCTGCCGGCTCCTTCTGTGTTCTTTGCTCGACGGGTTTTTCGGGTTTCTCTGCTGTTTTTGTTGGCGAAGTCATGACCGACGGCGACCGGCGAATTGACTGCCAATCGGTGCATGATTCTTGTGACCAGGAGAAGACATTACAATACAATAGAACTTTATTTATACAGCACCTTTCACAGACATGGGTCACACTGAAGACACAGGCTAAGGCTAAAGTCACTTGGTGGTGATGTCAGAAGTCAGTTCAGGACATCAGGGTGCTCCTGCTGTTTAGTGAATTAGTGACAGATCTGTTCGTCAGCTTTGGATAATGTTAATGCTGAAGCTAAATGTTGTCTGAGTAGGAAAGAGTGACAACAGCTCTGAAATGTCAGTAATCCCAGGTGAATTTCATGATGACAATCAGTTATTTTATCCCTGATGATTTACACTGGTTCGATTTAGCACTCGATCAATGTCATGAATTAGCCGTGAGCCAAAAATGTGGGTAATTGCACTGAATTCTCTGATATTTTCCGTTTGTGATTAGCAGCAAGCTGTTTTCTTTCTCTGCGTTTCTCCCGAGTCGGCGTGCGTCTTGCTGCAGAGCTGGTGGCTAAACACGACTGCTCTTAGCCTCCGCTTCCTGTCTGTTTCTGCTTGAAAGAGACAGCTAATGCTAGACTTAGCAACAGTTTGCTCACAACTGCTCACAAGCACCGACACTGACCCAGAAAACAAACTGTGACAGAGGGAAAGAGAGAAGGGAAAAAAGAGGGAAAATGATGAGAAAGCCTTCCATCATTTCAGGAGAAACGTCCTCAGACGCTCCTGAATTCTCTCTGAAGACTGTTGACGTGCCTTCTTCCTCTAAAACTAGTCTTACATGCGTGCAAATGGCTGACACGGAAGTATTTTGAAATTAAGGAAAAGTGAGACTTCAGGATGGACGAAGGGAAAAAGGGGAGAGAAAAAGGAGGAAAAAGGCAAGAGGAGGAGGAGGAGGGGGAGGAGGAGGAGGGTGGAGCAGAAACAGACAGTGGCCATGAAAGTTTAATGCCCTCGCTGTTTCAGAGCTAAAGGGAGCGACTTGGTGGGAGAGGTGAAGGGGAGGTCTGGAGGGGAGGGGGAGGGGCACAGTGTCGGGGCCGCAAGGAAATCCCCCCCCCCCCCACACACACACACACACACTTAAAGTGCCAACGCGGCAATCGCATCATGGTCGTCACTTATCTATTATTCAGCAGCGAAGAGAAACGGAGGAGGGCAGGTGCTAAATTAAGAGTTGTAGCCGAGATGCTAAAGGCTGCGGACCGAGCCGGAGACGTGGGGATTTATTCTTTCAGAGGGTCACTGAAGCAAAGTGAGTCAATACAGGCATGAAAGCTCAAGTCTTCAGGTTGAAACTCCCTCAGAGTTTGGTTTTCTGAAGTTACTCAGTTTTCTTCATTACCTGGTATAAAACAAAACGAGCCAACCACCTGGGCAAAGAAAATATACTCTAAAATATATCTCATTTCAATATATTGAAATATTTATTATTATGATTTATTAATTGCTGCTTTTCATATATTGAAAAATATATGAAAATGTATTTACTTTTATATTAAAATATTTGTAATAATGTATTCAATACACTTCAGAATATATATGGATTACTATATTTACTTTTATATTGATTACATATATGTAATAATATATTCAATACACTTTGTGATGTATATGGATGAATATACTGACATATATTGATTTATTTGTAATAACATACTAAATATATTACACTTCCGAATATATATGGATGAACATTTTTACATATATATTGAAATAGATGTAGTAATGTACTTAATACACTTCAAAATATAGACATTCACTAAATGGGAAAAATAGTGCGAGGAAAAGGCATTGCCATCACCATATTTTGGAAGATATAAACACTTCAATAAAGAAGTTAATGTCTTTGTACCTTGACATTTGTTCTTCGGAATAGCAGTCCAATTTGTCTTGTCAATCTATAATTAATTTGTATTAATTGCGTAATTGTTGTGAATTATCTGTGATTTTTAAAGAATTTCCCATAATTATGAAAGTATTTCCTGTGGAAGTACTTTTCTAATCTATTCATTTCACCTTTCCCTGCATTTCAACCTTTGTGTCAACATTTTTTCTTTTACTTTTAAGACTCATTCTCGTACCCTTATATCAGGTTTCTGCTGAGCTCTGTGATTTCTCCTTCCCCCCATAGCCCCCCATCCCTTGTGTGTCTGTGTGGTGGGCAGAGTGTTCACCACCAATTCTCTGTGTTCTGGTCCAGAGTCTTTCTGTGTTTCCCCTTCCTCTTTTGTCTTTCTCAGCAGGCAGTGTGAGGGAGGGGGCGTGGCCAACTGCTCCTGGTGCTGCAGACCAGGACCACCTGTATCTGATTGAGCGATCAGCTCCTGTATGACAGCCTGGTCGTCTCAGCGCCACACTGCCAGATAATTCCGTCCTGTTTGGTCCTGCTCGTGTTCGGTGTTCCTGCTCCAGTCAGCCAGCTCCCTGCCTTTCCTGCCTGCTCAAGATGTTTGTTAATTAAAGCCTTAGTGTGAACTTGCCGCCCGCCTCACTCTCACATAAACACCCTGGCTGAACTGAGCACCTGAAATCCACTACCATCAACTCATCAAGACTCCTCCTCCGCTCCTGTTCAGATCTGTTTACACCGTGCGGTACTTGGTTTGACAGGCTCCAGATTGTCTGAGTTGTTTTCCTCTGTGACTTACCAAACTGAACCACTGTCCCCCCAGCCTGCTGTGATCTTAGTGTGGAGGCTCCACCTATCAGCAGCTCCAGCTCTCATCTCCCTCGGACCCCCGTCCCGTTAAACCAGCCTCTGTTCAGCCGCCCTCCTCCTTCACTTTGCTAATACTGCTAATAAATGGAAAGATCCCGAGTTGGGTCTGAACAGCATTAGTCTTTGCAGTCCTCATCTTTGTCTGCATCTCGTACCTGTTTTGTCTTTCTTGTGGTCTTTCCCTGTGCTTCTAGTTGTCTCGATGTCTTTCACCTGTGTCACTGTCCCTCTGTCCCTCATGTGACTGATGCCAGATTGTTTTAGTTCTTTATGTCCAGACATCCTGTGTTCCCTCGAGTAGCCGGTGTCTTTCGTGTTTATGGACTCTCATGCTGTGGACGTTTGGCTTGTGTTTTTGGCTCCTTTTTTATTGCTGATTTGCTGGTTTGTTTTTAAAAAATGTATGATAAACACCCTGAAAATGAACTTTGTCCCTCAGTCTGCTTTTGGGCTGAACCATCTCCGTGACACCTTCAATGAAGGGACCAAAAGCAGACATGGTATATGACATTTTTAGTAAAAATAATTTCCTAAATGGCATAGGCTCTCATTGTGAGATGTTATCAACTCACTATTAATCCTTGAATATTAAACAATATATTTCATATGATCACTTTCCCATTAAAACATTAAACAAACATAACATGTTAAGGTTTAGAATGTTTGAATACTTATGTCAGGATGTTGCATTGTTCTTACATTTTGATTTAAAAAGTAGTTTTCATCAAAATTCTCAATATTTCAATTAAATGTTTTTTTATTTATCTTCACATGAATTCACCTCTCGGGTAGAGGTACAAACCCCAGACCCCTTTAATAATTCAAACAGTCCATGAGGATAGTTTTCAAATGTTAACATTAAAGGTAAAAACAGCGCTACCAGAGATCTGGCTGATAATTGATCTGAGTTTGTATGGGTGTGGGATGCGAGTGGAGCAGCCCCAGAGGCTGTACAGAAAGAGAGGCAGAGAGAAGTGAAGCACAAGAGAAGAAAGCCTTTAAGAATTAAAGCTGCTCCTCTCTTGACCCAGAGTTGACTTGCAAAGCACAATAAGATCCATATTTAAACACGACATTCATTGCAGAACACCCTGGCTCTGCTCCGTCAGCTCACACCATCACCCAACATGAATACAGACGCCACTCAAGTCTGTGGCGAGGACTCACGCACACAAACAAACACGCAAACACTGTGTGAAGAAGAGTCGCTTCGGCTTACGAAATCCGCTCGGGTGCCAGTTCTACATCCCGCGGCACGGGTGAGCACTGAATGGCTCATCAAAGAGGCCATTATCGGAGGCAATAGCGCTGAAGTGCTGCTGTTCACTACCTCAATAACCCCCGAGTCTTCATTCCCACTCTGACCCGTCTTTGTGGATATAACTTCTCTGAATCTCTCCCCTCATCTGTCCTGAAGAATCAGCCTCCAGGCCCGACAATCCAAAATCCACTCGTGCACAAGCAACTGCACATGGAGGCCTACCTCTGATCGAACACGTTGCATAATATAAAAAAAAGTCCCATTTCACCCTGATTGGCAGTAAAACCAATAAGGCCCTGTTGACACGAAGATTTTAAGTGAAAACACAGAACTTTCATTGTGTTTTCAGGGTCCATTTACACAACAATTGTGCTCAGAGCCACTGAAAACACAACTTTTTGAAAACGGCTCCCAACGGCGAACTTTTACAAAATGCTCCAGCTCTGTCTCTGTGTAGACTTGGTAGTTTTATTGTTGAGAACCGCCGCTAATAGCAATCCAACTTCTTTGTTTGTCCATACGAATGTCTATATACTTGCCCTTTTTAATGTTATAACGTATTGTCTGTGTGCATGTGTACGAGGTTTCATCACAAAAACAAGTAACAGCACCCACTAGTGGCCCTACATTGTTTTCAGTTGTTCCTGTAAACATTCCTAAAAACGGACAGTTTAGCGAGGCCTGTCTTTCTCGATCAAACCGGCGCTCTGTAATGCAGCTCAAATCTCACAGTGTTTGAGTGTGCTTGTATATTCTGATATATAAAAGAACACATTAATGCTGATTAGACAGCGGTCAGCCATAATAATGTTTCGGTCTTCTTTTCACTGCAACACTTCAAGGAAACATTGTTCTATCAGAACCCGTATTAATGTTCTGCGGCTGCAGCTTGTCCGTAAGACTGGACCACACTTTTTGATCGATGTTGACCACTGCAATCCAGAGACGATCTACAGGACTACAGTTTGAAAGATGCTCTGAGGCAGATGTCCAGAAATCACAATTCGGATCTTGTCAAACTCTCAACTCTTCACACTTGTCTAGTTTTTCCTGCTTCCAACACATCAAGTGTGAGGACAAACTGTTCACTTTCGGCCTGATTCAGCCGACCAAGGACCATGTGCCATGATCAACCAATAGTAGAAATCTCACTCCAGCATCAAGGCTTTCCTTCAGGTTAAAGGGTTTGCTTTTGCCCTTGTAACCAAAAACATGGTCCAGCTGTCTCTGGAGAGGGACATCAGAGATTATTTGGCGGTTGTGAGGATTTGACTGAAGTTTTATCACAAATGTTTAAGGAAACCATCAGAGAACATGCAATATCATCCTGACCAGACCTGACAAAAAGAAAATGGCTTTAATCTCCAGGCTACTGCTTTTCTGTGAGCAGTGAGCCCTACATTTCACTTCACTGTAATGGTTTGGAAAGATGGTTGGAGTCTCTGAGGAAAAAATGAATTAGTAGCCACTGATTTAGTTTGTGATCAGTTAGTTTGAGTGAACAAAAGGAGCATATTTACTACATGCTCCTATTTGGGTGTGGACCAGAGTTCAGAGGATGTTGGCCTGTTTATCACAAATGTGACCAAAAACAACCTGGAACCAATTAGAAAATGTGGATGATGCCTATTGTTTTCATGGCAACATAACTCGCACTGAGCAGAACATCAAAGTTATAGAAACAACCTGAGGTTTTCAGCATTAGAGACACTGCTTTGTCCACAATGAGACAAAATATATTATATATGAGTCTCACTTCTGGTCAAGATTCAGAGAAAGGTTACAACCTTATCCTCAAACAGAGCTTACCAGGTTATGCAATAGAAATGTCAGGATTTTGGAAAAAATAAAATAAAATTACAAAAATGAAAAATAAAACGCTGACATAAGTTATTTCCATTAACTCATAGCTTTGCTCCAACTCTGTTAAGGCCTGTTAAGTGCAAAGCCTGTATTTGGAAAGGTCTTCCTCAAATGATTCAAGTATTAGCGACGCAAATGCTAACACCTATGCTAATGACTGTGTATGCTAATCACAGTCTTACAGTTAATGTAACCTTGTATGCTAATGTAAGTGTGTATGCTAAGTGCATATGCTAGTGATAGCACGTATGTTAATTAGCGTGTATTAAACACTAATGTGCATGCTAATTTGCATATATGCTAATGTTAGCACATATACTAATTAGCTTGTATGTTAATGCAAGTGCGTTATGCCCAATGGTTCCGACTGTGTTTTGACTGTGATCAGATGTGGACTCTCAAGCAACGTGTGAAGTTAGAGCAAGATGTGAGCATTTACACCCCAATTCCTGTTTCCAGAAGGTGGCGCTATGGCTAATGGTTGGAATTGTAAGATTGTGATGAGGGTCAGACTCTGATGCAACATATCAAGTTTGAGGTCAATCTGATCACGTTCAGCCGATTTACACTGCACTTCCTATTTCATCACAAGACATCAAACTTGGCCACGCCCTCAAACTTTTGTGAGAGATTTTGAGAACTTCTGCTCTTCAACCCCTTTTCTAGCAAAAGAGTCTAAGTTGAAGTAGATTGGAGTTTTCCCCTGGGACGAGTTCGTTCTCGAAAATTTGTAAATTTGGGCAAGAATTCTCCAAAATCCGCCTAATTCCTCAAAATATCCGACTTCGTGTTGACTTGTTGGCATTGCTGTAAAAGAGTTTTTTTTTTTGTTGTGGCCTGTTACATATGTGTGACGATTTCCGTAGCAGTCAGTTAAGCGGGACTCTGGGGATATCTGTTTCCAATTTTGTAGGTAGTGCCGTTGAGCCATTTCGCAAGTCACATGTGTAACTTGCCCAAAATATCACATTCTTTGCCGGACCTGACAACTGTCAGAGTTTCACAAAAAGTTATGTATGCTAAGGCCACATAACCTCAAAGGTGCTGTTGTGAGTGTAAAATATGTTGATGGTGACTCAGGTGACTTTTCATCAAAGGGCATGTTAATGGTAGCCCTCTGAATTTTGATGTGTCACAGACTCCCAGGTCCTGCAGTGAGCTGCAGGCCCACAGTGGTGCCCCGCTGAGAAATCTGACACAGGGTCATTTACATAACAACTGTGATTTGAGATTTTGCTGAGGGAGGGGTAATGGGCAATCTGCCGACAGCGTATCAGAAATTTGACATTTTCTGCACTTTCATGTAATATTGTTTTCCCACATTTCCATCGAACTCTCACGTGCACAAAAGTTTGACATGCACCACTTTCCAGTGTGCGAGGATCTGTTCATTGCTGCTTGCAGCTTTAATCTTAGCTGGAATGTCTCAATATATGGTCTGCAACATTTCAAATCAACACATTCAAGTAGCAAACAACCTCTAACATGGAGATCTAATCTATTAAACAGCAACACTATGTACAAAGAGTGTGTGTGTGTGTGTGTGTGTGTGTGTGTGTGTGTGTGTGTGTGTGTGTGTGTGTGTGTGTGTGTGTGTGTGTGTGTGTGTGTGTGTGTGTGTGTGTGTGTGTGTGTCTGTGTCTGTGTGTGTGTGTGCGTGCGTACCCCAAATGTCCACCAGGTGGAGGTAGACGTTGGCGGGTCAGTGTGGTAACCGTGACAACCACTAGGGGCGTGCGGTGGCGCGCAGAGATAGCGCACTATGACTTGATGCGTCCACCAGGTGGGCGTCAAGAGGTATTGCAATGACCCACGCGACCACCAGAGGGGTTTGACTCGCTCTTTCTGGGGACGCGGCGGTTGCTTAACGGCCAGATAAACAAGACGTCCGTCGTGCACGAGAGCGGTCTTGGAGCGAGGCGGTCTCACCTACTGTAAACGAACGGACGGTTCCAATGGCCCGGTTCTGAGCGCCAGAGTTCTAAGTGGATGTCAGGACATGCAGTTAGAACTCTGGTGATCGAGGCAGAGGTGGTTTTTGCAGCACCAGATTGCAGTTTGGTTGCTAACGGTGGCTGTGTGTGTGTGAGAGCTTATCTTGATCAGATAACAGGAGCGCAGGGCACAGACTCGGGTTAGTGAAAGAGGGGGAGATGAGAAAGTCGGGGGGAGAAGAGAAAGACGGAGGATTCTGGCAAGGTTCGTTCCGCAACCCAGTTCTCCACACAGAACTCCCGGTGGGCCTGGAGCTCACTAGGACCTCTGGTTCTGAGGTGGAAAACCCGAGTCCCAGAATTGGTAGGTGCGCATGAACGCGCGTACACAAACATCTGGGCCGCGACGGCTTTATCAGCGGCACATTGAAACACATTGCATGTTAGCGTCACGCTAATCTAACAGTTGCTGCCCAGACGAAGCTCTTACTGTCCGGTTGCTGTGTTGGACAGCACCGTCCGTGGTGCTGTGTTGGACAGCACCGTCCGTGGTGCTGTGTAGTTCTGTGAGGCAGCGGTAACTGGTTGTGACCGGGTCTGAATTCAGTGTCCCAAATTCAGAGGCCTGGCTTCAGCTGCAGGAGGGGACAGTGAGGCTGAAGGTGGGGGAGAGGAGACACTGACTCGGGTCTCCAGAATCCCCCAAAAAAAGGAAAAAGGAAAAGAGAAGAAGGAGTCCAAACTGTGTCCTGCTCGTCTAGCGGGCTGGCGTTGGTTCTGTCCCTTAGACCTACTTACTACCATCCCGAGGCAGCAGAGACGTGTGTCCCTCTCGGTGGCTGGGATGAGAAGCAGAAGACAGTTGGTTGGAAGGGAGCTTCACCAAGTTGACTTTTGGACCCCTGTGGTGTCCGGGTCGGGTTCGACAATTATCATTGGTTGCCAACCTGGGGGGTTGGAGACTTCCTGGGGTCTTTGGCCTCCTCCCTGCTGTTTTATGACCTGTTCATTGTCCTGGTGTTTCTCCTCTGTCACAGAAACTGCTTGGAGGACTTGAATGGAATCTTGAGCCCAACAGCGCGGTCAGCGCGAAATTGGTGAAATCAGTGACGTATCACGTTTTGGAGTGATGCAATGACGTGGCTCCCACTGGCTCCGTTACTGGAGGAAAAAGAACCGGTTCTTTGGTGGAAAAGCCCTAACTTTGAGCGTGGTACAGACCTGGTTCCTCGCAATGTATGCAAAACATACACACACATATATAAAGTTCTTATACAGTGACTGACACTTGAATAGTCCACCTGGACAACAGAAGACAGGGAGAGGTGTGACTGAGAACTGTAAGTTTTACTCCTGTAAGGCATCTTCCCCTTGGGGAGGAATGTGGACAGCTTCCACCAGTTCTTTTTACACCTCCACATTTCTCTTCCATTTCCCCGTTAGCATACTCACGTTCCAGCAAAACATTCATCTCCTACCTCCTGCCTCCTCACTCAACCCACCCCACCCCACCCCACCTCTCTTCTCCCACAATAGTTGCCATCCCCTGACAAAGCCTTGAGCAGCTGCCAGCGGCCCCCAAGAGCCGACTGACTTCCTGCTAAAAATAAGAGCGGAGAAAAGAATTACAGAGTGCCGAAGCGGAGAGAGAAAGGAGTGATGGGGAAAGGAAAGAGAACGGGGGGAAGAAAATGAGTCAGGGGGAGATGATAGAGAGAAAGAAAGGACAGAAAGAGCAGTAGGGGATAAAATGGAAATGAAGAAAGGTAAAGGAAAAAACAAGGGGAAGGGATAAAAGAGGAGAAAGTTTGGGAGCAGATGGTGATACCTGACTGAGTTTGTACAGAGGAAAATAAATACGCTAAAGCTGATCTCCCTGCAAATCTGTTCTGCACACAGCAAACAGGAGATATTCATCTGTGGAATGAGATGGCGTGTATGACAGAGACGCGAAGCAGGAGGGAAGGGAATGAAAGGGGAAGGGAGAATAGGAATAGCCACATTATAAATATTTATAGGTGCAGAGAGAGAGAGGGAGAGAGAGAGAGAGAGAGAGAGAGAGAGAGTAGTGGGTTGCAGGAGAGGAGGAAATGACAAGGGGTAGGATGGGGTGGAGAGAGGAGTGACTACTTGGTTTATCTTTTATTTCCTCGTCTCTCCCGCGGCCTCTATCATCACTGGAGTGCCGGCTGGCGGATTCGCAGTTTTTTGTAGCTCTGGCACGTGTGAGCAGGAAAAGAACCACAAGTTCTACCCTTATCTCCCTCTCTTTCTCTATCCCTCTCTTTCTCTATCCCTCTCTTTCTCTATCCCTCTCTTTCTCTATCTCTGTCTTTCACATTCTCTCTGCTCTTCCCTCCCTCCCTGCACACTCGCCCTCCCTTCCCTTGTCACTGTTGACGCTGACAGTGATGATGAAGACGACGATGTGGAGCTGCGCAGCCCGCTCACACCTGCCTGTGCATCTCATGTCATGGTCACCTCATTCCACGTTCCAACCGATACCACACGGCGGCGATAAGGTTTATACTTGCTCCATATTCAGTTCAGAGATACGAAGCTTCAGGCTGAGGCTTGGTAGAGGGAAAAGTTGGAAAGAGGGTAGAATTATGGGTTGAGTGTCTGTACTTTCTGCTGAACAAAAGATACCTGTATATTTGTACCTTAGTACACTTAGGACCTGATCTACTAAAGGTTTGCACGTATAAAAACTGGATTACATCTAATATTGCTTTTGTGTGTTTGTCTTCCTATCCTACAATAATTAAAGTACCGTAATTTCTGTACTATAAGTAGGTATGTGAAGACCATGGCCGATCACGGCCATTATTTTCTTCCCAATTCGTGATCTGCATTCTGGACAGTGACGCGTTGCGTCTTACCCGGAAAATATGTACAGGTATTTCGATTGGATAGCGTCGCATAATTCATTGGGTTTCCCTCGAATTACGTAGTCGGGAAACTCCTCCATTTAGAATTTTTCACTTCCGTTAACATTCAGCTCGCCTCCGCAGTACATTAAAAACTCACTCGACTTCAACACATAAGAAACTACATCAACGGAATAAGTGACGCTTTTGAAAGGTAAAGTGACGTATTTGTGATTATTTTGAGTGTGGTGCAATCCTATCTTCTGTGCATACAGCCTTTGCATTCTGAATGATGTTATTTTTCATTTTGAGCTGCTTCCAAGTCGCCTGTTGGATTCCACCTAAATGAAATTCAGATTTTACACCTATTTATTAATTCTACCTATAATCTACGATCTTAAACAGGCTACAGTTAAATGTTAAGTCAATAAACTAATGCATTAAAAGTTATGCATTTACTTGGACAGCAGCTTTCTCACATTTCGTCTCTCTCTCCTTCGCTGCTGCAGCGATGTTACCTTTACGGGGAAAAGTAACAGTGGTTTTCGAAATGTATCAGGCCCCAATTTATGATGGCTTTTTATTGTGGTTGTGCATAACTCAAAGTTTACATAGTCAGAGTTGATTGAGCCAATTCGGATGATCTGTTCTGGAACCGGAAACTGTTTTACACCACAACGTTTCACATGACAACACCTAATCCGCTAAAAAAAAGTGGGGGCGTTTCCACTGCAGCAGTGGACACAGAGACAACGATGTAGTTAGTCTGCCGGGCCACTGGAGGGCGCTGTTGCTTGATTTTGTAATGAAACTACACAGACGTGTGCAGAGAACAAAACACTATAAAGGTGAAGAAAATGGAGAGAACCTGACATCCTAGTGG
This sequence comes from Lipophrys pholis, assembly GCF_963383615.2. Taxonomy (NCBI): domain Eukaryota; kingdom Metazoa; phylum Chordata; class Actinopteri; order Blenniiformes; family Blenniidae; genus Lipophrys; species Lipophrys pholis. The sequence goes on along the minus strand of NC_137644.1, from coordinate 1,287,230 downwards.
ACTGATGAGGAACCGGATGATATCAGGGAGAGTCTCAACTATTAAACTACTGATCTGGACCATAAAACTAGAATATGGACCGCGGGTCGTACCACTACGGGTCGTACCGCTACGGGTCGTACCACTACGGGTTGTACCGCTACGGGTCGTACCACTACGGGTCGTACCACTACGGGTCGTACCGCCACGGGTCGTACCGCCACGGGTCGCACCGCCACGGGTCGTACCGCTACGGGTCGTACCGCTACGGGTCGTACCGCTACGGGTCGTACCACTACGGGTCGCACCACTACGGGTCGTACCACTACGGGTCGTACCGCTACGGGTCGTACCGCTACGGGTCGTACCGCTACGGGTCGTACCACTACGCGGCCGCCATGTTTGTTTACAACTGGATGAGCAGGAGGGGGGGAGAGATGAGCAGTAACAGGCTCTGTAGCCTCCATCAGTTTCTGCAGGAGGGATTAGCACCATGAAAGAATCTTTCCACTTCGGGAGCCGGATTAAAAACTTTGTGGATACAGTGGATCAGAACACTGGTGTCGTGTAAACGGGCCCCCCAAAAGTGAAGAACGTTTTGCAGATACACTCTAATTTGTTGTCGTATAAACGAGGCCTCAGAGTTTCACATCTCAGAGGTAGTCAACTCAGAGTTCAGGGAGAGAGACTCAGAGTTTGCTGAACCTCCTTTCTGGAATACCCTTCTGGAATGCCCACGTCTTCCCCAAGTTGAACACAAGCAAATAAAACTGCGTTTGCAGTAGGTGATTCTTGTGTAAACAGTGTCTGTCAGTGCAAAACCCTATTTAAATATTGTATGTATTTTCATTCATGGTGTAATTTTTAATGGATCACCTTTACAACGTAAATCATTTGTGCGAGCATTCTATTAAAACATCCTTCATGTCAGATTTTCATGAATCAATCCTATCAGGCATTCACTATTGGCAGGTTTCATTTAGTTGAAATAAACAATGATACGTTTGTTATGATATATTTGTGAAATAGCAGACTCTCCTGTCCCTGCACATTAAGGAAACATCTCAGAACACTCAAACATAATAATTTGCTGTTTGAGGAGTGTGAGTCAATGGTAGTGGAAACTAAGAGGACTGTACACAAGATATGATGGACTTAAGAAGCTCAGTATCTACACTTTATCGTAACTGACGTATGTGAGGGATGATTTCATGCTGATTTGACTCCTTTTCACATTTGATAGACTCGTAGTGAGTTCTAAGATGGTCTAAATCCATCACATCTAACATACACTGTGATCCTTGAGCAAGACCTTAAGGTCCCACGAGCTTCCCCCATGAGTGTTGCTCTGTGAGGCTGCTGCCAAAGGGTCATTTGGTCAAAATTGCCTCAAGGGGATTAATGCAGTTGTTAAAATAATAAAAAATAAACAAATACAAATTTAAGATTGTGGAAGCTGTATCATTTTGTTTGATTTTGAAAACAAGTCACTGTGTCATGAGCCGCGGTCCCCCCCGGGACAGAACGGGACGGGATGGGGCGGGGCGGGGCGGGGCGGGGCGGTGCGGGGCAGGACGGGACGGGTTTTCGTGCGGCGCCGCTGCCAAAAGTTGTGGATGGTACGGAAAAAAAATGTAACCAATGGTTATGATTTTGTCACCCCTCCATTGAGGTACCTAGCACTAAGGAAATGGTCTCATAAGGAGGATCGACAATTCATCCGTCTGCTGATTGGTAGTGATGATTGTCACTCTTGACTTGCCCGCAATATTTAAATATTCCATCGACCATAAACCCTCATGTTATTGTTTGCACACACCGTTTGTGCTCAATGGCTGTTTTGTTGACTTGGTTTATTGAAATGTTGGAATTTGGAATTTATGTATTTATTCCAGTTTTTAGAATCCATAGACAATTTTTTGTGAGGTGCTGTAGCTAAAAGCATTTGAAGTGGCTTTTTTCTTTGTGTCATGAACCAGGGTGTGTATCCTGCCTCCTACCAAAACTAGTGCTTGAGTCCCTTGAGTCTGTCCTATTTTTTTCATCTTTTTTATTCTCTAACCCCAACCAGACCATAGCACCTCCACCTCTTAGTCTGGTTCTGCTGAAAGTCTCCACCTCTGTGTTTGGCCCTGCAAGTTTCGTCCTGTTAAAAGGCAGTTTTTCCTTTCTCATTCTTGTACATCAGTACATGTAACGGTAATTCATGCTTTTATTACATCTGAGTTTGATCAGTGCAATGTGCTTATGTTGGCGTCAACCAGTCTTCCCGCTTATGTTTCCAATTGGTTCAGAACGCTGCAGCTCCACTACTAACTCGAACACATAAGAGGAAAGTAAGTAAGTAAATCTTATTGGTATAGCGCTTTTCACAGACACAGAGTCACAAAGTGCTTCACAGTAAAAAAAGATAAGAAAACATTTTAAAAACACAATAAATGCCGACAGTCAGTGGCTGAGTGAGTCGATTGGACTAGAATGTTTTAGCAAACAAATGTGTTTTTAGGCTTTTTAAAGATGTCCACTGAGTCCAGAACGTTTTAAAGATGTCCACTGAATCCAGAGAGCGCAGGTCGAGTGGGAGTTCATTCCAAAGTCGGGGCGCAGCAGCTTTGAATGATCATCTCCCTGAGTTTTAAAGCAGGTAAGTGGAACATTTAACAGGTTCTGCCCAGACGATCTCAAGTTCCGAGTCGAGTTGTAGAGCACCAAGATTTTATATTGAACAGGAAGCTCAGCAGGGAGCCAGTGAAGAGATCTTAACACAGGGGGAAGATCGTTCCTCCTGGTGGTGCTGGTCTAAAGTCTGGAGACTGAGTTCTGGACTAACTGGAACCGAGCAGCTCTTTGTTGAGGCTGTGAAGAGGCTGTTGCAGTCGTCCAGGCGCGAGGACAAAAATGCATGGATAATCATTTGGAGGTCTTCTCTGGACATCATGGACCTGAGCTTGGTGATGTTAGGTAACTGAAAGAAGCAGGTCTTTACCAGCTGTCTCCAGTGATGATCCAGGGACATGGACTCGTCAAAGATCAGCCCTAAGTTCTTCAGCTTTGTTTTGGCTGAAAGGCTCAGTTCACCCAGGTACTGTTTGATAGTTGGGGTACCACTATCTGGGGACATAATAAGTGTCTCAGTTTTGACAGAGTTCAGTTGAAAACTATTTTCACTGAACCACTGCTTGACTTGTGTGAGACAGCTGATTAAGGAGCTCAGTTTGTGGACCTCGGAGGTCTTAAATGAACAGTACAACTGAAGATCATCTGCAAATAGGTGGTAGGACACGTCACTGAACTGCTGGATTATCTGACCGAGAGGAAGAACATATAACAAGAACAGGAGCCTCGGTGCTGGTGTCATGCCGCTGGTTGTGACGGCTGCAAAATCCACATGGAGGCAGAGATCGCGGAGGTGATGCCAGGATAGACAACGGGGCTCGAGGCTTGGACCAGCTCTGGAGTCCCTGCGCACCGGCAGATTCCAGCATCTCGGACCGGAGCTCCGGGCGGCATGTGGCGGTTCACGCAATGGAGCACCGGCCAGTGACTCGACGTGACGAGTGGAATCGGTAGCGCATCGATTATGGCCGTAGCGTCTGCTCCAGAGTCCCGGTCTCCGTCCTGCCTCACGTCTGCTCTTTAGGGACCAACATGAAAGTTGCACAAAAAAAAACAAAAAAAAAACAACCAGTGCAAAGCTGAATATGTTAACAGAGGATTCATACATCCGACATATTAAAATATTGAGGGCGTGTAGTAAATCACTGACCATTCAGCAAACGGCTCCTCAAAACCAGACCAGTTCCATGGTCCCGAGTACCCCGACGGAGGGGTAACGGGAAAGCCTCCACCTTTGGAGCGGTATTTTCCGGAAAATCCCAAATTCTTGCGGTGGAAACCCGAACCGTAACGGACTATACCAGTCCATTCCTGCACTTTTTGTGCGGTGGAAACGAGGCATTAGTGATGTAGTAGCCTACTACAGTTTTTTGTTTTTGTTGTTCTCTTGGATGCAGACTGAGATTGGTTCATCATCAGATCAACGCTCATCATAGACTTTTCTTAGTATTTGTACTTCTCTGGCCTGTCTGCCACTCTCTCTCTCCCTCTTCTATTCCTCTCTCTCCCTCTTCTATTCCTCTCTCTCTCCCTCTTCTATTCCTCTCTCTCTCCCTCTTCTATTCCTCTCTCTCCCTGTCCTATCCCATGTACTTCTCCCTCCAACCGGTCAAGGCGGATGGCCGCCCTTCCAGAGTCTAGGGTCTAGAGTCTAGAGTGTTGGCAGTGCGGCCGGCCCGGACACCGGCGGTCCGACTGCCCTCTAATGGAGGTCGGCCAGGTGATCCAGATCGCTGGGCTTCGAGCACACTTCCCCGGTCCGGGAGCAACATACAGCGTTCCGGTAAAGATCTAATGGGGTGTACACCGGGCTATGGTGGATTCTGGCTGCATAAAGTCCATGATTCATCAGAACCTGGTTTGACCCAGGGCTTTAGTGGAGGCATAGTGGGTGGAAATAAAATGTGTGCATGGGGATGTTCACCGATACCCACTGGTACCAGTCGAGATTAAATTTAGGGGGAAAAAGCATAGGACGAAAGCTGCGGTTAACTCCCAGCAAACCCACCCTCTGATAATGGGTACATACCGAGTTTAATAGTTTATTAGGACAGTGTGTGGGGGTGCACTCATCACGGGTGTGCGGGGTTTGTGCTATGTGGCGAGGCAAGGTCGTCCGACGCTGCAGAGAGGGAGCGGAAAGCTGCGACTCCTCCACAGGAGGAGCTGGTCCCCGAAATAAGCTCCATGGAGGATTTTCCACTTGAGCAGTCCCGTGACGACACTTTACTTTCAAGTCATTTATATTGATGGTCAATTGGTCCGCTCTGATGCAGCACAGACATACCCACGGTTTTCTATCATTAAGGATAGACTTTATAGGGTGACCCGTGACACCCAAACAAACAAACAAAAAAAACACCCAGGTGCTGGTGCCAAAGAGCTGCAGGGAAATGGTTTTCCAGGTGGCTCATTATAACCCAATGGCTGGTCACATGGGATATGAAAACTGTGGAACGAATTATTATCCTGTCCGGAATACCAATTGGTTAACCAACCGGCCATCCCAAAGGCGCCTTTGTGCCTCCTACCATTAAAGGAGGTCTCGTATGAGCGCATAGGCATGGACCTCATCGGGCCATTTCACCGGAGTGCACGTGGCTATCGACTTGTGCTAGTCCTGGTGGATTACACAACCCGATACCCAGAGGCAGTGCCGCTGCGTACCATATCTGCAAAGAGCGTTACACAGACTTTGTTTCAGGTCATCTCCAGAGTGGGGATCCCGAGTGGGGATCCCGAGTGGGGATTCCGAAAGAGATCCTCACTGACCAGGGCACCTCATTCATGTCTCGTACACTGAGGGAGCTGTACGCATTACTGGGCATCAAGTCTATTCGGACCAGTGTCTACAGACTGATGGACTGGTGGAACGGCTGAATAAGACCTTGAAATCCATAATCCGTAAGTTCATTCACGAGGATGAACGTAATTGGGACAAGTGGCTTGTCCCCCTGTTGGTTGCAGTGCAGGAGGTTCCCCAGGCCTCAATGGGATTTTCTCCCTTCGAACTGCTATTTGGCATGAGACCACGTGGGGTGCTGGACCTGATTAAAAAAAACTGAGAGGAGGGTCCAAGCCCCAGTAAAAATATAATTCAGTATGTTCTGGACCTGAGAGCAAAACTTCACACACTTTGGGGTTTGTCACAGGAGAATTTGCTCCAGGCCCAGGAACGTCAACAACGCCTGTACAAAAAGGGAGCCAGGTTAAGACAATTTTCACCGGGAGATAAGGTGTTGGTGTTACTCTCTATATCCAGCTCTAAGTGGCAAGGACCCTTTGTGGTCACACAGCGAGTACGGGATGTGGATTATGAGGTTGTGCTTCCTGACAGGGGTGGGGCAACACAGATCTACCACCTCAACCTCCTGAATCATGGAGAGAGGCGGAGTCTGTTTCTCTGGTGGCGACAGTCTCTGAGAGAGATGAGCTGGGGTCTGAGGTGCCAAATTCCACCAATCCCACCTCCCTCACGTTTGACAACCATCTCTCTCCGGCACAGAGAACAGACGTTGCCAGGTTGCAGCAGGAGTTTGCAGATGTGTTTTCTCCTCTGCCGGGACGCACAAACCTCATAAAACACAACATTGAGACTACCCTTGGTGTGACGGTGCGTTTACGACCCTATAGGCTGCCTGAACACAAAAAAAAAATTGGTTCAGGAAGAATTGGCTGCTATTCTGGAGATGGGGGTAATAGAGGAGTCAAACAGTGCCTGGTGTAGTCCCATCGTGCTGGTGGCTAAGAAGGATGGCTCTACACGGTTCTGTGTGGACTACCGCTGGGTGAATGAGGTTTCAAGGTTTGATGCTTATCCAATGCCCCGGGTTGATGAACTCCTGGACCGACTAGGCACAGCTCGGTCTTTCACGATGCTGGATCTGACCAAGGGCTACTGGCAGATTCCCTTGTCTCCAGAGTCCAAGGAGAAAACGGCCTTTTCCACTCCATACGGTTTGTACCAATTCATAACGATTCCTTTCGGGTTGTTTGGGGCCCCCGCCACTTTTCTACATCTCATGGACCGGGTACTGCGTCCTCACGCTGCATATGCTGCCGCCTACTTGGACGATGTCATTATTTATAGTGGCACATGGGCAGAGCATGTGTGGCGGGTAGCGGCGGTGCTCCGGTCTCTGAGAGGGGTGGGGCTCATGGCCAACCTGAGGAAGTGTGCGGTATCTGGGGTACCACCTTGGGGGCGAGAAGGTGCGGCCACAGATAGACAAGACTGCAGCGATTGCAGCCTGCCCACGGCCCAGGTCAAAAAAAGAGGTGAGGAGGTTTTTGGGACTGGCAGGGTACTACCGGCGGTTTATCCCAAACTTTGCCGACTTGACCAGTCCTCTGACTGACCTCACCCAAAAAGGTGCTTCAGATCCGGTCCAGTGGTCTGAGCTGTGCCTAGGGGGCGTTTGAGAGGGTGAAACAGGCCCTCTGTGGGAAGCCGCTTCTCCACACACCTAACATTTCTCTCCCTTTTTTGCAGCAGACCGACGCATCGAACAGAGAACTCGGAGCTGTTTTGTCATAGCAGGTATGGGGTGTCGACCGCCCCGTACATCAGTACATCAGTCGCAAACTGTCGGAGAGGGAGACCAGGTACAGCACGGTGGAGAAAGAAGCCCTTGGCATTTGGTGGGTGGTTGACTCCCTCACGTATTACCTGCTGGGGTGCTCATTCACCCTCGGTTCTGACCACGTTCCCCTCCAATGGCTCCACCGCATGAAGGATGCCAATGCCCGGATCACCCGGTGGTATCTGGCTGTACAGCCCTTTAAATTCAAGATGGTCCATAGGTCGGGGGTGCAGATGGCTGTGGATGACTTTCTCTCCCGCTCTCATGAGGGGCGGGAGGGGGAGTTGGTTAGGCCAGAAAGCTCCCCGGCCTAAGTTGGGTGGTGGAGGTATGTGGTGGTGTGGGTGTGGCCAAGCGGGAATGCAGCAGAGAGAGTGGGAGGCGGCTGGAGGGAGGCGCTGAGAGGGAAGCCGACACACCTGATGCACATCAATGTTTAATTATGTCTCTCCTCCCTGACAGTAGCGGCTGGGAGGCTTTAAAAGGGGGAGAAACTCCAAAAGAATGGCCCCCAGAGCCCGGGCAGGCAAACATTTACATGCTGCGTGTAAAATAAAATAACTCAAAAGCCGACACTGCCTCTGCATCAATGTGAAGTAGATCCTGTACAAGAAACACTTGTTACAAAAAGCCACAAACTCCTTCAAAAATAATAATTATAATCATAATCAGAATAATTCCTTGCATTCCAATAGGGTCTATTCCTGCTCTACTCGGGCTCGGACCCTAATGAAGTTGACATTTGAGTTGAGTTACACCATCTCTATGATTGGTCTTGTTTTGTTTGGGAATATTCACATTTAATAATGAACTCTAATGACAATATCTCAAATATGTCCATTTAGTATACTGCAAAAAAAAAAAAAAAAACAGTCTTACAGGTACAATATGCAAGTTTATATTAAAACTAAAATGTCCAGCCAGTGGAAATCAACAGATTTCAGGTAAAATGACCTAAAATTTACTTTTAAAGAGACTTGAAAAATGTATTTTTTTCATGGTAACTTCACAAGTGTTTGATCGATAAACACTTCATTTAAAGAAAATGCAAGTTTTGTGTTATGTAATGACTTTCCAACAGCCCTACCACCCGCTGAAAACAAAATGACTGTTTGTAAAGTAAAATGTAATTAAACACATTTTCTGTAGCAAGATAATCATGTGTGGCACAATTTAGTTTTCTGGTGTATATCTGTTGTGTGTGAGGACTGAATGCGCACAGCAGGTAGCAAAGTTTGAGCAGCAGTCGGGGAAAGAAGGGCCGGCAGCACACCCTCCATCAACGGTGAGGAACCAGAGAGAGTGAGGGAAAACAGCCTCTAACAAATTCCTGTTCAGGTAAGGAGTTACTTGAAAGATTGAAGCTGCACAACTTATGCATCTTTAAAAGGTGGTTAAAGTTCTATAATTTTCAAACACAAATAGTGGTGCTGTAACAGATTGATTCATACATCACATCACCTCCACAGTTTCATTAACACTGATTTTTCACCAAATGTAACGTGCAGAAATCCAATCCATCATGAAAATTGCATTAAAGTTGCAGCAATAATCACCCAAGTACTTCCAATTCATATTTCTAATTAACATATTTTCAAATTGAAAGATTCCTCCATCATCCTTGACACCACTTCGGTCTATCGTAGCTCACTATGGGCAAATTACACCCTGTGGACGAGGGACGTTCACAGTTAATCTGTTGTTGACAAAAGGTTTAAGTAACACTGGTTGATGAGTCTAAATAAGACAAACAGTCAGAAAACTTTAAAATGAGCACAATTTCTGGTGTGCAATAAGTTGTTGTTGTGCCATTCATCCATGACCATCGCCTCATGTTGCAGCAGATAATGTTGCAAGGATCTGGACACAATTCCTGGAAGCTGAAAACAGCCCAGTTCTCTCATGACCAGCGTCCTCACCGGACATGTCACCCACTGAGCATGTTTGGGACGCTCTGGATCGGCGTAGACGACAGCGTGTTCCACTTCCTGCCAATATCCAGCAACTTGGCACAGCCATTGAGGAGGGGTGGACCAACATTCCACAGGCCACAATCAACAGCCTGATCAACTCTATGCCAAGGAGATGTGTTGCACTGCTTGAGGCAAATGGTGGTCACACTCCCTGGGCGATAAACCCAATAAAGCAAACCTGCACATTTCAGAGTCCTTTTATTGTGGCCACCCTAAGGTACACCTGAGCAATATTCATGCTGACTAATCAGCATGAATTGTGAGGTGGGATGGATTATCTCGGCAAAGGAGAAGTGCTCACTAACACAGATTTAGACAAATCCGTCAACAATATTTGAGAGAAATGGGCTTTTTGCATTCATAGAAAAAGTCTTGCGTGTTGCGTTTATATTTTTGTTCAGTTTATATACAATTAGGTTTGACTTATTGTCGTTGATGGACTGAAATATATATTAATTTGCTCTATGCAAACAGTGTGGCTGCACCATTGTTTTCTTTTTAATAGGATTTAAATAAAGAATGTATTCTGTCTCATCTGTTAGGAGACGGTAGAATTCTTTTTATTGAAATTTAGCCAATTTCTTCTTCAATGATGTTTGTCCAGTATTTACAAAAGACCTGTAAATACACTCAATTAGTTTTGATTTATTGTCGTTGATACACTGAAATATATTCATTTTATTTGTTCTGTGCGTTCACAGTGTGGCTTCACATTCAGACTCGCTGTGATTCTCAGTCAACATACTAAATTCTCATTATGCAACACCTCAGGCTATATGAACAAGGAGACCATGAAATGGCCTCAAAAAAGACAATGGCTTTATAAAGTATTATAAACATTAAAGGGCTGCTGGAGCATGCTGCTATAACAGTCACTGAGGTAATGACCCACTGAACAACAGTGGTCCGAATCACGTCTTTATTTCAATACTTCCAGATGACGTCTTCAGGGAAGCAGAATGAAGGTTTTTGTACGTTTTTCCTGGACATTATATGAACATCCAAAGAAGACCTCTGGATGACGTGCCGCAATGGAATAAAAAAAATTGGCCGCACCTGGAATTGAAACCCAAACTTCTTTAAGGACAGGTAAGACTCCTATCCACTAGACAAACAGTACACTACTGTTTGTCTATTCTGACAATAATATTATAAGCATGTCACTTATAAATGACAAGCTCCGAAAACAATTCATGTTAATGAACCTAGGTGCACCCTCTAGGGTGCGCCATAGAAAACATCGATTCATATTACTTCTTTTAAGCTTGTCATATATAAGTAACATGCTTACAAAACTACTGTAAGAATCAATGAAATCTCGAGTTTGTTGTTGATCTAGTTGATAGGAATCTTACCTGATATGAAAGAGATTTGGATTGGATCTCAGGTGGGATTACGTTTTGGTTTTTTTTTTGCATCACATCATTCAGAGGTCTTTTTTGGATGTTCATATGACGTCCAGATAGGACCGCCACGCAATGTCCAGGAAAGACGTACAAAGAACTTTAATTCTGGCTTTGACGTCTTCTGGAGGTATGGAAATGACATCTTAAAGATGTCTTCTGGATCATCTTTGCTCAGTGGGGAGCATCATATGTGAATATTCTGGAATATCAGTTTTGCCGTATCACAAAACAGGGAGACCACGTCACGCCTGTTTTCATACAGTGGTTCCGTCCTGATTTTGGAAGATCGAATGCTGTGCTCCCTGTTCAAACTACACTGAAATATGTCTGTACGACCTCTGCCAGACACGAGAAGAAGGTTATATAAACCAAACCCTTGATGCACTATTCTACGTTTATTAGTAATTATAAATCTGAGCGAATGATTGTGGGGTTCCTCAAGGCTCTATCCTTGGGTCTCATTTATTTAGCATCTACAGACTCTTTCTGGCTCAAATCATGGAACATTACAACATCTCAGCATATATACTGTAATTATGCAGATTATACATGCTGGGTAAGTGCATAAATGAAAATATCGAGTGGATGTGTCAGAACATTTTACAAATCAACCCTGAGAAAACAATTTGGCCCAAAAGGTAAAAGTTTAGCTCATTTGGACTCCACGTCACTCAGGACATCAAATCTCTCAGACCAGAAATGTAACAACCACATTAAGACAATAACAAAACCAGCTTGCTACCATCTTAAATGTATTACAAGAATTAAAGAATTTCTGACCAAACAAAATTCAGAAAAGCTATTTTCAGCAGGCTGGATTATTGTAATGTGTTTCCAGTCAGACGGCTCATCCAGGGTCCTCACCAACACACAGAAGGTGGAGCACATTACACCTCGCTTTCAATTCCTGCACTGTGTGTCAAAGGGTTTACTTCAGAATCTTACTTATGTTCTATAAAGCTTTGAATGGTCTCGGACCTAAATAATAATAATAATAATAATAATAATAATAATAACAATAATAATAATAATAATAATATAAATAATAATGCATAGGTTTTATATAGAGCTTTTCAGGACACTCAGATGCTTTTCATTGCATTATTCATTCCCTCCATACTCGATGGTGGTAAACTACGTATGTAACCACAGCTGCCCTGGGGCAGACTGACGGAGGACAGGCTGCCAATCTGCGCCATCAGCCCCTCCGACGACCACCAACCACTCACTCTCACACTGCATTCACTATAAACTATAAAACCATCTCCATTTACAAATATAACATGAAATGTCCAGAACCCTGAGGTCCTTAAGAAGAGGTTTACTCAGTGTTCCTACCTCCTCACCTGTGGAACAAACTTCCTGATAATATGAGAACTGCTGACACACACTGTTCTTCTAAATCAGGACTTAAAACATTATTTGTGCAGCTTTTTATATAAACAATGGACTTTATTACCTTTATCCTAATAAAGCTCTTACCTTATTTATTCTCCTTATTATGGTGAAATGGTGAACGGAAAATGGATTTCACTTTTCCACTGCTTGAGCTTTTCCCAAAGCAGTTTACATTGGTGATCACATTCACCCATTTCTATACAAATTCACACACCAATGGCTGCCATGCAAGGCGCTCAGTCCATCCATTGGAAGCAATTATGCTGTTTGAAATCCCTTCAACTCACATTAGGAAAAGTGATTGAGTTGAAAATTACTCCTTGAAATTAATTGCGGATTAATATTTGAGGCGATGCAGTGCATTGCTTCCTCCTCTCATGTAGAAATGGATTATTTCTGTGTTGCATTTGTAGAGTGAGTCCGTTCTCTGACCAGAGGACATAATATTTGTGGGTGATTTGGGATGCCAAATACAAATATGGGAAAAGCGCAAAGTAGGTTGATCTGTTTTTTTTAATTCCTTTAACTTACATTTCGAAGTGTGATAGAGTTGAAAATTGCCGTTTAAAATTAATCACTGATGAATATTTGAAGTGATGCAGTGAAGAGCTTCTTCCGCTCATGTCGAAATCCATCTTTTCTATGTTGGATACGTAGAGCTCCTCCGCTCATGTGAAGAGTTATTATTTCGACGTTGGATGCGTCGTGTGAACAGTGTGATGTGTACAATATTTACAACATGGGAAAAGCTCGAAGTAAAGTTGATCCATTAAAGAGATGTGTGTGTGAGAGAGAACACGAGAGGAAGTATTTCATACTCTCAATCACTTAATCATATGATTCTTGATCGCTTGCTTTTCATTCATTCATTCATTTTCTCCCTCTTATCCGTTTCCGGGTCGCGGGGGTGTCAGTCTGAGCACCGTCACCCAGATCACAATGCACCGATTAAGAACCTTCCTGCAGGTGGGGAGCCCACAGGAAGCTTGCTTTTCATTTCTTTGAAAATCAAAGTGAATTGCGTTGTGTCTGAATAGTGCTCCCTAAATAAGTGTGCCTGGCCTTGCACTACATAATCTCTGCACTGCAGCTTTGGCATGTTCAGCACAAATCACATTTAGGCGTTGCAGATCTCCAACTGCAGCACAAGTTTTCGGCTGGTGCTTTTGCCGAATTCCCGAAACCAACTTGCACGTCCATCACCGCAAACATTCACTCCACTTCCTTTTGTCCAACTCTCGTCATTGTTTGATAGCGCGGCTTCACCCCCACCCTTTTGAAAAACTCCCCTTTGTGATGTGTTGAAGGAACTCCTTAAAGATTTGAGATTCAAAGTGTACAAAGCCGCCACATTCATGAGCTCTGTTGTAAAAAGATTTAACACAGACGACAAACAATAAGCAGACTCTGAAATCTCCTTATTCCTTACATATTTTTTTAAGTCCTGCAACTCAGAAGTTGACTCAAATCACTGACAATCTTGAAGCGTCCTTGAACTAGTCAACAAGGAAGGGGAGAATCAAATCTCTTCATGAGGATGGGGATTGATTTTTAAATATATGGCAGAAAATTTGTCATCAGTTTTCTTTTTTCTTTATGTGAAGTCCTTCTTCAAAAATGCAGACAAAAGAGAGTAAACCCACTGTAACCCTGAGATTGACCAGAAACTCTCAGCTGCCACTGACTTGATCAGATTCAAACCAATTTCTAGAAAACTGACTCACCCAATCAGCTCCAGATGCAGAACTGCTCAGATATGAACTACGATTTGGAAGAAATGGTCTGTTTCCAAGCCGCTCTGAATACAAACTGGTTGATCTGCGTGACCAAGTCTGGATTCAGACTCAGTTGCACAAAGTTTAATCATTTAAGGACATATTCTGGAAACGAAAGATTAGTAGACAGTTCCAGAAAACACATTTCATATCTGACATTTCCTTAGACACAGAACTGATTAGATACAAACCAGTTCTGTAAAACAGGGTCCGTAAGACCAGATCAGATTATAGGAGTAGTTACACATCAGACAAGGAGACAAGAACTTCTCAGAGATGCTGACCTAACCAGTCGTTGAACTTTTTGACCTCGGAGGGTAGTCCCAGCTCAGTAAAGTCACCGGCATGGATGAACACATCTCCGTATGGCATCTGGATAGCGTCGGTGCGGGAGTGGGTGTCAGAGATGCACACAAAGCGCGTGTAGCCCGGTGGTTTGGGGGTGTCATGGGGCATCGGGTCCACCCTGAAGAAAGACACAGTGCAAAACATAGGGAAGGTAAGCAAGGGGGAGAAAGGGGTCATTGCAGGATGTTGGTTAGAAACACTGGAGGAGGAGAAGATGCAGCTCTAGTATGTGAAGTCTCTGTGGTGAGAGACTGACACTGAAAGAAGTTTTGAATTAATGTGGAGCAGAGAAATCCTCCCCACAGGCAGAGGCAGTAAAGGAAAGAAGAAACGTGGAGAGGAACGGCAGCAAGAGGCCACAATAAAAACTGAGCATACAGAAAGACAGAAAGAGAAATGTGCCAAGATGGGAAAAGAATAAAGCAGAGATCTAGAAAAAGAGCATCGTCCTGTGGGATTTCCAGCCAGCGTGTGGATCCGCGGATCCTTCAGGGGGAAGGAGGGGAGCTGGTGAACAACCATGGCCCATTTTAAGTGAGCTTTCCTCCAGGTACAATAACACCCAACCCTGCCTCTGCCTCCGCCTCCTCCTCCGCCTCCTCCTCCTCCTCCTCCTCCTCCTCCTCCTCCTCCTCCTCCTCCTCACCACCACAAAACATGAGGGGAAGTGGGAAGGCTGATCTACGTGCATATAATACAGTCGGCAAGAAGTGAGTCACAAAGTAATAAAACACAAGGGGGTTCATGAAAAAAAGAGGCTTCACTTCCACAAGTGAGCATACACAAGTATAAGAGAATGTAAAGTGCAGTTTTATGGAGCCCCACAGAGAAACACTCTTAGCGTCAGTGAAACTGGGTTTTAAAGGCAATTTCCATGGTTATATAAAGTGTAGTTTGCCGAAAGTCTGAACTTACAAATTAAATAGGAAAAAGTCAGATAACAGCCAACAAACTGCCAGTTACTGTAAACAACCCACAATAAGGCTGCTGACTAGTAGGAGCAAAACCAGCTTAATGCAGCAAGGTCATCAGGTTTAAATTAATATTTCTATATGGGAACCAAAATCGTAGCAAAAGCAGCTTTACTGGATGTCTCCTTATAGTTTTCTGGCAATATTGTGGTACTGGAATACTCCCAAGATTTTCTGGGAATGTGATGCCACTCAGAACTCCAGAACCCCAAGAGAATTTAGCAATTGAAAAGCACGATACATACCATGTGAACACTTGGGGACACAGAGGAAACGATCATATAAGGTCATTTTTGCTGGATTGGAATACTGCAGGAATGAATCCAGCGCCGCTCCAGCCTGCACAAACCTATTTAGCTTCTTCAGTTTTGGACCAATCCTGCTGAACCAAACTCCTGCTCTGTAACTCGTTTCCCTCTAATGCTCAACTGACTGTTCTGAGGAAGGCTACCAGATCTTTCTCCACCTGGCTGCTGCACCTGCACACCACCCATCTTCCTCACCACCGGCCACTCCGCTCACTTTTCCCTACTTCCAGGTTAATCAGTCAGTATACTCTGGTCTTTTGCAAGGTCGTGGTGGGTTCTGTAGAGTTGTTGAGTCGTTGTTTTTCTGTGCTACTTTTTCTTGGCTTTTCCTAAAACTAGTTTGATCGCGTTTCAGTCTTTAGTGGGTTCCGTTTCAGTTACGCAACAAGTGTTTGGCCTGTCTCCTCTGTCACAATCCTCGATTAGTCACGTTTCCCTCCTCCTGACTACTATACTTTATATTCACATTTTAAATGGTTCAGGTATATCTGGCTCTTTGGATTTTGTGTATGGAATCACTTCCTTTTGTAAATAAAAGTACAGTCATTGAACTCCTGATCTGCTGTCTCTGTCTAAATCGTGACACAAGCTGCTTCTCTTTTACAGGCTTGTTTCTCTTGCTCAGTGGCGTAAGCGGCAGTCAGTGTGCAGAAGATGCATGCAGCCTCGTTGACTTCCATTTTCTACCCACCTTTTGCTGTATTTTAAAAAAAATTTAAATCACTTTGGACTCGTTCTTTCAGTTGTGCTGTTGAGCTTTTCCCCACTCTATCCAACATGCCTATTTTGTTGGACTTGGTGGTGATTGGACTTTTCTTCTTTACTTTCCGACGACTTGTGTACACGAGGGAACAGCTGATGCCACTCAACAAAGAGGGAGAACGAAGCATCGGAAAAAGATGGATTGCAACATCAGAGACAATGGCGACTTAAGGGAATGAATTTCATGATGCAAGTCCAGTCGCTCATCATGGGGAACGCCAGCTCTTTTTCAAGGATTTCCATCTGGAGTTAATTAAGTATGTCTATTATACTCTACTCTATAACTTAAACTGTACAATCGTTGTCATCTTAGAGCAGGGGTATCAAAATAAAACTATTTTCAGTAGTTATCATGTTATCAAGTGTCCAAAATATTAATCAGGCTTATCCTGTAATGATGTGGCTTCTGAGGCTCAGGTGTGTATAAAACAGCAGTCGGGTACTCTTACAGAGAGTTTATTATAAAAAGTAAAGGAATTGGACAAGAACTAAACTGAAAGTGACAGTCTTAACTCTGAGTGGTGTTCGTTCGTCAAAGCGAGGCTTTGTTTCATCCATGGAAGTTTTTCAGAAGCGGGTCTCTAAGTTGAGTTTCCACCGGGCTCCGGTGGCAGACGGTCGAGGCTGAGTTGCAGGGCAGCAGGAGAAGCTGGTGAGGCCAGAGTCAGCTCCGATCAGGACTAAGGGCCAGAGTCAGCTCCGATCAGGAAGAAGGGCCAGAGTCAGCTCCGATCAGGAAGAAGCGAGAGCCAAGATAAGCGGGTCGTTAGAGTGCTAAGATCCAGCGCTGAGTGGAGTCGGGCACCCGTTTAAGAAGTGCAGACGATCAGGAGAAAGGAGCTCCACCCGGTGTAGCAGCTGGCAGCTGAACCGAATCAGGTCATTAATGACCCCAGTGTCTCCACTTCCTCAAACACAACAAGGGGGAGGAGAGAAAGAACAGGGAAACCCAAGTGTTTGCCAACAGCGCCCCTATGAGGCCACTGAGGAGTGGGGCATGACAGTACCCCCCCTCTACGTGCGCCTCCTGGCGCACGACCCAGACAGCCCGGATTTTGTCTGTGGAAGTTACGGATTAAATCTGGGTCTACAATGCGCCTCCGGGGAACCCAGGAACGTTCCTCGGGGCCATAGACCTCCCAGTCAACAAGGTACTGGAGTCCTCGTCCCCAGCGACGGACATTCACTAGTCGGCGCACCGAATAGACCAGGCCGCCATCCAACATCCTGGGTGGCAGAGGGGGACGGACAGGGGGGGCCAGGTCATTCTCCTCCACCAGATTTACCTGGGATACATGAAAAGTGGGGTGAATGCGCTTAGAGGAGGGAAGCTTAAGGTGTACCGCACTAGGGTTGATGATCCTCTCAATCTCAAACGGTCCCACTTAGCGAGGCGCCAGCTTCCTGGACTCTACTCTCAGTGGAAGCTCTCTATCTCCTGGTTAAGCCTCTTCGTTTGGCCATTGGACTGAGGGTGAAACCCGGATGACAAGCTCACCTTGGCTCCCAGCGCAGTACAAAAGGCCCACCAAACCTCGGATGTGAACTGGGGTCCACGGTCAGAGGGGATTCCATGCACCCGGAACACCTCAGCCACCAGCAGGTCTGCAATCTCCTTAGCTGTGGGGAGCTTTGAGAGGGCAACCAAATGTGCAACCTTGGAAAAAGGTTCCACTATAGTTAGGATAATGGTCTTACTGTTGGAGGGGGGAAGGCCAGTGACGAAGTCGACTGCAATGTGGGACCATGGACGACTTGGAATGGGCAGAGGTTCCAGGAGACCAGAGCTTGGTTGGTTGGAGGCTTTGTTCCGGGCGCAAATGGTGCAGGCTGCCACAGACCTCCTGGTGTCACGGTCCAAAGTGGGCCACCAGAACTTTTTGCCGCAGGACCCCCAAGGTGCGGGATATGCCCGGCTGGCAGGATAGGCGAGAGGAGTGAGCCCACTGCAGGACCTGAGAACATACAGGGTCAGGAACAAACATGGTATTAACAGGACCATCACCTGGGTCAGGTTGCTGCTGGAGAGCCTGTTGAACCACGTCCTCAATCTCCCAGGTGAGGGAACGGTGCAGGTCTTGGGAAGTATCGGAGCAGGTGAGGGAGACGGTTCTTCTATGGAAAACTGACAGGACAGGGCGTCGGTTTGGCAGAGCGGATGTATTCAAGGTTCTTGTGATCAGTCCACACGATAAAAGGTTGTTCGGCTCCCTCCACCCAGTGCCTCCAATCCTCCAGGGCCAGTTTTACTGCTAGCAACTCCCGATTTCCAATGTCATAATTACGCTCCACCGAAGAGAGCCGTCGGGAGAAGAATGTGCAGGGGTGGAGCTTATTATCGGTGGGTGATTGTTCAGAGAGAACGGCCCTTACACTGGAGTCGGAGGCCTCCACCTCTACCACGAATTGGAGGCTGGGGTCGGGTTGGATGCGGATGGGTGCAGATGTAAAGCGATTCTTGAGCTCCTGAAACGCCTTGGAAGCTTCAGCGGTCGACACATACTGACGGGAGGTAGAGGTGAGGGCAGTGAGGGGGGCTGCCGTTCTGCTGTAATCTTGGATGAACCGCCGATAGAAATTGGCGAACCCAAGGAAGCGCTGGAGCTGCTAGCGGTCCTCAGGCAGCGGCCAGTCCAGAACAGCCATGAGTTTGGCAGGGTCCATCCTTATTTCATCTTGAGAAATGATGCATTCCAGAAATGATACTGTGTGTTTGTGAAACTCACACTTCTCAGCCTTGATGTCGAGTTGGTTCTTCTGGAGCCTCTCCAGGACTTGGCGGACGTGTTGGACATGTTCTTCGGGGTCACCGGAGTAAACCAAGATGTCATCCAGATAAATAAACACAAAACGATCGATCATATCTCTCAAGATGTCATTCATCAATTTCTGAAAAACAGCAGGGACATCCGTGAGTCCAAATGGCATCACCAGATACTCAAAGTGTCCAAGAGGGGTGTTGAAGGTGGTCTTCCACTCGTCTCCCTCCCGGATGCGTACCAAGTGATAGGCGTTTTGGAGATCCAACTTGATAAAGATGGTGGCGCCATGGAGGGGGGTAAAAGCTGAGTTGAGAAGAGGCAACGGGTACCGGTTCTTGATGGTGATGTCATTAAGGCCTCGGAAATCGATACATAGACGAAGTGAGCCATCTTTCTTACTCACAAAGAAAAATCCTGCTCCCACTGGGAACTGGATGTAGGTCTCCATAGCAGCACGTTCTGGTGGAGACAGTTTGTACAGACGACTGCGAGGCAATGTGGCCCCAGAGAGTAGATCGATCTGGCATAACCCTCGTAAGGGCGATGTGGGGGAAGGGACAGAGCCTTATTCTTACTGAAACCGGTGCCAGATCATGATATACAACTGGGACTGAGGAGAGATCCACTGCCTCGGGAGGTGTGGACCTCGGAGCTTCGGAGGGAGTCAGAGCTGAACTCAGGCAGTTATTCCTACAATGAAGATTCTGAGAGCTCACCTCCTCCTTCTCCCAGTTGATACGGGGGTTGTGACGCCTCAGCCAAGGGTAACCTAGGACCGGGAGGGTCAAGAGTGGTTGATCAGAAGGAATGTGAGAATCTCTCGGTGGTTCCCAGCGAAGACCAAGGTAACGGGGACAGTCTAATGGCTGACCTGGGCCAAGTGGAGACCATTGAGAGAGCGGGCTTCGAGCTTGGACTATAGTGAAACAGTAGGGATGTTGAGCTGACGAGCTTGTTGGAGATCCATAAAATTCTCCTCTGCTTCGGAGTCCACCGGCGCAGATACGGAAGTCTGAGTCATGAAACAGAGAGTACCGGTTAGTTGGAGACGTTGAGGAGAATTAGTGACAGTTCGGCTCACCAGCAACCCCTCCCCTACTGGGGAGCCCATCCGTTTTCCCGGACATAGGGGGCAGTTGGCAATATGGTGACCTGGCTCTCCGCAGTAGAGGCAGGCGTTGGTTGAACGGGATGGCTCCTCTCCTGCGGGCTAAGCCGAGCCCAGCCTAACTGCATGGGTTCTGGCTCCGTGACGGGTGACGAAGGCTTCATATTCCCCGGCTGGGCCTGAGGCAGAGACTTGGACTGGGTCCAACGGCGGGAGCGCTCACAGTGACGCTCCCGAATGCGGTTATCGATACTCATGCAGAGAAAGACGAGTCTTGGGCATTCACGGGCGGCCAATTCATCCTTGAGATGATCTGGGAGTCCCCGGAGGAAGACACTCTGGACGGCTTGATCGTTCCAACTGATTCCAGCGGCCAGAGTGTGGAACTCCACAGTGAACTCAGCCGCGCTGGGCGCGCCCTGGCGAATGAGCGTCAGGCATTCTCCAGCGTCCCTGCCTCGGACGGGGTGGTCGAAGAGCCTCTTCATCTCCTCTGTGAAGGATTGGTAGGACTGGCAAACTGGGGACTGGGCAGTTCCCTAATCCCTGGTGGTCCCAGACAGGAGTCCAAGCAGGTAGGCCACCAGAGCGTGGTCAGATGAGTAGCTTATGGGCTGTAGCTAAAAAACCAGGCCCACCTGGGTTAGGAAGACCTGACAGGAACCCAGGTCTCCCATTTACCCCTCGGGAGTGGGTGCAGGTGGCTCACGTGAGTTGCAGGTGTGCTGGGGACCTGGATTGATGGGTGGAGACGCTGGAACTTAAACCGAGGCACTAGATGAAGCAGAGAGAGCTGAGAACTGTGAGGTTCGCTGTGAGACCTGAAGTACTTGAAGTAGGGCGTTGTGATGACTCAACCGGGATTCTTGATTAGTTAACGCCTGCTGGACTGAGGCGCTCAAGTCTGCTCCTGGCTTGTTCTCCGCTGAGCTCATTATGGCTGGATCTTACAGTTATGATGTGGTTTCTGAGGCTCAGGTGTGGCTAAGACAGCAGGAGACAGTCGGGTACTCTTACAGAGAGTTTATTATAAAAAGTAAAGGAATTGGACAAGAACTAAACTGAAAGTGACAGTCTTAACTCTGAGTGGTGTTCCTCGTCGAAGAGCGAGGCTTTGTTTCATCCATGGAAGTTTTTCAGAAGCGGGTCTCTTACTTGAGTTTCCACCGGGCTCCGGTGGCAGACGGTCGAGGCTGAGTTGCAGGGCAGCAGGAGAAGCTGGTGGGGCCAGAGTCAGCTCCGATCAGGAAGAAGCAAGAGCCAAGATAAACGGGTCGTTAGAGTGCTAAGATCCAGCACCGAGTGGAGTCGGGCACCCGTTTAAGAAGTGCAGATGATCAGGAGAAACGACCACCCGGTGTAGCAGCTGGCAGCTGAACCGAATCAGGTCATTAATGACCCCAGTGTCTCCACTTCCTCAAACACAACAAGGGGGAGGAGAGAAAGAAGAGGGAAACCCAAGTGTTTGCCAACAGCGCCCCTATGAGGCCACTGAGGAGTGGGGCATGACATATCCACAGCGCGAGATCTGGTTATGAGGTTTAACAGTCTACATTATATTGAAGTAATGATTGGACAACATATACCATGATTTTGACAACCACCCTTTGTGTCCAGTGGTTTGAGTCCGTCCATCGTCTTGAATGCAAATAAACAAGCATTTAAAAAAGAAATGATAGCAATCGTTGATGAGTTGACGTGATAACATAACCAATAGCTTTGCCTTTCACATTGCAATATAATTGGCACTTGCCGAGATTTAAAATCTTATTTTTATAATAGTAATAATAATCAATTTTATTTCAAGGCGCCTTTCTTGGCACTCTAGGACACCTTACAATTGGTTAAAACGGTGCATTAAAACAGTAAAAACAGCAGTAATAACAACACAGGGCAACTGGCATCATAAGGAATAAACAGTTTTGAAAGACGATTGATGATTCATAGATGGAAGTAGGCAGACCGGTTAATGTTATTGATGGGAGATTGGAATGATAGAGTCGAGGATGACACCCAGAATCTTAACGTTGGGGGGGGGAGAATGGAGGAGTTGTCAATGTTGATAGAGAAGCTGCTGGTTTTGGATAAAGTGGATTTGGTGCCAATGAGAAGGTTTTCAGTTTTATTGCTGTTTAATTTAAAAAAAATTGAGGGTGAAGCAGGTTTTTATTTCAGAGATACAATCAGTGAGGGAGGTGGGTGGGAGGGCGGGAGAGGGTTTAGTGGTGAGGCAGAGCTGGATGTCATCCGCGTAGCAGTGGAATTGTATGTTAAATTTTCGGAAGATATCGTCGAGTGGAAGGAGATAAATAATGGAGGAGGACAGCGCCCTGGGGCACACCTGTGGTGACAGAGAAAGGGACGGACTTACAGGAGTTTAGACAGAGATAATTTGGCATGTAAAAGTTGTTTAATTATGCTAGTGCTTGATTTTAGAGTATAATCTTAAATTTAGATTAAAAAATCTTATTTCATGATTTCTTATCAAGTAAAATTTACTTGGTGGATGGACATATAATTTCACTAGTTTTAAATAATTCACTTTAGTGTTTATATCTTACATTGCGGCTACCCTTTTATGTAGTGCACCTATTTCCTTATATCAGGATTATTTGTCAAACAATCTAAAAATATATAGCCATGCCTTTTCCGAAAAAGGCATCCCCCTGAAACCAGGCAGATCTCTTTATGTCACCCCCCCTCTAAAGGTCTTCTGCTAAAGGAAGTCCACCCCAACACGAGAAGGAAGCCAGAAGTCGAGGAGCACTCACATGTGGACGTGCGGTGGCTGGAAGCGCCCCTGGTTGATGTTGTAGAAGGTGAAGGCCTGAGTGGGGTTGGTGCTGTACTCGTCCACCTCCACCGCCGTCCGGCCGCCTCTGGTAGCGTGTGTGGACTGAGCCTGCGACTGCGACTGCGACTGCGACTGCGACTGCTGCTGCCGCCTCGCTGCCATGATCTCTGACAGTGTGAAGGCCATGGCACAGCGGAGAAGAGGAGGAGGAGAATTGAGGGGGGGGGGTGTCTGTTGCTTTTCTGCTGTTCTTTAAGACAGCGAGGGGATGGTCCTGAGGAGGGAGCTGCTTGGGGCTCGGGGGTGGGCGGCGTCCAAAGGCTCAAACAGGCGCTGAGCTCAAGGACCAGGTGACCCGAGGAGAGAACATTACCTCCCTCTTCTTCTTTACCTGAAAGCAGAACACAGAACGTACATAACTGACATGTCTGTCGAGTTATTTCAACATCAACCCTGCTGAAAGCCATTAAAATGACCTTTTTCTTTTACGCAATTTGATTTGTAGAGATTTAAACATTTGTTAAAACGAGAAATTACAAGAAAAAAAGTTTTTAAAAAATTTGCAAAAATCCAATGGGTGTCCCTTCAGTTATAGCAAAAAGACATTATCCATCAAGTTTTTCATCAAGTAACTTATTGTAGTACTGACTTATACTCGCAATAAAGGTTATTTCATGTTATCTTGACCAATGTTGTTCAAGCTTGTGTGCCACTAAGGATATTATTAGAATTTACGGCAGGCTGAAACAGAAGAATATTTAGACTTATAATGACACTGATGAGCAGTAATGCGGTAGATGTAACACATTACTCTATTACGATTACTTTTTCCAATGAAGTGAAGTAAGGGATTGTATACATTTGCAAAAACAGTAATTAATTACTGTTACTTTCCCACAAGCAGGCAAGTTACTGCGTTACTAAACCGTGATTTGTTATTTTGTCTGGTGACAATCACGTGTGAGCGGCGCAGCGTCAGTGGTGAACAGCAGTAGTGATAGTAGTGATATCAAGTTGGAGCGCAGGAGAGAGCAGGACCATGCAGCGTTTGATGCTCGGAAATACCGACATTACTTTGAGTTCGACTCAGTAAGAGGTGACAAAAGCCTTAGCGTCCGCTGTGCACTCTGTGTGGACAGAAAACTTTTATCTACAGCGAGAAATTGCACCTCAAATCTGCGTGAGCAGCGAGCAACGTGAAACTCCAGCGACAGACAAGTAATCTGAATACATATGGCAGGACTTCTGCACCCCCTCCAGATCCACGAGCTCCAGTCCGAGCGCCACACAGTTGCCTGTACTGGAGAAGCCAGATCAGAAATGGTTGCACACTTTGAACAAGCCTTCATTCTCATGTTGTTTGGTTTCCCGTGTGAGCCCAGATGTACGCTGTGTTCTTCTCATTTGCTCTGAAGATATAATAAAATGAAATGATAAAAATGGTTTCATCGCCTGTCCCCTGTGTGTGTGTGTGTGTGTGTGTGTGTGTGTGTGTGTGTGTGTGTGTGTGTGTGTGTGTGTGTGTGTGTGTGTGTGTGTGTGTGTGTGTGTGTGTGTGTGTGTGTGTGTGTGTGTGTGTGTGAGAGAGGTTCCCAGTGAAACTTGGATTCAGCTTCACAATTAATTTTTTTTAGGCTCTGGCAACTTTCTGGGAGAGAGGTGCTGAGATGATGGGGAGGCTGGGAGACGGAGGTGATAATTTAGGGGGATTTGTGTGTGTGTGTGTGTGTGTGTGTGTGTGTGTGTGTGTGTGTGTGTGTGTGTGTGTGTGTGTGTGTGTGTGTGTGTGTGTGTGTGTGTGTGTGTGTGTGTGTGCGATGCTGGTGCATGCGCGGGGCGATGTCACTGTGTCATCTCCCCATTCCTCATTCACTGCAACCTCACACGCCGACATCACGCTGACGCTTCACACTTCACACCAAGCCTGTTTGTCGCAGGCAGATCCCACCATGCACCGCGGATGTTTCAGACGGTGTGTGTGTGTGTGAGTGTGTGTGAGTGTGTGTGTTGTGGGAAGGGGGGGGGGCTGATGTGTACGCAGACGGGGGGCATGCATATTTAAATGTGTTTCTGTCATCATGGATATGACAGTGACAGCCCCTCACACTGTCGGTGTCAGACAGAGAAATGCATTAGCAGATGCTGCCAGTGGAACCCACTGCGTTCACACACAGCTGCCCGAGCTCAGCCTGAACCTCACACACCCCCACTTTACTCACTTTGTCTGTCTGGAGCAGAACTGTCAACCTCATTCTAGTTCAGGGGCCACAGCGGCTCAGCTTAACCCCAGAGAGCCACACCGGTACAAGACTATGAGAAGCACTTCTTTTGTTGTTGCTGGCCAATGAAATTACTAAATTGCATCCTGTATATTTTATTTCCTGAAAAGTATGTTAGAAATAAAATGTGTTATTATTATAACTCAAGCACGTTCTGAAATCGCTGCTGTCTCAGTCATCAGGTTTGATCAATTACAGAACATCTTACATCTTTTCCACAAGATTTTTTCGACTTACTTACGTTATTCACAGACGTTATGACAAAGCAACATTAGCTGTTGGTTGTAATATTCTAAATGTATTGATATGTTTGGATAAAAGCTCACTCAGTATCATGGCTCTGGTCATGTCGTGTTGCTGATTTGAGCCTTTTTGCACATTTTTTAGGCCTCTTGTTCTCATTCAATAAAAATAAAGTCAATAAATGCTAAACACAGATTTTATTTCACATAAATTAAAAGTTACAAATCATAAAATAGCTGCTTCGATTGATGTTCACCCTCCATTCATTCATATAAAGTCAACTAAAGCTGTTGTTGCTTTTTACCATTAAAAGAGTGAAAATCACAAAACTAATAATAAAAGGTAGAGAAAAAACCAAGCTTTAGTAAAATGACTGTTCTCACATGGTAGAAAGTAACTCAGCAGATCAACTCATTAACACTAGAACTGAACAAAGTAGATTCTCAACCTGCCCCATTCAACTCTTCAAAATAAATCTGTAAAACATTTGGTTCAATGGATCTGGTAAGAGTTTATATCAGATGAAATAAAAATGCTGCCTCTTATTTTGTTTGGTTTAGTTTCTTCTACTCCTGTGCAGATTTATGACTTCTTCACTTTGCGTAAGTTGGTTTTATGTTTCTGAGCGAAGCAGCTTGGACGAGTGTCAGGGCCACTGAAGTACTGAACATTGGGAAGTTAAAAAAAAAGAACCTCGTGTGCTTCAGAAAGAAAGTAGAAACTCAAAGTTGAGATTTTGTGTGTTTTGTGTTTTTTTCATACGAAGTGGAGACGTCTGTCCGTCCCTCATCATTTTCCCGCGGATGTAAAATCACATCAAATCACTTAATTGTGACTATATAGTGTTGCTTACTGCTTATGGACGTGTGATTTTACACAGGATTTCCTTGTTTGTCCTTCGTACTCAATGAACACACATGACCGAGAGCTGCAGAGTCCTGATACTGATGATAACTGCACTGTGTTTATGAGCTGAAGCCGTTCTTAAGCATCGTTGCACCACTTCATTAAACTGCTTGCAGTGCATTTTATAGAAGCAGTCACATGCGCTGGCATGTGGATGGACGGACCTTTCCACTTTAAAAAACAACAACAAACAACTTCTCTGTGAGAAAAATATCTCGACTTTGATTTTAGACTTTTTTCTGAAGCGCATGAGGTTTTGTTTTTAACCTCACTTTTTCTTTCCTTCAATGGCCCAAATACAAATACTCTGTGACCAGTAACAGTGACCCAAACTGTTATAAAATAAAACATAAATATATATATATATATATATATATATATATATATATATATATATATATATATATATATATATATATATATATATATACAGAGACCCCACAGTCAGGTCTCTGTGTGCTCCATCGTTGTGCTCCACCTGTGTCTACCCTTTCCCTGGACATTTAGACTCTCCCTCTGTTGTCCTGGTCGGATCTTCTCGTCAACATGTCTCGCCTCTCGTCATCTTGTCACTCCTCTCGTCGTGTCTCTCTTGTGTCCCTGCATTTTCCTCCTGTTCCCTGGACTTTGCTTCAATAAACCTGGTTTTTATGGATCTTCTGTGAGTCTGCGTTTGGGTCCACTCGACATAACCCTGACACAACACACACACACACACACACACACACACACACACACACACACACACACACACACACACACACACACACACACACACACACACACACACACACACACACACACACACACACACAGGACCACCTCCCATATTTCCGGCCCTCTAGGTCACTCTCAGTCAGCTGTCCATCCAGAACAGGGAGCCTCACCGTCCCTCCCCCCCCCCCCCCCCCCCAAATCCAGGCCACGACCTGGAGCGCGGCAGCAGGGGCCAGCCCGCCCGGCTCCATGACAGTGAGCGCTCTCCTTTCTCTGAACTTCTCTCTTGCTCGATGTGTCTTCCTCAGCTCCCCTCGGACCACCTGTAAGGTGGAGGACTTGCCTCTGTGTTTAAGTCCACTACCGGGAGGCTCTGTTTGACAGCTGCTCCAGCTTTTTGAGCCAAACTTCCCCATGATGACTCCACTGTGCATGGTCGTGTACTGTCCTCCAAAGTCCAACAAGTCCTAACTCCACAACCAAAATGGACACGCTTGTAATTCACTATGATTGGCTGGTCAGGGGCTCTTGAAACTCAGCATAGAACTGCAACAGCTCCATTGTTCCTGATGTTGCAGTTCTATGCTGACATGCTGCCGCAGCGCATAGAACTGAAACATGTCAAATGCCGAGATGATTCTACCATCTCTCTGTTTTGTCAGATCATCAACACGTTCTAATTCTTCATGATCTAATATCGCTGTATCGTACACCCCTACTGTGAGTCTAGACCTCTGGTCACAGAGTTTCTCAGTCTTAGACTCCTCAACTCTATTCAGTCTGTCACTGGTCTGACTCATGAAAAAGGTCACACATGGGACCTTCTGCTATCGTATGGTTTGTTTGACATCATTGAAATATGCAACGTCGAATAGAGCAAGTATTTATATATTATATTATATAAAATACTTGCTCTATTCGACCTGCCTGCAGATTCACTGAGAGAAAGTGGAAAAAGGAGAACTTGCAAGTTTTATTTGAAATCTTATAGGATACACTATTTAAATACCAGAAACCTGTAAAAGGTGCTAAATCTAAATTTGTATCTCACCTTGTTGCCAGCAACTGCCAAAGATCTCAAGTTCTTTTGAATATTTTAAACTCTCTTGTTAATCTTTGTAAATCCTCTGATCTAGTTGTCCCATCAATACCTGTGTGATTTTTTGTTTTTTATTGACAAAGTGTCTAGTCCAGTTTTCCCATCTATCTCCCTTGTCGCTGATCCCTCTGTCCCTCTGCCCAGCTGCCTTCCAGCAGGTTGAGTTAATTCCAGTAACAACCTTGTCCAACATGGTCAAGCATCTCCAGCCTTTCTGCCTGTTAATCAAAAATGTTTTTAATTCTTTTGGGGTCAAGTAATTTAAATTTTGTTTACACATCTCTCGGCTTAGGATATGTTCCAGCTGCATGTAAACATGCTGTTGTGCAACCTCTTTTAAAGAACAATCTGGACCCTTCAGTTTTCATCATTTCGAGACCCAGCTCTAAAATAGTTCAAGTCATATCTCGCAAAAAGCTTTTCTGTGGCCCCCCCAGGGGTCTATTTTCCACCTAACTACCTGGGGTCCATTTCTAAGAAACATAACATTACCCTGTTTTGCAGATGATGTCCAGATTTACTCACCAATTAGAAAGAAAACCACAGGCTCATCGCAGCCATTACTTAGCTGCTGAAAAGATTATTCTTAAATCACTAACATCATGGTTGGATATACATTTTCTTTGTCTCAATGAAACCAAAACAAGAGTTTGTTTTATGCCATCCAGATCAACTGCTTTTGGCCCTCTGGAAATCTATAATCGACCCGTTTAGAAATTATCTGGGGGTGATGTTTGACAGTGTTTTTAAAGTTAACAAACAAATCAGTCCTGTTGTCAAAACTGGATTCTCACAGTTGAGGCTGTTGGTGAAGATAAAGTGCTATCTCTCCCACAACATCTTTGAGAGAGTCATACAGGCCTTCAACACATCGAGGCTGGGCCACTGCATCTCTCTGTATATCTGATCAGATGTCTCTTCGTCGGCTCCAGCTGGTACAAAGTGCTGCAAATGGTGCAAAATCCAACTTCTGACAGGGACAAAGTAACAGAAGATCCCTGCAGTTAGAGCCTCACTCTACTGGCTTGTATTGCTTGTTAAGGTGTTAAATGGGAACCTTCTTATTTATCTGAGCTTTTACATGTCCATGCTCCAGTTATATCACTGAGGTCAGCTAATCTGCAGGGGCCTAAATTATAAAGGTTGCTTACGCACAAAACTGGTCCTGAAAGATGCATACGCCACTTCCTATGCAATGTTTGTGATCTAAAAAAATAAACTGCAGGAGAATGTGGGTAACGCTACGCAAACTTAGAACCTTGTGCAGCACATTCTGGAGACGGGGAACCTGCAGCGCTGATGGTGAGGTGGAGAATTGAAGCCAGATTTATCTCACACATTTAATATCTTTAAATATCAGACTTATAGATCCACGTAATCATAAACAGCCAAGCTGCAGTGGGATAGATATTTCTTTAGTGGAACGTTACTGCTGAATCAGCAGCACCATGTTCATATGTCATCGTTTCATCTTCTAAAGATCCAGAGCTGATAGAGCTGATTGATTATCAATTGTGACAAAGTGTGTAACAATCAGTCTCATTTCAGAGTGAACACATAAATAGCGTTACATGTAAAATAAAGAAATTAAAGATTTTATATTGCTTATTTTATTATCATACATATGTGATACGTAATACAGTTTAGTATATTTTTATCTGTGAATTTTCTTGGACACATTGTGAGTAAGGATGGCATTTCAACTGATCCTGAGAAAGTCAGAGCTGTTGTTGCCTTGGATGAGAAGGATTTAATGGAGGAAGGCTCCGGTGTACCCTGTCCCACCAAAATCAGATCTTTCCTTGGTATGGTTGGATTTTATCAACAGTTCTTTGAAGGCGACTCCTCTATCAGTAAACCTCTGTTTGTGCTGACATGTGGTATGAAGAGGCCACGTCAGACCCAGGGTAAACGGAAACCCCCTGTAACCAGGAAACTATCCTCTGCTGACTGGACCCCAGAATGTAGTGACGCGTTCAGGAAGCTAAAGCAGGCTCTGTTGGAAAATGCCACTCTTGCCCATCCCGACTTCACTAAGCCTTTCCTGTTATCAGTTGATGCCTCCTCCAACGGTCTTGGGGCTGTGCTGTCTCAGCCGGCTGACCATGGAGATGTTGCACGTCCTGTTGCATTTGCCAGCAAGTCGCTTAACTATGCACAATCACGCTATCCTGCTCATAGACTGGAGTTTCTGGCACTTAAGTGGGCTGTTTGTGATAAATTCAGTCATTGGCTGAAGGTCACCCATTTACCGTTTGGACTGACACCCCACTTGATGTTCATTCTCAGTAAGCTGGCTCCTTGTGACTTTGGAATTAAGAACATTCTTGGCCCTAAAAATGTAGTGGCAGACGCCCTCACCTGTGAGCCATTTGTGCGACCTATTGTGCTGCAGCGCCTCACAAGAGTCCCTTATGGTGCGCTCCTGGAGGAAGCGAGAGCCTTGAACCTCGACAAAGACTAAAACTTACTAATACGTTGTACCCCCTGCTCTAAAAGGGAGCATTCTCAAAGGTGTCCATGACGAGGCGGGTCATCAGGGGCAGAAGCGGACACTCTACCTGGCCAGACAGCGGTTCTATTGGCTTGGAACGGAAGGAGATGTGAAGGAGTATGTATGGTGCTGTCGTTGCTGTGTGTTCAGCAAGTCTCCTGAACCTGAAGCCAGAGCACCATATGAGAGTGTTAAGACCACCAGACCTCTTGAGTTGGTTTGCATAGACTTTTGGTCTGCGGAGGACTCTTCCAACAAGTCCCTTGATGTGCTTGTGGTGACTGATCATTTTACTAAGCTGGCCCAGGCCTATCTCTGTCCCAACCAGTCGGCTAAGGTT
The DNA here is from genome assembly GCF_963383615.2 of Lipophrys pholis. Taxonomy (NCBI): domain Eukaryota; kingdom Metazoa; phylum Chordata; class Actinopteri; order Blenniiformes; family Blenniidae; genus Lipophrys; species Lipophrys pholis. The sequence goes on along the minus strand of NC_137644.1, from coordinate 1,256,369 downwards.
GTTGCGCAGCAGCTCTGGAACAACTTCTTTTGTGTCTATTTTGTGTCTATGGCTTCCGAGAACAGGTGCACTCAGACCAAGGGGCCAACTTTGAGATGCTCCAGGTTGCTGGGGTGGAGAAATCCCATACAACTCCACTACCACCCCATGGGCAATGGCGCAGTTGAGAGGTTCAATCGCACCCTTGGCAATATGATCAGAGCGCTTCCACCCAAAGCCAAACAGAGATGGCCACAGTTGTTGAAATCTCTCACCTTTTCATATAATTCCACCGTCCATGAGACCACAGGCTTTGCTCCTTTGCAGCTGATGTTCAGCAGGACCCCAAGGCTGCCTGTAGACCTGATGTTTGAGTGTGCACTTTTGAATGATCAGGTGGTGGATTATGATGCCTACGTGCACCACCTCAGGAAGGACTTGGCAGATGCTGTGAGGATTGCCCAAACCTCAACACAGACCCAACCGGAGAGACAAACTGACCTTTACAACCGCAAGCTGAAAGGTGCACCGGTGGATGTTGGAGACAGAGTCCTTTTGGCCAACAAAGGAGAACACAGAAAGAAGAAGCTTGCTGATCACTGGGACAACCACCTCTACACTGTTGTTGAAAAATTTGACAACACTCATACCTTCAGGCTCAAGAACTGTGACACAGACAGAAAGTGGTCCACAGGAACCTTATTATGCCCGTGAATTTCCTGCCTATTCCTGTCAACCCAGCGGCCTGTGGCTCCTTTGTCAGTGATCTGACTGATGGGGATCTGGACGAATCTGTGCTGAATTTGAGCATTGAGGGCTCTTCTGTACTGTCTGGCTGGGGGGGTCCTCTCTGCATTCTCAGTCTGGTTCTTTCTGGTCTGAGGTGTGGCACTTTGAGGTGGTTCGCTGGGGCCTCCCCGGGTCTGGGGGGGCTGCCTGCCGGTGGCGGTGTCCGGGCCCTATGGCCTCAGGCCCCGGGGTGATGCTACAGGTCCCCCCACAACAGTTCCGGCCAAACCACACACACACACACACACACAAACACACACACACACACACACACACACACACACACACACACACACACACACACATTTCCACTCCTCGTGAGATGTGTTGCTGATATTTCTTGTTCTCTGTCATCATTCATTCAAATTTCAAAATCATGTTCCTCTTTTGTTGTTGCTTCTTTGTTAATTCATGTTCCTGCTTCATGTTACTGTCTAGATAGAGCTGCTCAGGCTGGTTAATCTAGAAAATCATGTTACCGTCTAGATAGAGCTGCTCAGGCTGGTTTAATCTCGAAAATCATGTTTCCGTCTAGATAGAGCTGCTCAGGCTGGTTTAATCTAGAAAATCATGTTACCGTCTACATAGAGCTGCTCAGGCTGGTTAATCTAGAAAATAATGTTACCGTCTAGATAGAGCTGCTCAGGTGGGTTTAATCTTGAAAATCATGTTACTGTCTAGATAGAGCGGCTCAGGCTGGTTTAATCTAAGAAAGCATCTTTCTGTCTAGATAGAGCTGCTCAGGCTGGTTTAATCCAGAAAATCATGTTACTGTCTACATAGAGCTGCTCAGGCTGGTTAATCTAGAAAATAATGTTACCGTCTAGATAGAGCTGCTCAGGCTGGTTTAATCTTGAAAATCATGTTACCGTCTAGATGGAGCTGCTCAGGCTGGTTTAATCTAAGAAATCATCTTTCTGTCTAGATAGAGCTGCTCAGGCTGGTTTAATCTAGAAAATCATGTTACCGTCTACATAGAGCTGCTCAGGATGGTTTAATCTAGAAAATAATGTTACCGTCTAGATAGAGCTGCTCAGGCTGGTTTAATCTAGAAAATCATGTTACCGTCTACATAGAGCTGCTCAGGCTGGTTTAATCTTGAAAATCATGTTACCGTCTAGATAGAGCTGCTCAGGCTGGTTTAATCTAAGAAATCATCTTTCTGTCTAGATAGAGCTGCTCAGGCTGGTTTAATCTAGAAAATCATGTTACCGTCTACATAGAGCTGCTCAGGATGGTTTAATCTAGAAAATAATGTTACCGTCTAGATAGAGCTGCTCAGGCTGGTTTAATCTAGAAAATCATGTTACCGTCTACATAGAGCTGCTCAGGCTGGTTAATCTAGAAAATAATGTTACCGTGTAGATAGAGCTGCTCAGGCTGGTTTAATCTTGAAAATCATGTTACCGTCTAGATAGAGCTGCTCAGGCTGGTTTAATCTAAGAAATCATCTTTCTGTCTAGATAGAGCTGCTCAGGCTGGTTTAATCCAGAAAATCATGTTACTGTCTACATAGAGCTGCTCAGGCTGGTTAATCTAGAAAATAATGTTACCGTCTAGATAGAGCTGCTCAGGCTGGTTTAATCTTGAAAATCATGTTACCGTCTAGATGGAGCTGCTCAGGCTGGTTTAATCTAAGAAATCATCTTTCTGTCTAGATAGAGCTGCTCAGGCTGGTTTAATCTAGAAAATCATGTTACCGTCTAGATGGAGCTGCTCAGGCTGGTTTAATCTAAGAAATCATCTTACTGTCTAGATAGAGCTGCTCAGGCTGGTTAATCTAGAAAATAATGTTACCGTCTAGATGGAGCTGCTCAGGCTGGTTTAATCTAAGAAATCATCTTACTGTCTAGATAGAGCTGCTCAGGCTGGTTTAATCTAGAAAATAATGTTACCGTCTAGATAGAGCTGCTCAGGCTGGTTTAATCTTGAAAATAATGTTACCGTCTACATAGAGCTGCTCAGGCTGGTTTAATCTTGAAAATCATGTTACTGTCTAGATGGAGCTGCTCAGGCTGGTTTAATCTAAGAAATCATCTTACTGTCTAGATAGAGCTGCTCAGGCTGGTTTAATCTAATAACAGTTGTAAAGTATTTGGATCAGTGTGATAACTGCAAATAATATATGTAGCACTAACAAGGGTATTGTATGTTATCCCCCCACCCCCCTCCCCTCAATCTTCTGTCTTCTCTCTCTCTTTGAGCCCCCCCCCCCCCCCCCCCCCGGTCGTGTACGGCAGCCATGCCAACTCCGACAGGAGGAGACTCCAGGTCTCTCCCTGTTGAAGAGCAAAACCTGTTCTGACTCCAGAAGGTTCTGGATCACATCATATTGTTTGCCCAAGCTGCCGAGCAGGATGAGGGAGAAAAATAATTATTCACACAATTTTAGTAAGTTAATTTGATTCACTGTACTTTTTTTCATATTTCAAACATAGTCATTTTGAACACCCTGTACATGTTTCCAGTTCAGTCTTTCACCGATTTGTTTATCACACAAGGTGATATTTGATATTTGCAATATATTGTGCAGATGTTTTATACATGTAACTGAATGCCTAACATTTGAAACCTTTCAAAAACTGACTTATGTTTATATTTCTTATATATTAGCAGTACCTTTACTGTGACTGTATGCTTTTATTAAATTTTTTTTTGTTTGTTTGGCCATGAAACTTTTATTAAAATCTATATATATATAAATATATTTGTACGATGACAGTACCACAGAAAATCCTCCATTACTTCTGTATTTGACTGACAGAGAAGTCTAAATTTAGTCAGTAAAATGTGCATCGTAACCAAGAAAAGAATAAAACAGAAAGAGCAGCAGGGTGTGAGAAACTTGTGAGGGCCGGGAGAAAAGGAGGGTTACCGTAGTGAAGAAAACTAAGAAGAGCAATTGTGGGTTAAAATCCAGAGCAAAGAAACAAATTTACAGAAGGCTCTGGGACAAGAGGCGCAGTTAAATCTGGACATGGAAAATAAATGAGAATTATACAAAAGCGTGTTTTTTTGGGTCTTCAGGACTAGTTTCTTTGACAGTTGCAATGTATTGGCCTATTCCAAGATGGCGCCGGAGCAAGGAACCGGAGCAAGGCACTGGAGCAAGGCACCGGAGCAAGGAACCGGAGCAAGGCGCCGGAGCAAGGAACCGGAGCAAGGAACCGGAGCAAGGAACCGGAGCAAGGCGCCGGAGCAAGGAACCGGAGCAAGGCGCCGGAGCAAGGAACCGGAGCAAGGAACCGGAGCAAGGCGCCGGAGCAAGGCACCGGAGCAAGGCGCTGGAGCAAGGCACCGGAGCAAGGAACCGGAGCAAGGAACCGGAGCAAGGAACCGGAGCAAGGCGCCGGAGCAAGGAACCGGAGCAAGGCGCCGGAGCAAGGAACCGGAGCAAGGCGCCGGAGCAAGGCGCCGGAGCAAGGAACCGGAGCAAGGCGCCGGAGCAAGGCACCGGAGCAAGGCGCCAGAGCAAGAGCTCTCCTGTGCGCCGTCTGTATTTGTCATTGGATCACTTGCCACTGTGAGCTACGGCTGTAAGACACTTCTGAGGATCCAGGAGGAAGTTTGTGGACTGTCATGCATTAATCCTGGACTGCGCTGATTTCGACGCCCCACTCAAGGCAAACGAGGCCAGGAGTCAGGCCACAGAGGCCCGGAGCAGAGGGAGAAGACTGGCCGGAGGCATCGCCACACACACTGCACACCAGAGCCCCAGAGCCCCTGAGCCCCAGAGCCCCAGAGCGCAGACGCTATAAGCTACCAGCGGTGGAAGCGCAGACATCGGGGGAAACGAGGTGACTCTTCTAGAAGCAGTCGCCAGTCGCCCTCCATCTACTTGGCGAACATCCAGTCATTGCCGAACAAGACGGATGACCTGCTGATCCAGCGCGAGGCCCGGGACTGCTCCGTGTTCTGCTTCACAGCGGTGTGCCGGATACTTCTTCCAGCCACCGGGGTTCTCTGTCCACCGCTTGGACAGTGTGAGAGGGCGCACTGGGAAATCCAAAGGAGGAGGTGTGTGTTTTCTTGTAAATGAACTCTGGTGCACGGATTGTGCCATCGTACACAAAACTTGCAACCCTAACCTAGAATGTATTATTGTGAAATGCCCCCCCCCCCCCTTTATCTCCCCCGGGGTTCTCCGTCCTGTTTCTGTGTGGTTGTTTACGAACGCCCACGGACGGACACTCCTGCTGCCTTGAGTGAACTCAGGGACATTTTACACACATCTGAGAACTGCCATGCCGACGCTGCGGTTATGGTAGTTGGTGATTTTAATAAATGTAATTTTAAAACTGCTTTTCCCAACAACTAGCAGCATGTTAACCATCCAACTAGAGGAGCCACATCCTGGATCATTGTTGCAGTAATTCCTACATACATAGAGGAGTAAACAATCAAAGCCTACATTTTGTGTTCAGTGTTGGACAAAGGAGGGTGAAATGAAATAATAAGGATGCTTTGATGCTCCAGATTGGTCTGGATTCCATTCTGTAACTTTAGATGAGTATTGTGATACAGTCACTGGGTACAGTGAATTTTGTATTGACTTCTGTGTTCCAGAGAAGGTATTAAAACGGCACGCTAGTCAAAAGCTGTGGTATAATGCGGAGGTGAATAGGAAAACTCAACAGCCGAATGAAGCTCTTAAATCTGGAAATGCTGCAGTTTATAAACTGTCCATATAGTCCATATATTCCATATATTCCAGATATTGGAACGGTCCATTAAAACAGCTCAACTAGCCTATGGAGCCAAGATAGAGGGACATTTCATGGAGGGAGACCCTCGGCGTGGAAAGGGTTAAACTCCATCATCACTTGGAAACCTAGAGGAGGATCCATTACACATTTTGACGCATCTTTGCCAAATGAACCGAATGAGTTTTATTGTCGCTTTGAAATTGTAAATGTTGAGTCTGTTGCTTTTCCTGCTTGTAATGAGCAGAATAGCTTTACCTTCCTTGAGGAGGACGTCCAGAGGGTCCTCTCCAGGACTAAAGTTAGGAAAGCTCCTGGTCCGGACCGTGTCCCTCTCCGTGTCCTTAAACTGCTCTGAGCAACTGGCCCCTGTCCTGACAGGTCTTTTCACCATGTCTCTCAGGAAGTGTCCTGTCCCACTGAGCTTTAAAAGATCAGTTATAATTCCAGTGCCCAAGAAGACGGCTGTGACGTGTCTGAATGACTGTCGGCCAGTGGCCCTCACATCTGTCTAATGAAAACCTTTGAGCGGTTGGTGCTGGATTATATCAGAGATCAAATCCCCGTGTCTGTGCTCCAATTTGTTCTAATCTCTACAAGCATCTTGACAATGGGAACCCATACGCTAGAATGCTATTCATAGACAGTTCAGCTTTTAATTCAATGGTCCCAACAAATCTCATCCACAAACCTAAACACCTTGGACTTCATGATGCCATTTGTAAATGGATTTAATGTTTTTGACTTGCTGACCACAAAGGGTCAAAATAAATGGTTGTATTTCTGATGAGCTGTATGCCAGCACCGCAGGGCTGTATTCTGAGCCCCCTGTTGGTCACGCAGTGTACTCACGACCTTGTAGCATCTCATGAAAGTAATGTGATTATTAAATATGCAGATGATACGACCATCATCGGGCTTATCGGCTCAAAAAACGAATCACATTATCGTGAGGAGGTCGAAAATGTAGTTCAATGGAGTAAGGTAAACAACTTGCTTCTGAATTTATTATCGACTTTTGTCACAATAGGAATCAGAAGCTTATCAATGATTAGAATCAATGATTCTGAGGTGCAGGTTGTTGAGAAATGTAAATTCTTGGGCGTGACTTCTTGAATTGGAGCTCTAATACCAGTAACACTGCTTAGAAAGCTCCGTGATTTTACTCAAAATGCTAAGATTCTTTTAAACTTCTACTATTAATATCAATTGTTTTAACCAACTGTATTACTGTGTGGTTTGAGAGAAAAGAAATAGTTTGAGCAAAGTGGTTGGCTCAGCCAGCAGGACCATTGATGTACTTTGTCGTTCCTGGAGGCCACACATAAAGCTGGACTCTTCAATCGAGCTTTACAAATTGTGACCGAGGCCTCAGGCCACCCAGCCGGGGCCTTTTTCTGAAATGCTTCCTTCAGGGAAGAGATATCGCTCCATCAAATGTTCCACCGCTCGCCGCGAACCGTTTCCTTCCACAAGCTGTGATGACTTTAAACAAGGCAGGTTAATTTTATATGAACTTTCTATTGTACAATATTTCAGCCTATAGAAAAGAACTCTGAGCTCCTTGCTCCTTCTTCCAACGTGGTTTTCATACTACAACTGAAACTGGAACTGAAACTGGAACTGGAACTGGAACTGGAACTGAAACTGGAACTGGAACTGGAACTCTTCCAGAAAATACCAGTTTGACTTTCTTTTTCCACATCTGCACATTGTCACGGATTGTCTGCTCTATTCTGTTTAGGCCTTTTCTGGTTACAAGAGAAGAAGAAAAGGAACTAAATGTTTTGTTTAAACTATAATTGATCAACTTTTGGTTGTGTTTCTAGTGATCTGTCAAAAATGTGATTTATGATCAAGTATAATAAGGAGTCACATATGACATGAGTTACATTGACAAAGGCTTAGTTTATGTAAGAATATTGACATTGATGTATTTCTGTCAATGATGGGGCTCTAAACTTCTTGTAATCCTCAAAACACTCATTTATCTAACCCTGTTAATCCCCCTGAGCTCGCCGGGGGCCAAACCTGCCACCACTGGCCATTAAAAACAAGTGTAACCAATAGTATTCAAACCGCTCCCATATTACTCATAATAGGGTCGTTTTTAAATAAATGATTGTATTGCAGGATCGAAGTACAGCTTTATTGAAGAAATGTCAACAGAATTATATACGCTTAGAAAATAATTGCACTGAAGCTGCAATCATGAAAAGAGCACACACACACACACACACACACACACACACACACACACACACACACACACACACACACACACACACACACACACACACACACACACACACACACACACACACACACACACAGTGCATACTTGTAACTTCATGGTAATTTATAATAAAATAACAGCTGTGAAGTCACTGTAAATTACTGTAAGATGCCAGTTCTGACTTCTTATTTTAATAAAGAAAAAAAAAAGGGGGGGGGGGGGGGGCAGGACAAAACAACCATAAGTTCTGTTATAAGATCTGTTATCACCACTAGTTTGTCCCTTTAAATGTCCATTTGTGCCAAAAGATTATTTTACTCTCATGTAGATCTTTAAAATTATTTGGATGCCCAAAAAATTTAGAAATCATCCAAATAAAGCAATCGCACGTGTCCCCATGCAGTCACTGCGTCATAAATCTACGGTTACATTTCTATATTACATTTATATCTCAGTGGTTATCACATTGCACATTTTTATTACTCTACTGAAACTACAATATTTCCCAATATGGTTTATTCTAAATGATGCAACACGATCTCCTGCAGCCATTCCTTGCGGTGGAAAAAAGTCCCTTTTGTCACCAAACCAGCAGATTGATTTAGTTTTCACCATATAAGTTACATTAATTACCCTCACGAGCCAAACCTTCCTTAAATGCTGAGAAAATAGAAACTGCATTTTTAACGACATGGAAAAAAAACCTTCAATACATATAATTTGTTTATGATCGTTGTGTAAATGTGGTTAAAATTATGCATATTTACGTAATTTCAGGTTGAAATGCATCATTGTGGAGGATTAAGTCCTGGTAAAAGAGACTAAATGTGTTTATTCTGATAAGTTTCTGCATAATTGCAGTTTTTGAAAATGATATCAGCAATTGTTGACGAGAGACATAAAGGTTGCCTCATAAAGGGTGAAAATAGAAACATTTAAGTAGAATTTGCCCAGGCTCAGTTTGTGGTTTATTTTATACAGTACAGCATGTAAAGAGAGGAAATAACTTCTTTGTGTTTTTCTTCTCCAGATCACTCAAATCACAAGAAATGATTGGCTCCTTTTCACGCCGCAGATTAAAGAGATTTTCCATGTGAGGGGTCACCAAGTCGTGGGCCGTGAATATGGAAATACAAGAGGAGAGAATAGAGGAGGACTTTGTCGCCACATATGGATGCACATAAAATTAAAGTGCATTAAAGTGCAAAATTAAAAATTAAAGTGCAAAATTAAAGTCTGAGTGTGGGATGAATTCCACGGCCCTGCCTGGTGTCCAGACACTGAGAGCATCTGGAAACACCATAAATACTAAAAACTCAGATATGCACTGATTATTTAATTCTCAGGTTAAACAATGTGCCCGTGGAAAAGCGCAAATAAACAAAACTCCCTGCCTGTATATCTGAGTGCAGACACTTTCAGTTGGACTCTTGTGGGTCTCTGGATTCATCAGGATGCTGGAGCCTCTTCTGTCTTGCATATTTCTGCAGAACAGTTAAATGTTGGAGGTGCCCAGCTCCTTATTCCCGAAAACAATTGACCTGGAGGCTCTCCTGCGCTTTCAAATTCACTTCGGAGAGAGCTGGAAGTGATCACTTCACCTTTCTGCTGAAGTTCCACAAAACTCACGGGGGGGGGGGGGTTGTAGCCTCTCCAGCCGGGACTTTGCCCCTTTTGAATAACGCGCGCAGATGAAAACCGATCGGAATGAAGCCTTCTGTCTGCGGACCTGAATGGACGCTTTGGTTAATCATCCAGGCTCCGCACACCCCAGCCCTCCTCACCCCCTCAGTCCGCAAATCGGGGCGCAAGCAGCACGGTGCGCTGCGGGGAGGAATCTGCCCTGGTGCAGCAGGAGGAGAAGATGCAGGGATGCATGTGAAGGATGAGATGAGAACCTACCAGCTCCGGAGATCAGACGCAAGTGGTGGAGGCTGTTCCTGGTGGAGGCTGTTCCTGGTGGAGGCTGATCCTGGTGGAGGCTGATCCTGGTGGAGGTTGTTCCTGGTGGAGGCTGATCCTGGTGGAGGCTGATCCTGGTGGAGGCTGTGCTGAGGGGAGGTGAAGAAGTGTGCGGTCCTGGAGAGACGCGCTGGTCAGTTTGAATGCGCACCCCGTGGTACAGCGGAGGAGACGTGAAGGGATTCTCTCTCTCTCTCTCTCTCTCTCTCTCTCTCTCTCTCTCTCTCTCTCTCTCTCTGATCGGTCCAGCCCACCTTATTACAAAGAGGAGGAGCGGAGGATGGATGGAGGGAGGGAGAGAGGGAGGGAGAGAGGGAGGGGATGGGGAGGACCGGGGGCAGTGCCACCAGTCTGCGGCTCCTTGGTACTCCTCACCAGTGGATGCAACACAGATACAAGTTATATGGATAAAAAAAGTATAAATACAAGGTTCTGCTTAAATCTTTATGAGGTGACATGACGTGGTCATAATATAAAGCACTTCTTTCAGGCGTTCACCTTAAAAATAATGAAAAATATTTATATTTAAGACCGGCCAAACTTTATGGGAACTGCGAAACAAATTCTTAAAATTATCCTTTATATAATTATTATGTTGAGTAATCCTGATCGCCTGAATTGAGTTGCCACATAATACAGAGTGGTTAGAATTACAATGTTGACCTCATCATTTCTCACATGGGACAAATTTCATCTTCGGCTAGATTGGACTCTCTGGCAGGCCAGTTCTGGTCCCGAGCTGGACATTTGACAGCCCTGGTTTAGAGTCACCTCATCTAACAAGTGTGAATTTAATTGTGATTACCCAATAATAAGTAAAGTCCTATTAAGGTTTTTGTAATGAAGTGAGCTGTAGTCTATGATGGAAGAAGTATGCAAACATCTCAGCATCTCTGAAAGGGTTTTAAGGTACCGTGGTTTACTGGTGAGTGCAGAAGGAAACAAGCAGTTCTACAACAGTATGTGATCAGAAAGTAGAATGGCTCCCAGCCAACTCAAATTGACGGAGAGTGAAATTGACAATGAGAATCTGAAGATGAGCATCCTACAGTGTATCCCGTCTCCTCTCAGGGAACCACTGAGGTAATGATCAGAACACAGTGAACCCACAAGCACTTGAGAAGACTCGATGGATGGAGCAACAGTGTCCAGAGGATAAAAGAAAGCAGAAAAACACTAACGGGCAAAACTAGGATAAACACAAGAACTGCGGTCTGTCCAACCACAAGGGTCAAAGACACCCTGGCGCTGAGAAGAAAGGAACAGGGGTGTGATACACAGGGGGGGGTGGGGGGGGGGGGGTGGGGGCAGGTGGAATGATTGGACACACGGAGGGGAGCTGACAAGAAGGACGAATGTGAGAAGACCAGACTGGTGAGTGACAATAAACCCAGAAGGACAAAGACAGGTAAGACACACAAACTTTGTGGAGAATCACAGCTGATGGTGGCGTTTCCTTCTGTACCATCCACCATTTCTTCAGTCGGACCAACCCGCCTCGCCCCGTCCTGGCACACAAAGTGCGGCGGCTTTAGATAAGGTCCAACAACCATAGTACCAGAAGTCTGTGTGTCTGTACTCTGTGGGTGTAGTTTGTGTAGTTATTGGAATCTAAATGATCAGACTGAACACTCATGTGAGGATTTGTTGTCCATCATGTGGAAAAGCTTTACCAGTTTAGGTGAAGACCTGGTTTAAAGGGGACATATCCTGCTAAATCCACTTTTTTAGCCCTTAAATGCATTTTGTTGTATATTTAGAGTGTTTAGAAGTACAGAAAAGTTCAAAGTAGTCTCTTCAGGTGCTCCGTTGATATCTTTATATTCTGTTTTGCTCATATTTTGTGATCGGTTTCGATTTTTCTATTCTCTATTACGTTTTTTGAACAATGACGTCACAGTATTCTCAGCGGAACTGCCAAATTAGGACATCGACACTTCGAGCAATCCGCCATTTTTGTTTCTCGCTGCGATTTTGTAGTCCAACCGAAGTTACGAGAGGATAAGTGGAAATGTTCGGTTGTTGGATGTAGTAACCCACAAGCTTCGTTACACCGTCTCCCAGCATCAGAACCTTTTCCAAGTGCCTGGTTGAGTTTTATTTTTCACAGAAATGTACTCACATCTGTGGGTGAGGTCATTTTTGTGTGCGCGAAGCACTTTAAGGACGACTGCTTCAGCAACCTCCGCCAGTATAAAGAAGGATTTGCCGAAAGACTTGGTCTGATTGAGCGGTCAGTTCCTTCTATCTATGGAGACGACGAACAGAGCACTTCGGTAAGCTGTATATAACGCTAAAAAGTGTGATGATAAGACGTCCCTGTCATTGTTTTGTTAGCATTAGCAGTTGTCTTCATATGTTAGCGCTGTGTGCTCGTTTTAGATTAGAATGTAACTTCTGTGTTAAATAGTCGTTGTAATACAGGCAGTATTGTAGTAGTGGGCATGGATGGAGAAGTTAGTGTAAATATAGTAACACACCATTGCGTTACATCCATATGAAGACGTTGTTCTGTAGGTGCATCATGGTCATTTTCATCTGGCTCCGCCGGGTCCGACTCTGGCTCCAACATGTATGGCTGGATGGACAAATCTTACCTTGTTGACATTTTGTAAATAATGTGTGAATATAAAGTTTCTGCGCCGCTAGATAATTGTATCTGTTCTATCAAACTACAAAGATGGCCGAACAGGGTGGAGTTGAACCGAGTGTCACCTCTGCAACCTGGAGAGGAGGCGGGGTATGAAGAGACCGCCCCAAAACGAGTTGCTCTCAGAAGCACATCAGAAAAGGGGTTGAAAAGGGGCCTGTGGAGCTCTAATAATGAGGAATTCAGACCCAAGCATTGCAGTTCCGCTTTATATAGACCACAACTGTATGATTTATATGTAAAAAGGAAGGATTTAAAAGCATGATATGTCTCCTTTAAGGTCTGAATCTAGTTCAAGGTTGGGTTCAAGGGTTTGTTGAAAGTCTGTCAGAAATGAATGGAAGCAGGAGACCCAGGAAGCCAAGCTATGAAAACATCTGGTTGACTTTTGTTTAAAGGTTTAAAACTGTTTGAAGTACTGAGTTCAGATCAGTCCTGGCCCACCGAAAACCCTGTGCACAACGTCAAAGTCTTTGAAGAACACACTCTTGCATTAACCTCCTGAAACAAAGATCATGTTTGCAGATCGACCCGCTTTTAATGAAGCTCTCTCATGGTTATTATTCTTGATATATACCTGGAAGGAGTCTTCAAGGACTTCTGTAGCTAAACATGATTGAAGTGCTTGAAGCAGTAATAAAAGCGTCTTGGCGTCCTGTGACGCCGGAATCCGTCAGACAATACAAACCAAGAGAGATGTGATTAAAAGTAACATTAGTTTGGAATCAAAGGTCCATTTATGTAGAAGAAAAGCATCAGAGAGCAGATGCTCTGCCTTCCAGACCCCTCAGGCCATGACTTTATGGCTCAGACACTGGGGGGGGTTGAGGCAACAAAGACTTCTCGTCTTCCACCTGCGACGGGACATTTCATCGTCTTGTTTATCAAAGCATCAACAGTGTCCTGATAATTCCTGGTAAACCTTGGTAAACCCAGCCTGGAGGATGCTCCAGTATTCAAGCCCCTCATTGTGTCAGGATACTCAGGAGCCTCTGCTCCTTCACCCACAGGTAACTGGACAGGGATGCAGGCCACTAATGAGCTAAACCAGGGGTCTCAAACTCGCGGCCCGCGGGCCAATTGTGGCCTGCAGGACAATATTTTGTGGCCCCTACCTCGACTTGAAAGTATAATATTACTGCGCCAGCTAGGGGAGTGGACTTCTGACACTGCCACTCAGTCAGCCAGAGTGGAATGAACAGCCACACAGCAGCCACCTTTTATATGCTCGCCACTCCGGTACTTTCTACCAGCTACAAATACCATGACTGAGTACAACAAGAGAAACGACTGCTACTGGTTGCATCAAATACCTGAAATATGACAAAGTGACATTTGTTGTACTGCATAGACCAAATCAGATCCAAGGGCCTGAAGCACAGCAGGTTCAGTGCTTTTCTTAGAGGATAGATAAAGAAACAAACTCGTGATCATATGTGCAGTAAGCATGTAGGAGAACAACCTAAGAAGGTTAAATAACCTTTCATGCCAGCTGTCAGCGGTCCAAGCTTTTATTTTGATATTAAAACCAACAGGACCACAATGGCAGGACGACACTACACACAAAACCATCTTCACTCCCTGTTGCCAACTTACGACTAATAAACTAAACTAAACTAGATGAACTAACTTAACTACATGAACTAAGCAACAAAAACACAAGACAACACAATCATTCCTAACACTACAAACCTAATAACTACAAACTACAAACCTAATACCCAATAATTACATCTAAAGCACGACGAATAGAAACTCCCACAATGCATTGCAGCGGTCAGCTCCGTGACGCTACATATTATTAAAACGGCGGATAAATGCGGGAGATCAGTGGTGCTGGCTTTCAATCTCATTTAGTTGTTGTGTGATTCACTATTAATTAGAGTAAAGAGAGCAGTCGCCGCTCTGTGTGGCTGTGAGCATCAGCATGAAGCATCGTCAGTGACGATCGGGACTCTCATGCCATATCGGTCTCATATCGGTCATACACGCCGCCTTGCACACACTGGAGGTTTAGTTGACTGGATTTATTGAAACGTGGCTCTCCGCCGGGTTCCCACAGACTGACGTTACATCCCTGGGCCTACATTTTACCGTACTCTCTGTCGTGGGACCGCGCAGGTCTGGGTGCGTTTTGCCTTACTGTACCGTACCATCCGGCCCACCGTGCTCAAGGAGCCACAGCAGAGGAACCAAAGAGCCGCGGGTCGCCGACCCCTGTTCAGGACATTATGAGGGTCTCAACTGCTTCTTCTCTCAATCCAAATGTGGCTCAGATATGTGAGAAGAAGAGCTGCCAAGTCTCTGGCAGCAAGGAGGAGGCAAGAGAACCCATGTTCAGAAGAACCGTTCATGATCTACAGTCAATCTTCCATTCAGGTTCAGGACTGACATGTTCAGAAGAAATCATTAAAACTGTTAATTATGACGTTTGAGGATTTTTTGTACAACTTTTTTTGTGGAACCCCTGATGCCCCCAGCCTCACCCTGACTCCGGCCCCCGGGTACATTGAGTTTCAGACCCCTGAGCTCAACACACAGACCAGAGTGGGGCTCAGACACATTAACCCAACACCGCCACACTGACTGCAAAAGGGAGAAACTAATGCAGCATGGCCGAGGTGAGATCGCCATCTGGTGGACAAACCATGAAGTGGCTTCAAATAAGAGCAACAAAAGTGGAGGTTGATTCTAAAGAAGGAAGGATATGCATTGAGAATTTCATCCTTGTTAGATAAATAGTTTACTAGAAATAGTGAAATACTCTATCATTTTGTGATGCTTCACACTTTCCCAAAAATTTAAATTCCATATAAAATCATTATATATGTGTTAAACTATGTAAAGACTATAAAGTAAGTCTTTAAAAGCCTTCATCAAAGTCTTTCTTTAAAGGTATTTCAAGAATAAAGGGTGCTATAATTGAACTAGTTCTAAAACATTTTGGAAATTTGAAAGATAAACTAGTAATTCACTATCTGGACTTTTTCTTTATCAATTGAATTTAGATTTCCGAGACCTTTTGTTTAAAGTGAAAAATGAATGAATGAATGAATGAATGAATGAAAGAATGAATGAATGAATGAATGAATGAATGAATGAATGAATGATCCTTTATTCATCTCGCAAACTGAGAAATTTACAATGAATAAAAGGGTAAAAACAGGAGGTAAGGAGAGGAGAAAAGACGATGAGATTAGGCCTGGTCCTTCGCTTCTGTACAGACCAGTCCAGCGTCTGATGGCATGAGACAACCTTGGATATTCAGAGACAAAGTTCTAGGTAGAGTGGGGGTGAGCAGATAAGGAGGTGGGACAGAGCGTCCTTCAGCATAAACATCCAGCAGAATGTTGATAAAGAAACCAGCCTCGGCGGCCGGCTGTCTGGAGCTGGAGTTGTTTTCGGTCACACGAATTCTCTCAGCCTCGAGTCCTCAGTCGCTCCGTCATGTGTCCAATATGTCCGAACGTGGTGGCCCTTTTTAGCTTCCAGACGAGTTGTCAACCTCCGAGCCGATAAAGGTAATTATCAGATGAAACTCAACTTAAAAGATTTAAAAAATATATACATAATCTAAAACTGTAAAGATACAGACGGACTAATACAGATGCTTTTTAAGGCCCCGTTTACATGGCAAAGTCTCAAGTGAAAATGTATTGTTGCAAGGTTTTGAGTTTGAGCAGCAGTGTTTTGTAAAAGATGCTGAAAATGATGTAGTTGGTCTGCCGAGCCATGAGCTGGCGCTGTTGGTTATATTTGCAATGAAGCCATACACCCATGCACACAGAGAACACGCTATAAACATTAACAATGGGATTACATGGACATTCATATGGACAGACGACCAAGTTAGATTGTTATTCTCAACTTATTACAAGTCCCAGGAGAACATGGACTGGGAGTCAGGACACGATGGATGAAACATTGTTCTGATTAAACATCTTCTTGTGCAACTGTAGAGAAACTATTCACCTTGTGCAGTCGCAGCGTTTCAGAAAAGTTGTGTTTTCCCATTTCCCCTACCGTGGGAGTCATTTCCAATAATTGGCTTTTTAAGCGGCTCTGAGCACTGATGTCATATAAACGGACACCAAAAACGTTTCAAAGGGTTTCTGTGTTTTTCCGTGAAAACGTTGCTGTGAAAACTGAGCATAGCTGAGCTTTAAACACCTTGAGACTTTTATTTAGTTTAACTCAAAGTTCGTCCATGTTGCTGCTGGACCAGATGTTTTCTTACTGTAGTTGATTTACTTCATCCATAATGGTTAAAATGAGATATAGTAGATCAAATAGGAATGCAAAAACCATCAAAATACATCTCTAATAACACTTAAGTACAGTAATGACGGTGAAATGAATATTTCTACTTTGTAACGTCACACATCTCAATCTCAGAGCCTGAATCGAATGGATGTGCTGATTTTATCCACCAGTCCGTCTGCTCGGGTCTTTTCATTATAATGGTTGATACACATCATGTTATACACATCATGTTATACACATCATGTTATACACATCATGTTATAGATCTGATTCCTTACCAAAAACAGAGCAGACCAACAGTTACAAACCACAAACTCCAGTCTGCAACACACAGAGGGTCTCCTGCAGGTGTACATGAGTACAACCCATAAACTCTGCTGCTCATCCCACAAATGCATGGCTGCCCACAAATGTGACACAATTGAAAAGAACACAGTCTAAAATGCATTGATATGTAAACATATTATCAACCAAACACAGATCCATACACCCTAAATGCAAATTTCATTGAAATCACTTTCAAATTAATACTTTTATTTCTGCATAATGACCAGAAATGAAACAGAAGCGGGAAAAATATATTTTTTTGTACATTTTTTTGTAAAAATATGAATATTTATGCACTCGACTATTTTACTAAAAGTAATGAAACAGCAATTGTAAAATGTACTTGAAGTAAACATATTTATTTCACCTTGCTGTGGCTCATTTGGTAGCAGTCGTCTCAATCGGAACCTTGCAGGTAAATTCTCCTCCTGTCAACATATCGAAGACAATGAACTCCAAACTGAGCCCAGTGGACGGCCTGAGCACCCTGCATGGCAGCCGCCACCTTCACATTGGTGTGTGAATGCTATATAAGTGAAATCCATTTTCCATTTTAACCAAACACAACACTACTTTGCATCAAGCTCTGCATACCTCTTGACTAGTTCTTCACCAAATTTACTCCATGATGGTTATTTTGAGCAATAATGGGGAAATTGATGGTTCAAGGACTGTTTTTGGCCCCAGGCCAGGATCGTCTGCTTTTTGCCGAAACGAGCCAAATGTAAATATTTACCACATCTTTCTAAGTAAAAGTGTCAGACGATCCGCAATTGTAATTTGTTTTCTGCATCAGACATGTTTTATTTATGTGTTTTTCCAGTGTTTCAGTTGTACAATATTACTGGCCTGAGTGAGGTATTCTGTGTAGGGTGTTTTTGTGTTTTTTGCCATATGAAATGTTAAACAAAACAGTGTTACACTTGGCCGGCGCCCTGCTCCTGATGGCCCGGTTATGGCCGGCCAATGGACTCGCGACCGGCTCAGCCGTTCACCACTAACCTAGGTAGACTCACCTATTCATAGGTCTCCCTCTTGAAGCTGAGCCACTCGGTCAGAGCCAGCAGGGATTTCCCTAAACACAGACAACGTGCCTCCGGAGTTACGTCGTGGACCCGGGAGGAAGCAAATATGAAGGAAAAGAGGGCCGAGAGGAGGGATGAGACACAGACTGAGGAGTAGAGGCGGAAGCCAGCTCCCTTTACCTGCCATAAGCCTGTCAAACATGCGATCACTTCAGAATAAAAGCGGTGGATTTCCACCCTGATCCGGTACGATCTGGACTATCACCAAACCAGTCTTTTTTGTTTCACGGAGACATGCTTGTCTGAGGATTTGGAAGGTTTCAACATCATTCGCTTTGACAGGGATGTGGCAAAAACACAGAAGTCAGTTGGAGGCGGAGTCTGTATGGCTGTCAACAGCAAGTGGGCAACAAACTGATGACTGTCCTTCAGACCACACTACCTCCCCTGGGAATGTTCCCAAATTACTGAGATTTAAGTTTCAGAACCAGGTCCTGATTTCAGCCAAGCTGCTGACAGTCAGTGGGACTGGAGAGCATCCAGTGTTTTCACTGGGGGATTCTAACCGGCGCCACATCACTACACATCTGCCCAGTGTGAAGCAACACGTCACAACTCCCACCAGACTGCACAGAACCTTGGACTGATGCTACCGCAATATATCCATATACTGTATCTCAAAGCCACGCCCACCCCTCGGACGCTCTGACCACAGTGTCATCCTGCTGCTGCCAAAATACACATCCCAACTGACAACAGGTAAATCCATAAGAAACTCCAGTCTGGAATCATGAGGAAAGACTTAAAGGCTTTTTAACTGACAGACTGGGACTTGTTTTTTAATGACTGGAATGATGATTTGAACATGCTGACAGATTTGCTGACATCTTATTCAATTCAATTCAATTCAACTTTATTTATAAAGCACCAAACACAACACAGTCCTTTCTAGGAGGTTTTAACAGAGAAAAGAGAAAAACCCAACAAATCCTCATGAGCAGCAGATTAATTTGTGACTGTGGAAAGAAAAACTCCTCCAACAGGAAGAACCTTTGTAGAACCCAGAGTCAGAGGAGGAGGCTTTCTGAGGACTGGGGGGGGATAGACGGGATATCATAGAGGAAGGGATAGGATAGACAGAGAGACAGATTGGGGGGGTACAAACCTTGGTTTTGGTGGGGAGAAAGAAACACACCCTGGTTCAGGTTAGGATACAGACCCTGATTCTGGGAGGAGGAGGTAGAGAGAAACAGTCCTAACTGTAGCTTCGGTAAATAGAAAAGTCCTGAGTCCTACTTTTAGTAGAGACTGTTTCAGCCTCTTTAACTGAAACTGGGATCTGGTTCCAGATCAGAGGAACCTGAAAGCTGAACGCTCTGCCTCCATTCTACTTTTAGAAAAGTAGGAACCTCCAGTAAGCCAGCACTGTGAGAACCAAGAGTTCTTCTGGGGAGATCTGGGACCAGCAGTTCTTTACGATATGATGGAACCTGGTTGTTAAGAGATTTAGAAGTTAGAAGGAGGATTTTAAATTCTCTTCTAGATTGAACAGGGAGCCAATGAAGAGAATCTTGTGTTTTATTCTGTGAGGACCCTGTCACTCCCACCAAAGAAATAATAATACATCCAAATAAGAAGAAAAGGGTGATAAAGGACATGAAAATCTGCCTGGTCCAAAAGAAAAAGGTCTTACAAGGAGATAAAATCAGTGTGCGGGAGCTGGAGAAGGAGTTCAGAAGGATGGCAAAGTCAACTAAAGTCAACTCCAAGAACAAGGTGGAGCAGAAATTAACGTCTTGGAAATGCAAGGGAGGCATGGCAGGGGTTAAACACCATGGTGGACAGAGCTCTGCTGTGGTTAACTGCCCAGAGGAGACGGCTCCTCAACACCTTCTTCACCCGGTTTGACGGCAGCAGCACACCAATCACCTGGACACCATCCTGTCTCCTTCCAAGAAGAGGTCCTCACCATCGACGAGCAGCTGATGACCTCCATCCTGCGCAGACTCCACCCACACAAGGCCTCCAGCGCTGACCGGCTCAAAGGCAGGGTGGTCAAAGACTCTTCCAGCTCCTTTTGGACTCCGGGTGTGTCCCTAATCTGATGATGGAATCCTCCATCATCCCTATTCCCAAAAACCCCCACCCTAAAGAGGTGAAGGACTACAGACTTTGTCTTTGACCTCCGTGCAGTGGAGCGATGGAGGGAGACTGGCTGTCAGACAAGCTGACCCCTTCAGTTCGCCTATGAGGCCAAACGTGGCGTGGAGGACGCCTGTCTCACACTTGTGGACACTGTCCTCTGCACACCCCCACACCAGGATTGTATTCATGGACTTCTCTTCTGCTTTTAATACTGGAACACAGGAACACTTTACTGCACCACCTCTCACACCTTCAGGTTCACCCACCCTGATTTGATGGATTCAGGATGTTTTACACGTCGGGCCTCAGCAGGTTGCTGCTAAACGGTTTGAAACTCAGGCGTCCATCAAGGTCGTGTTTTATCCCCCATCTCTTCTCGGTGTTCACTAATAACTTCTCCTGTAACAGTGAAGGAATGACACTTTTTAAAACTGCAGACGACAAGGCTCTGGTGGCTCGCCTGCCGGACAGCACGGCGCTGGCCCGCTCCCAGCAGACCTGGTCCAGCCCTTGGATAAATACAGTTCTACTGCAGTAGAACATTTAATAACAAAGGAGTTGAGCTGTGGGGGCAGAGGTCACTCTCCTACACCTCTTTTTACACCCCTCCCCGTCCAGGGTGAGTCTGTGGAGCAGTTTGAGCTTTTTAAATATGAAGGAACACAGATAGAACCAGCCTGTCGCTCACACTGGACTCTACTGGTTTTGTTTATAAAATAAGTTCAACAGCACCTTCACCTGCTGAGGAACCAGAGGACGTTTAATGTCAGCCTGGTTCACACATCACTCATGGAATCCATCATTACATCAATATGTCATCCTGGTACGGCTCCTCTCCATGAAACCAGAACGAAACTCTCCCGTATCGTCAAACAGGCAAAATCATTGGTTCACCACAAAGTCAGATCCCTGAACTGTACGACCGCTCTGTGATCAGGAGAGCCACGCTGATTACAGAGGACTCCTCTCACTCCTTCATCACTCCTCTCACCCCACCCATCACTCCTCTCACCCCCTTCATCACTCCTCTCACCCCACCCATCACTCCTCTCACCCCCTTCATCACTCCTCTCACTCCTTCATCACTCCTCTCACCCCACCCATCACTCCTCTCACCCCCTTCATCACTCCTCTCACTCCTTCATCACTCCTCTCACCCCACCCATCACTCCTCTCACCCCCTTCATCACTCCTCTCACCCCACCCATCACTCCTCTCACCCCCTTCATCACTCCTCTCACCCCCTTCATCACTCCTCTCACTCCTTCATCACTCCTCTCACCCCACCCATCACTCCTCTCACCCCCTTCATCACTCCTCTCACCCCCTCCATCACTCCTCTCACCCACTCCATCACTCCTCTCACCCCTTCATCACACCTCTCACCCCCTTCATCACTCCTCTCAGCCCCTTCATCACTCCTCTCACCCCTCCATCACTCCTCTCACCCCTTCATCACACCTCTCACCCCTCCATCACTCCTCTCACCCCTCCATCACTCCTCTCAGCCCCTCCATCACTCCTCTCACCCCTTCATCACACCTCTCACCCCCTTCATCACTCCTCTCACTCCCTCCATCACTCCTCTCACTCCCTCACTCCCTCCATCACTCCTCTCACTCCCTCCCTCACTCCTTCCATTTACTCCCATCAGGTAGAGCGTCAAACTCCCTCTGGCCCACAAAGGATCCTTCATCCTCAATGCACTCGCCACTCTGAAGAGAATGAAATGAGGAACTGGACGACACACACACACATCTATATTCTTTCTTTTGTTATCAGCTTCTGTTTCCTGTTTTCATTGAACATTTCCTATATGTCTGTCCTTCTGACTTAAGTGTGTTTTAAATATGTGTTGTATTTTATTGTTAATGAAAAATGTCTGTCACCGCTTGTGGCAATAAAGTTTATCTTATCTTATCTTATAATAATCAAATTAATTCCAGAGCTGCGAGCACATTGTTTTAGTTTAAATGTGGGAAATCAAAGTTCCTCTCCCTCCAAGTAACAGACAGAGAACGTGACTGCAGCGTGGACCACGATGATGATAATGATGATGGAGCCCCCCCCCCCCCCCCCCCAACCCCACCACTGACGATAAGAGTGATTTTAGCAGTGTCAGCGAAATCTCGGGGGTTTGTACTTGAGGCTGGGTGACAGAAGCACATCGGAGGAGAGATAAGAGATGTAATGAGCAGATAGGAGTTTCCACTGAGAACCACAAAAGAGACGAGTCACTCGCTTTATCTGCTACTGTTTTATTTCATTTGTTCGGTCCCGGAGTTTCATGGACCAAACGATGGCACAACACTGCGTTACAGTTTCCGTCTTTGGGTGCAACCGACTAACACAAACGTTAAAGTTACTCCTGTACAAAATGGACTAAGTACACAAATACATGGTTTATTCCCTCTATCACACACACACACACACACACACACACACACACACACACACACACACACACACACACACACACACACACACACACACACACACACACACACACACACACACACACACACACACTCCCCTTCATGACAGAATACATTCTCAGGAAGTAAAACACATAATTATAAATTTTAGAGCATTTCATTTGTCTTTTCTTTTCTCGGAACACTCCGGCTCGGCCGCCCGCAGATTGAACAACAATATCCTGGGTCATTCCACCAGCGGGAGCAGACACCAACCTCACTGAGAGTTACAAATAAATGGTGGACTGGAGCAACTGTCATCCGATGAGCTCCAAAAAATAAAAAATTAAAAATAGCTCGGTTGATTTCTCATTTTGGTTTTCTCAAACGTTTCATAGCTTATTTTGGAATCAAACCTTAAAGTAGGAGACTCCAGCTCAGGACCAAACATGTTCCTCCTGCTTTTGCTCCTCAATTACAACAAATACCCCACAGATGCGTTTCCGCAGCACTCAGCTGTCTGATTGGTTTCCCACCTTCTGGCTGGTGGTTTCATTTCAGCGACTCTCAGACACCCAGAAAAATCCATCTCATTCCATCCAATCAACAAAGAGAGTGGAATTAAAATGAAAATGTTTGGAGAAAGTTGGTTGTGGCCATGCAGTGTGTTAAAAACAGCTTGAGAGACAACCACTAAAACCACTTTTCAACAGTTTCAAAGTTTGAAGCCATTCGTCACCTCAGATACATTCAGCAGCTTTCTATCGTCTCTACATGGTTCAACCAGTTCGTACCTGAGGTGTGTCTTACAATATAATTCAATATTTTCATGCTTAATGGGGAGAAACATTAGAAGAAACACTAAATGTTGACAGTAATGTTTAAATATTGAACACTGAGATGACATTTCAAGAAATGTAATGAAATCAGGGATAAGAGGAGGAATTTGGTATAATTCTGAATCCTAATAAAAGCGAAATAAATGTTAAATAATTAGAAAAAGAAGAAAAAAAGAACACAATGCCAAGCATACATTTTTACAAATTATCCAAAAAGAAAAATGTAAATGTTGAGAACTACATGGAACCATAGAATAAATAAATAAACATATTTAAAAATATCAAATTTTAGGCTAAAATTGACAATAAAGTAAATAAAAAAATATTAATTTTGAGTTAAACATCAATTTGAAATAATACTTAAAAATTTGTAGTTGTGTTTTTCATTAAGGTATTATAATATTTTATTATTTGTTGTCAGAATTTAAAAGAATAAAGTCAAAATGTTTAAAATAGAAGACATTTCCGTGTCCCACAAAGACGATAACAGTAGTATTATTTCTGAGCCAAAACTCAAAATTAGCAGTCCAGTTTAGTCAGAATGTCATTAATACTATGAAATGTAACCATACAGACGAGATTCTGATCCATTTGCTTTATTCTGAGTCCGGAAGTCCTTCCAGAAAGTGAATTTCCCCCATTTTATTTTAATTTCACACAACAGAGCTCACCTATAGTTAAAGCCACATTTCCTGTTTAGAAGCTGCTGATTGGACCTGTGGAAGAATCTGTTTGAGGTGAATTTAAAAAGAAGCCATCTGTGAAAGCACCAGCAGGAAGGTGGATGTACGGGACAGCTTAGCCTCAGTGCTGGAAAAACAACTGCATTTGTAGTTTTAAGGGTGGAGATGTCCGACAAGACGACACTCCTACTGCACAGAGCAGAAAGCTCTCTCCTGTGGCACTCGATAGAGCTCTACCGAGGCTTCAACACCAATAAGGGATCTTAAGTTGAGTTTCTTTAAGGACAGAAAGAGGGAAGGGCTTTTTGTCTTTTTAAAGGACACAAATAAAAGCTCAGGAGACGCCTCTGCTTTGTGACGACATTCACATACAACTCCAGTCACTCTATGCACCGGGGAAACGGGGAAGCAGCCCTCTCTAGTCGCATTGTGCAGCTGTAAAGTCCATCTTCAGTACACGCTTATAGGATGTATAGACATAGTAGTACCAGTGGAAGTTACACAGAAACATTTAGTTGGGTTACAAAAGAAACTCATGGATATTACAGACACACAGATTTCTTTCCACTTCTTTCTAGTGGAAAGAACGTGCATGTGTGACTGTAGAGAGCTCTGTGTGTGTGTGTGTGTGTGTGTGTGTGTGTGTGTGTGTGTGTGTGTGTGTGTGTGTGTGTGTGTGTGTGTGTGTGTGTGTGTGTGTGTGTGTGTGTGTGTGTGTGTGTGTGTGTGTGCTCATCGTCCACTTGAGACACATTTCATAACAACACAAAAAAGGAAACAAAAACTTAGATCTTTTTATTCCTCCCTATATTTTAAAGTATAAAATTTAAGTGCAATTAAAGCTCCAAATATTAGTTACATCACATACATTTCAGTCTAAAGTAACTCTCTGTAATTCGCAGGTAGTTTATCTTGTTAAATATCTTCTTATTTCTTTTAATTTGAAAAAATGTAATGTAGACTTGGTGACTCCTCCAGTTGAATCTTTTCATGCAGTCCAACGGACGAAGCACCGCAGACAGGGAAGATTTAGATTTACCAGTTTGAAGTACACCAGCGGTTTGTTTTTCTATTTTTTAGTTACTTTTTTTAAACATTAATTGTGTGGTGCAGATGTGGGCTGAGACGAGCGTCCAGCTCAAGATGCACGGCTGGACGCTTTCTTCCTTTCAAACCTCATTAGAAATGGTAACATGGGATTTTGCACTCAGTTAAATATTACTACATAACATATTGACTGAAAACGGTGAAAAGGAGGCCTGGGTGGGAGGAGCAGTCCACAAGGAGGTTGTTCGAGAAGGTACAAGGACCTGAGAATATGTACAGTAACAAGGTTTGACCAATCCAGTAGTTTTCACCAAGAGAGACCAAGAAATGATATTAATAGTTCAATTCAGTTCACTGTTTCTTTAGTTTGTTCATGAGTGTTTTGCTTTATTCTCCTCAGGAGAGGAGGTTTTTAGACGGAACAAGACGGGAGAACATTGTGGAAACATCTCACAGGTATACTGTAAAAACCTACTTGCGTGAAAAGAATCTGGAATGCTGTTTGTCTTGCTGCATCTTATTTTAGTTTTATTTAACTTAACTTCAACCAAAGCTCCATGGAGCTCAGTCATAATATCAGTCATACAGTTATCTGTCTTCACAATGTGATGCTTGTTATTTACTTATTTAGAGTGGAGGAACGAGACCATATTTCAGCCTTTTTTTGCTGAATTTTTACCAAATTAATTTACCTGTTTACCTTTAAAAATGAAGATACGACCGCTCATAAACACACTAATATTATTGTATTTTATAGCTTTAGCAATTTTAGCAGAGATTCCTTTAGTTGTGTTAGAACTTTGCATGTGATGCTTGTTATAGATGACAAACTACTGAACCATGTGTCACCTCCAAAATAAAAGCTCTGATCAAAGTGTGTGTTGGTATATCATTTTGTGAAAGATGCAACGCCACTGGAGACGGGATGAAAAGCCACAGACTTCAGACCCCTGGATGTAATGGAAGACGTGTGTGTCTGTGCCTTACTACCAATCAATGCTAACCAGCAGTGGTCAGTGGTTGATAGTTAATTGACTGTCAAATCCTCTTGACTACCTGCTGGCCTTGTGAAGCAGTTAGTCCTGAGATGTCCCTACTCATTAAGGTGGAGCGCGTCGTCAAACAATAAAAGAGAGGACGCCGAAATATGGAAGAAGACATACGACTAAGTATGTGACTTTGTCCTCCAGAGGACTTGATGTCTTAATAAAGGCTGCAATGTTTTTCTAATGGTTTCATGGACGGTTGAGAATTATAACCTCACACCTTGTAAAGAATTGAATATTGAGAAAATGACATGTAAGTGATGGAATCTCCAGGACTCATCTACACAAGCACAAGCCGTTCAGTGAACTTTGCAGATTTTTCTTACCTTTGGACCGAGTCAGACTACAAGTTTTCTCTAGTTTAGTTTCCTATCTATACATACACCATGTTGTAGAATTTAGGCTGGATATAAAAACCCTGCATTGAACAAACGTGGCACTGGAAAATACCCTGACAGGAACGGGACACTGGTACTGATGTATCACTGGTAAGAGGCTTGAGATTCTGAAAGGCATCATGTGACAGGCAGGACTGTAACAGAGGGAGGAAGGAGTTTACTCAGAGCGGTTACTTGTACGTTGAGACAGAGCAGATGGAGGAGAGGGTGGTACATTGAGTTGGCGGAAGGTGGGATGACAGGATGGAGGTCTTTGAGGGGGCAGTGATGGGGCTCAGTCTATTTGTACGGCCGTAGGAACCTGGTGACTTTGGAGCGCAGCAGCTTGATGAAGGAACGAGGGAACATCTCTTTGGACTCCTGTGCCGTGTACCTAAAGTAGTTCTGGGGGTGAGCCAGCACGTCGAACAGGGCTTTTATCAGTTTCTTGTCCTATGGGGGGGGGGGCACAGGGAAAACAGGTGTCATTGAACTGGAGCATACGGTCACATCTTATTGAGAGCCACACGATACACCGACGAATTCAAATCCAAAAAGCACAAAGACATCATTTATTTTGCAACACTTGATATAGCCTGAGTTCATGATATCCTGAACCTGGTGGCAGTGAGATGTCCCTGGTCTAAAGATTCACGGAAGTGTATGTGGTCGCTGTATATTTCTGTGCACACTGGCATAAGTGGGAGTTTCACATTGAAACAAGGTGTGGTCAAATGTTTCCTGTCACTTTGGTCCAGCAATAAACTAGCGAATACTCCTTACAACTGGGAGTGTTATCTCCGTGGAATGGAAAGCCCGCTACTGCCAATGTCCAGTGAAACGTCTGTTCTGTTCACTCCTCTGTGAAACTTTCACTCCTCCTTTTGCAACCATGGGAGTGCTTGGCTCCATCAGACAGCTCTGCTCTCTGCTGTGACCCCAGCCTCGACACTTCAATGAAAGAGCAAAGGCCATTCTGTGAAGAGTTCTTTATTTCTCCATTGTTGAACACATGATGAGCAAATTTCCACAATCGTCATTTCTGATGTTTGGAGCCAATCATCCCTGTAATCCTCTGATTCAAAAAGTAGATGGTATTGACTAAATTCACTCCATGAATCAAACCACAAAGACATGAAGTTACACAACATTAAAGCTATTATACTGAAACAGGCATTATGTGTAAAAAACCCCAAAAAGAAACAAAAAACTTCAACAACTATATTTAAATGAGGTGAATTCACTGCTGAATCTGGTTTCATTCCCGATAGAGGATTCCCAGTTAGACGATGCCCAGTTAGACGATTCCCAGTTAGACGATGCCCAGTTAGACGATTCCCAGTTAGACGATTCCCTTTTAAATGACTTATTATAAGTGAATTATTTGTAACACTTCAGTTACCCAGGATGAGTAGGAATGTATTTCTACACATAAATACACATAGTTCCTTTGGAAAAGTGGCTCAACATTAGTTTAAAATCGGGAAGACAAAAAAGCATGTCGGACTAAAAGCATATGTTTTAAAAAATACACATAAAGCTGAGAAGGGACAACTGGTCCACGGACAGCTGTCCTCAGCTGCACTGTGAAGCTCCTCTCCATTAGTTCACTTTTATAATTATTATCAACATATTATTTCCCCATATTTCCACACCATAACTCAGATATAGAAGAATGAGAGAGTTCTATAATAAGTGGAGTGAAGTTAACACTTTGTCATAAACTGAAAACTAACATTTAAAAAAAGTGCTTTCAATAAAACTTTGTCAGAAGCCGCAGGGTTTCCTCTGCATTCATTTAGGAGTGGTGAGCGCCCGGTGTGTGTGTGTGTGTGTGTGTGTGTGTGTGTGTGTGTGTGTGTGTGTGTGTGTGTGTGTGTGTGTGTGTGTGTGTGTGTGTGTGTGTGTGTGTGTGTGTGTGTGTGTGTGTGTGTGTGTGTGTGTGTGTGTGCTCGGTGGAACAGACCAAATACAGACTCTAAAGCCAGTTTAAGTAGCAGCAGCTCCATTTCAGTCCACTGTTGCAAGCAGGAGCCTCAAACCCTCATTTCTACGGTCGACGGCCGACTAAAGAGCGCTGTGCGCTCCTCACTGCCTGCCAGGATGTGCGCTCCTCACCATGCCTTGCTGCGAAGTGCCGTCAACCGCGCACTGCCGTAAAGTGGTATCGGGTCTCGTGGTATCGGGTCTTGTGGTATTGGTGGCAGTTTAATAAGTACAAGTACTCATGCTTGGTATCCCTAGTAAAAATCCATCACTACTGAAATGTTCACTTATTTTAATAAGTCGTCTAAATGGAAGTCATCTATCTGGGAATCGTCTATCTGGGAAAAAACCCCACTATCGTCTAACTGGGAATCGGGGATTACACCCTGAATCTTGGACTGTGAACTGGGGCTGCAAGGTTGTTCTTCAGATTGTACTAATGTCATTCAGAAAGAAATTTTAAGCATTTTTTCTTCATGTTTTCCATGTATTTCTTCATTTTTCCCCAGGTATTCTAATCTCCTCCCACAGTCCAAAAACTGTTTGATATGGAAGTGAATGAAGCTCAGAAATCAATTTGAAATCTATTAACAGAAATGCTTTTCCATTTTCAGATTTGGACTCATAAATAAAAATTAATAATCAATCATCCCAAACATTTGCATTTTCTTTGACAAGCCTGCTTTTTCTGTGACTTCATGAAAATGAAAAAGAAAATTATGATTAAAATTCAATTTTCAAAAGACACTCCAGCAAATAGTGACCAAAATTAATTTTGAATTGTCAAATTTGAATATTAAAATGCATTTGCAAAAAGGCTTTTTCATTTGAAGAACATAGCTGCATCATCTGACTCATAAATGAAATTAATAATAGTTCATTCAAACTGCATTTTCATTTCCTTATTCAGGTTGAACATGTTCTGGCAGAACTCAAAAGAAAACCTAAAGAGAGAATTACTTTTTCGTTTTCATGTCCGCCTGCAAAAAAAGGATCAAAATTCCATTCCACTGAGCGTCTCCAGGGGGCGAGGGAGAGCGACGTCAGAGGCTCCACTGCTTCTGTTTGTGCTGCACATCTAATACACCAGGGGGCGCTGTGCATATTTGAGCTTGAGAAGAGAAGAGACATGAGGGGCAAAGCAGCTCTTTAGAGTGACTGAATGACCCGAATCAGTTTAATAAAAAGACGTGTTCACTGAATCCTTCAATGCTTGTTTGACTTGTTTGGGAAGAGCCCCGACTGAGTACCACACTATGTTCAGCGGCCGCAGTGAGTTCAGCGGCCGCAGTGAGTTCAGCGGCCGCGGTGAGTTCAGCGGCCGCGGTACGTTCAGCTACCACTGCACGTTCAGAAATGCAACGAAACCTCACAGTACGTGAGCAGATCAGTGAACAAGCAGCGTTCCTTCACTATGAGAGAACCTGACAATATGTTTTCTCACTTTCCTGGTTCCACCGTTCAGATACGAGGCCGTCAGAGGAAGGAGAGCGACTGCTGACGTCACTCTCCTGCGCTACTTGGGATTGCAAAGTCTAATTAAATTTTGATCCTTTTTTTGCGCAGCAGACATGAAAACAAAAAAGAAATTCCCTCTTTATTCTCTTGCGAGTATTATTTTTCTTGATATAGTGATTTAATATTAATCGGTTTGAGCCTATTGTTTTTGCTGAGTCTAGTGTTTTGGAGTATTTTCTAATTTAAATGCTCTTGCTTCATCTATAAATAGGCTGGTCTCCGCTCCTTTGCTTCAGCCACGTTTACACATACCCGGGCAGTTGAAAAAAGAACTTGATATTTTTCTGCCTCGGCCTCACAGTTACACATAAACGCAGCTACGACTCACCACAAACAATCATTCTTGAAAACTCCAGCCAGAGTGGAGATCTGGATTTTTACAGACTAGATGAGGCCACGTTGGATTGCACTCAATGATGTCACACTCTGAATCACTTACTGAGCATGCGCACCACACACAGAAAGTGTTTACGTTCCTGTTGTACTTGCCCAAACATAAAGCTGCATCGGGATTCATCTTCATTTTCAACAATTTTAGCTCAAATGAAGCTTTTCTGTATTTCATTAATTTCTTGTATTTCTTTGTAAAGCACAGTGAATTGCCCTGTATTTGAATGGTGCTCTATTAATAAATTTGCCTTGCCTTGCCTTGCCTTGCCTTGCCTTGCCTTGCCTTGCCTTGCCTTGCCTTGCCTTGCCTCAATGTAGCTCCAGATAAGTCATGAAAAAGAATCATTCAGTACCTTCAGAATCTCTTGGTGGTTCTCGGAGGCGTAAAGCCTACCATCTCTCACTATGTCTTCTATCAGCTGCTGGTAATCCTCTGCAACACAACAGAATGGGTTTGACAGGAGACAGCAGTTATTAAAGAACACACGGAGATACAAGAAACATCGATTGGTGTCTCGTATGAGAAGGGGTGTCACTGGCTTACCATCGTAGGTGACATATGGAACTTGGAAGCCTTTTCCACTGTTTCCCTCGTTAGATTTAAACTGGACCCACAGCTTGCGAGAGCGAGAAGTGAAGGCTATTGGTCGCTCGTAGGTCTGACACGTTTCGTAGGTGGTGATGGAGGTGGGCAGGGCTGAGGAAGGAGCACAGAGCTGGTTGAATGCAACACATTGCCCCCCCCATTAGTCCTTTACTGAGGGGAGAGTCTCTTAGGTAATCAACATTATCATCAGCCTGCATCCACAGTCGCAGCCTTCACTAAAAGGTTTTTCTTCCAGATGCTCTGCTGGTTTCTAAATGTTGGTCGTTTTTCACCAACATTTTGTTGCTTTTTCTTCGAGCCGAAGTGATTTCCAAAGTAAATGTAAGTACCCATTAAAATGTTTTTGAGTTAGGTTTAAGTTAAAGATCTCATATAATACTGCTTTTCAAAACTTTCACATGGGTCTCCTTGGTCCAAAAAAGTATCAAACATTATATTGGCCCAAATCCAGCTTTTTCTTGACTTTGAATATTGGATCATAGGAGCTGCATTCAGAATCTGCTGTGTCTGTGTGAGCTGGACTGTCTCCACCCATACATGCCCATCTTGGGAAGAGGAGGAAGTACTTCCAGAGCAGACCTGCCTAATTGTGGGAGGGTCAAAGCTTACCTTGATTGGGTTTGGCTAAACCCCCGCTGACACCATATATGATTGCAATTCTGATTCTCTGGAGCAACACACTTTTAAAAAATTGAAAGAAGCCAGGGAGAGAGAAGACAGACTTTCTTCACTTCTGGAACGTCGTTCCTGGTCGGGGGATTGGGGATGCATATTACAATTAGAAAGTGAATTTGACATATTATGACTCATTTAAACAATACATGTTTATTCAACTCATTGATTTTGGTTCTTAAATCAATTTAAATTTCTCTTAATAAATGTTTTATTTGCACTTTATAATGTTTTTGATTTGCTGATACATTTGCTTATTTTCGTCAATGAAAATCAGTTGTGTATTTCATTAATCGTGAAGAAACTGAATTGTCCTGAAAGCAACATGAAAGATGTCTCACAGTATTTACTTTATTCATTTATTTATCTAAACGGGACAACGTAAATTATTGAACAATCATATAAAAATATAAATTATACACAAGCTGTAAATGTGCCACATTATAGCAAAACTGCTCATTTACATCTGTATTCCCGAGGCGGGTCACACAAGCAGTAAAATGTATAAAGGAATATAAAAAACAATATAAAAACTAAAAATTACATTCATGTAAAATGAGTGCAGGACTGATTTACTTTAAGATAATGTTTAAGTTGTTTTTTAAAAGAGATGTAAGTCGGCCATTCTCTTATATCTGTGGGCAGGCTGTTCTAAAACTGACCTCCTCTTATGGACAGCACAGTTACTCCTGATGTTCTTCTGGGTGGAGGAGGCTCTGGTGCTGAGACCCTTCCCGGGTTTAAGGTTAATGTGGTTAGAGAGTGGGGGCGGGGCACGACTAGGTTCACAACAACGAATCGATAAAATTGATAAAATTCGATTATTAAAAGTAATCTCGCCATGTTGCGGAGCCGTTTATTTCACCTTCGGCGATTCATCAATGCTAGCTGACAAATAAAGTTTCAAAAAAGAACCTCAACCTGCAGAACGAGTTGAACGGAGCGAGGCGGCAGCAGTACTGTAGAACGTCTGAGGAGCGGACCTGGTAAGAGCGACACCCTGTACTGGACACGTCACTGTGCACGGACACATTTAACTGTTAACACACAGAGGACAACCTGCCTGACGAGGACAACAGACAGGTTCTCCTGGCAAATTTCAAGCTGAGTGACGCTGAATCGGCCAAAATACTTGGTCTGGACCTGATTATTGGAATATTCAGACGTTGTGGTGTCGGGAGGTTAGTTGGAGATGTGAATCATCGCTGCTTCCCCGCAGCACAGAGCTGCAGCGAAGCTCCTCTCCGTTAGTTAGAATTTCCTTTAACAGCACAGAACATAAGGCCCGTGGGCCAAAACCCACCAAGAGGCTCCAGTCTGGTTCCACCAAGCAAGGAGGTTTTACAGGTTTTATACTAGTTTGTTTTTTTCCATTTCATTTTATTTTGCACCAGAATGTTTCATAAAATTAGATTTTATGTTGAGATTGTAATCATTTTCAGTATTAACTTGTTTGATCTGACAAAAATATCGACATTTCAATTACACACTGTGACCACAACAAAGAAAAACTTTGAAGTGTAAATTTAAAGGTTATTATAGTAATATTTGACCAGCCTGGTCCAGTCAGGATGAAACTGGACTGTATGTGGTCCCTGAAGTACATTAAATCAGATTTAATAATTATCTTGTATACATCTTATATACATGTGCATTTGTGTGTGTGTATATATAAATATATATATATATATATATATATATATATATATATGTGGCGGGCCGTGCAATTCAGACCTCGGCCTTCACTAGTGCTGGTCTGACTCAATCCACCCCTCAATAACTTTGTTTATGGCGACAGGACAACTAGGTGGCCAGCGGTCGTCCCTCTCTCATTGTCCATGTCAGCTGAGATTGCACGCGCCTTTATTCCCGCATGAGTGGCCCGGTTCGGCTCCTAGTTAATCTCCGAGCTATGGACGGGTGGCTAAGAGCCTGGGCGTAAAACTACACCGAACCACAACCAGCAAGCAAATGGACTATGCGAGCGTTTCCATTGCACGATGAAGGCAGCTCTCCGGGCCACCCTCACGGACAGCAACTGGATCAATCGGCTGTCTTGGGTCATGTTGGGCCTGCTTTTGACCCCGAAAGAAGATCTGCAGGCGTTGTCGGCCGAGCTGGTGTTTGGTCAGCCACTGCGGGTCCCCGGAGAGTTCCTGCCACAGCCATCAGAAAACTGTTTGGTTCCAGCCAGGAAGCCTGTTTTCAAGGAGGCGGCCCGCATGTTCGACCCGGTTCCAGCTCATCACTGCCTCCTACAGTCCTACTTAAATGGCAGCTGAATATGTGTTCATCCGGCATGATGCCCACTTCAGCCGCTGTATGATGGCCCATTTCACATCCTGGAGGCGGTGCCGAAGAACTTTGTGGTGGAAATGGGGGGAGATTTCAGGTCCAGATTTCAGTGGACCGGCTGAAACCTGCCCATGTCATGGCGGAGGAGCCAATGGAGGTGGTGCAACCCCCGAGAAGTGCGCGACCCCCCAAGTCATCAACGGCCGCAATGTCCCCTGCACCTGCCTTAACCCTGGTGCTGGTACTGGCACCTACTCCAGTGGTGGTGCAACGCAGTCGTTATGGCCGGGTGCTAAGACCTCCGAACAGGACTTAAGTAACTTTTTTTAATGACTTTGTAGTACCATTTTGAATGTTCGGGGGGGACTGAGCGGTGCATCTTGAGGGAGGTTCTCTCATTCAGAGTGGAGTGGGTATGTCGGTGATGTGTGACTGCACAAAAAGTGTCGGGATGGTCCGGTCAGGTTTGGGTTTTTGTGCATTTCCACTGTAAGAATTGTGGGTGGTACCGAAATAACCGCTCAAAAAGTTGATGCTTTTCCGTCGCCCCTCCCTTGGGGTACTCAGGACTATTGAACGGTTTGATTTTGAGGAGCCGTCTGCTGTTGGTCAGTGATTTAAGACAGGCCTGCACTATTTCAGTACGTCGGCTGTATGAATCCTCAGTTAACATATTCAACTTTGCAAGTTAAGGTGAGTCAGTTTAGAAAGAAGGGCTTGATGGTGTCAAATGCTTTCTTCAAATCTCAAAAGACTGCACCAACACAGGTGTTTTTGTCAAGTATGGATTTGACTGTTTCTACAAAGAACCAATTGGCTGTTTCTGTGCAGTGACACTGGCGGAAGCTGAGCTGCATGGGGTGCAGGGGGGAGTGGCTACTGCCGAGATGTTGGTTGAGCAGCTTGGCTACCGACTGTTCAGCCACTTTGGATGCTACTGGTAGTATGACGATCGGGTGATAAATTTGATATAAGAGTCTTGTCTCCCGATATAAAAATTGGTGAGACAGTGGCCACCTTCCAGCCCAATGGAACAACTCCAGCACTGATTAATACATTAATCAGATGAGTGAGCAGGCACACCAGTGTTTCCATACATGTTTTTTGAAAATGGGTGTGAATTCAATACACGTCTTTTGCCTTTAAAGATTTAATGGACTTGATATTATTGGCCACCTTCCTATCTGTCTAAATACTGGTATTTTAGGATAAGTTAGAAGATGAGCTGTTGGTGATGGGACGGATAATTGTTTTATTTCATGGACAGGATCAATAAAGAAGTTATTAAATGTCGGAGCCAGTTTGTGTGGAAAACTGTTGGACTGTGCATTGTAACTGTGATGCATTAGCAGGTGGCAAGGCTTCCCATTTTAAAACCACTGTCTTTAGGTTGGTAGTTTAGCTCAACTGCTATGTGGCCACTTCTTCAGCTCTCCTTCAAAAATAATTTTTGATCTTCCTTTTTTAGCATCTTCCTTCCACTAAGTGATGGAACTTCAGCTAACATCCAGATTCCAGATTGTCTTCCTCCAACAAACATCCAGATTATAGAGCATCTTCCTCCCTCTAACTGACGTAACATCAGCTAATATTCAGATTACAGAGCATCTTCTTCCCTCTAACTGATGTAATTTCAGATAACATCCAGAATGCAGAGATTTGTAGTGCTTAGATGAATTTAGGTCATTTAAAATCACGCCTGTTTTCTCCTGATTCTTACCGCTTTTTCTCATGACCAACACATCTCCACACTCGTCCTCGATTGGGAGGAAGATCTCCGGCACCACGATGAGGATCCGCCTCTTGTGCGGTGGGTTGATGGTCCAGACACAGTCCACGTTGGACGGGTAATCTCCGGGGTAGTTTGGGGACTCGATGTATCCGGTGTAGTCCCCCAGCTCGCCTCCACACAGCTGGTCTGAGGACAAAATAAGAGTGAAACATACAGTATATATGAGCAGGAGTCAGCCTGCAGCAAAGCCATGCGTTACACTACTTTGCATTACTTTTTAGTTACTTGTTACCACGCAGAAATATGACAAGAGATTCTAAATAGCTAAAATGTAGTTTATTGCAGCTGATTCTACATTCAGTGGAGGTGATGCAGCATAATGACTGTGTTGGTTCCTAAAGCTAAGAACTTCTTATAATAGGCACAGTTAAGGCTCATTGTTCAATAGAATAAGTAACAAAGAACGTCAGAATCACAAAATCAAAATCAACACCCTTCCCCAGGACTGCAGAGGGGGGAGCACACCAAGATGGCTTTTCCAAAGAATCAGGGACTCGTTCGGAGCCAGGGCCAGACTTATGACCAGTTCTTTGTCTTTCCACCACCAAAGCCCCGGCCAAACAGGGGCTAAACTGGTGCAAAGCTGGCCCCACTTCGTTGCTGGACCAAAGAGAAGTCAGACCAGAGCCAGACGCGTCATCAGCTGAGGGTGGAGTTATTGCTGGAGTTATTGCTACCTACAAGGCGGAAGAGAGGTTCAACTGGCTTTGAGAAAACTACAGCGAACACGGCGCCCCGGAG
Organism: Lipophrys pholis; assembly: GCF_963383615.2. NCBI lineage: Eukaryota > Metazoa > Chordata > Actinopteri > Blenniiformes > Blenniidae > Lipophrys > Lipophrys pholis. The sequence goes on along the minus strand of NC_137644.1, from coordinate 1,219,883 downwards.
TGGTTTTAGAGAAAAAAATTTAAATAACGTTTGGGAACGATATAATTAGTCGCTCTCTCAAGTTAATAATATGAAGGAACGAGATAATTTAATCCGCAATCGCGGAGCCGCGGCTCTCCAACTGTTGTGAGCTGCATTGGCTCTATAATTTAGAAGCAGTTTTCTTTTGTCGTTTTTTTCACGCTTTTCATCATAACATCATTGTGACTAACTCCACCTCCAGGTCTTGTATCACGTTCTGAACGCAGGCTGGGGTCTGCATGAGGCAGCAGGGGGCGCTCTGCTATGAGACGCTCCACTATTTTCTACCCACAGAACTTCTTTTTAATGAAGCCAGACTTCTGGTTCCTCAGGAACTACGAAACAAACTACAAACTACTGTAAATGAAACTTGGAGTTTTTAGACATAAAATGATCCTTTTAATGGCTTCATGTGAAAGAGAACTTTAATCAGAGTGGTTACCTAGGTTACCATGGAAACGGCTGTAGAGCAGCGTTCTATCATTCTACACCTCCATTCCTCCATGTTGAAGCTTTTGATTCAGACACGTCCAGAAATAAAGTGAAAGGAGCAGAAAGTCACTGAGTAATGCCCAAATGTTGAAAAATAAGCCCCGAAGTCGTTCATGCGTTAATTTTTTTTAATCTCTATGGCACTCCGGGGTTCCGGACGAAAACAACAGGTATGTGAAAAATAGAGATACGAGGAGCTCAATGTTTTCTCTCTCTGGATTCGGCGACCCGAACTAAACCAATGAATTCAGTCCATCTCCTCGTTCTCGTATGAGTGTTAAATTGGTGGAATCAGTGACGGATCACGTGGCTCTCACTTGGCCCTGATAATGATGGGAAAAGAACCGGTTCTTTGGTGGTGCTCATTTAAGAACTGGCCCTGGCACCGGCCCTGAACTAGTCCTGGTTCTTTTTGGTGGAAAAGCCCGACAAGAGAAGTGAAACAGGCCATAAATCAGCCGGGGGGAGACACAGCAACCCCAGAAGGGGCCACAACTCCCCGGTTTGGAACCAATAGAAACTCAGTATAGAATGCAGATCTTCATGTCAAATGCTCGCATCCAGCCACTCATTGGTCAAAACGGACTCGGGCACTGCAGGTGTCCGAAATTCAAACCCGCGTAGAAAACCCCCTCGAGAAAACCGCTCTGGATCTCTTCTCAACAGAACGAGCTCAGAGATGCACCTCTCTGCTCCTTCTGGAGAGAAAAACAGAGCACAAACTGGACCGACAGAACCAAGCAAAGGTTCAGCCCGCTGAAGGAGCAGAACACAGTCTGGATTACCTTTTTTTTCTGTTTTTCTTTTTTTTTTCGGATTCTTGGGCGGCGGTCCAGCCGCCTCCATGACGCACAGCTTTCTACAAAAAGCCATTCTTCAGCCAAACTGCAAAGCCCCAAAGTTCTGGAGTTTGGTATGTCGACTCCAGACCCGTCCACAAGACAAGTTACCGTGGGCTCTCCTGCTCACGTTTCTACTGCACCAAGGCGGTGCGTAGTTCACCTCACCAGAAGGCAGCGTTTGTCTGGGCAGTGAAACTAGAGGTGCGTTTACACATAGGCACGATGAGTTGCAAATATAATTTTCCCATCATTCCTGGCACATTTCTGACATTCTTTATGTGACGCAATGCATCTGAATAAGGTTCTTAAATGAGCATATCAGAGCATGTCAGAGCATATCAGAGCGTGACATTCCTAATATTTGTGGAACATGTTTTTGGCTGCCAAAGAATCTTCCAAAGAATAGCAAGACTCGCCTCGATACATGAAGTTTGCATCTGAACGTGGCGATTAACTGTGATGCATGGTGATGCGTTATACAGTGTGACAGCATTCACTCCGCTGCCGCATCCTCCTCTGTGCAACTCTATGGCATTTCTCTGGATGTGGCGCAGTCTGGAGCGTCTGAACTGTACAGCAGCTGATGGCAGAATGACTGGGGTGTGATCGGAGCCATATATACCCAGACCTGGCTTGTTTTAAGCCCTGGGCGAACACCAGCGCCTCCGTGAGACTGCATTTGAGACGTGATGAACCTCTTTCAATCTTGTGCACCGTCTGCTCCTTCACAGATTGCGCCTTGAGCGGCTGCCCACATCGCTATAGCAGAAGCCACCACTGTACATACCAAATTCTGCTGACTGATTTGTGAGAGGAAATAATGATGCACAATGGTGCACAGCAGCGCACAGCCATGTGAACAACACCGCGGAACAATATTGGTGACTGTTGAACTATTTTCACTGATAAATTCTTCCATGGAGTCGGCCATTTTACCCTCACAGTTACAGAGACAATAGCTTTGCATTCTTCCATGTGCTCTGCCATCATTTTGGCTTCAATAATACTCATAGAAACAATAGCCTTTTGAAATGTAAACATGGACCAAGGAAGTGACTGCAACCTTAAGCTGGAGGCTTGAGTCCGCCTTCGAGAGAAGAGGTCGACTGAGGCAAGGACTCCTCTACTGTGATTGGCCAGGAGTGGAGCACAGGAAGGACGGAAGCAGGACCGAATCTATTGACCTTATTTGGCGCCAAAACTTAGGCGCCGCCATATTGCATCATTTTGTCTTCCAACTTCCAGTAGTGGGTGGGACTACTGGAGTGTGTCGTTGCTCGTAGTAGCAGCTTGCTCTGTACGGTGAACGGGATTGACAATCTCTCTCTGAATTAAGAGTTTTAAACATCGTTCATTTGGATCGACGCTTCGTGGCTAGCCAGCTGGCTGTGTGTGGATCGGTGCACCGTGTCTAGCCGCGGCTAGCTGTGTGGCTTGCTGCTCCAGTGCTCCTTAGCTAGCCGTGGCTAACTTTGTCAGTCGGTGCTCTGTGAGCAACCAGCTAGCAGTGTTTAGCATTACATGCTAGCATTACATGCGGAGCAACAGGATAACGAGGAGAAAGCAGTTGGACCAACAACATTTTAAATATCGAGAGGAGAGACAGGATGTTGTGGAGCAGCGGGATGTTGTGGAGCAGCAGGATGTTGTGGAGCAGTAGGATGTTGTGGAGTAGCAGGATGTTGTGGAGTAGCAGGATGTTGTGGAGTAGCAGGATGTTGTGGAGTAGCAGGATGTTGTGGAGCAGTAGGATGTTGTGGAGTAGCAGGATGTTGTGGAGTAGCAGGATGTTGTGGAGCAGTAGGATGTTGTGGAGTAGCAGGATGTTGTGGAGCAGCGGGATGTTGTGGAGCAGCAGGATGTTGTGGAGTAGCAGGATGTTGTGGAGCAGTAGGATGTTGTGGAGTAGCAGGATGTTGTGGAGTAGCAGGATGTTGTGGAGTAGCAGGATGTTGTGGAGTAGCAGGATGTTGTGGAGCAGTAGGATGTTGTGGAGTAGCAGGATGTTGTGGAGTAGCAGGATGTTGTGGAGCAGTAGGATGTTGTGGAGTAGCAGGATGTTGTGGAGCAGCGGGATGTTGTGGAGCAGCAGGATGTTGTGGAGCAGTAGGATGTTGGGGAGCAGTAGGATGTTGTGGAGCAGTAGGATGTTGTGGAGCAGCAGGATGTTGGGGAGCAGCAGGATGTTGTGGAGCAGTAGGATGTTGTGGAGCAGCAGGATGTTGTGGAGCAGTAGGATGTTGTGGAGCAGCAGGATGTTGTGGAGCAGTAGGATGTTGTGGAGCAGCAGGATGTTGGGGAGCAGCAGGATGTTGGGGAGCAGTAGGATGTTGTGGAGCAGTAGGATGTTGTGGAGTAGCAGGATGTTGTGGAGTAGCAGGATGTTGGGGAGCAGCATACAACCTGTGGATTTGTGCAGCACTGTGTAACTTAGCAACATAATCTCTGATGTAGCAGAGGAGTGAGTGCAGAGTTGTCCACGTCTCACTGTGTAAGCTCATAGTTGTAATCAAGAATAACAGGTTTTGAAGCATTTCATCTTGGTTTATTTCATATAATGAGATTTGAACTTTCCACAGTATTGAAGCTGCAGGATCAGCTGGTTGATCTGCTTCACCCACTCAGTGGTTAGCATGCTGGCTAGCATTAGCTGACCAGCTGGGACTGACATCCGCCTTCAAAAGGTGACGACAGCACCTTTCCACTGTGTAGATACTGGTACACCTCAGTACTAATGACAGGACGACCATGTCACCTGTTACCACAGTCCTTTCTCATGTCGTCCTTTCAGGTTAAAAATGAAAAAAAGATGAGGCAACATGATTCCTCCTCCGAACATCCCAGCTCAGTTTTTATATGTTACCACTTCAATATCCTGGAAGCAGCGTTGCTTTTGTTTTATGGTAGTTTTATAGACCAGATAAAAACACTGCGCTGCCGTCCACCCCCCCCCTTCCCCCTTCTATTCGTGTATGAAGGAACCAGAGTTGCGGTCCGCACGCTTTCTCACCAGAACCTTTCTTCTCGATTTCGACTAATGGTGCGAGCACATACACGTGTCCAAGCGAGCGCCCGTCGCCACTCAGTGATTAGATAAGATTAGATAAGCATGCTTTCACACACAGTCGCACGGAGCAACCAAACTGCTAGTTTTACTGCATGTTCTGAGATCCAGTTACAACTTGTGAGTTCAATACCGGGCCGACAAATGCTGACTCAGTATCGTCTCGGAAAGCGTCTTTCTGTAGCCAGAGTAACTCAGCTCTGCGTCTGTGAACAAGGTCCACCATTTTGACTCTGTAAGACACCCTTGTGCATGTGCAAGGGTCTCCTGCTTGTCTGGTTGCTAAGCAACTGCCACTCCCCCCCACCAGCTGCCATCTTGGATTTATTTACCCTGATTCATCCGTCACCTGGTGGACACGTCTACGGCATTGCAACACAGCCACACACACACACACACACACACACACACACACACACACACACACACACACACACACACACACACACTCTGTAGATAGCGTTTGCTGTATAGTAGATTAGATCTCCTTGTTGGCTGACATTTGCTACTTAGATGTTTTGGTTTAAGAAATAATTAGTGAATTGATTAGTGAATTAATACATTTTGTTAAAGATCCCCTTTTAGCTGGATTGAATCCAACCTCACACCTCCCCTTTTATTTAAGTATTGTTATATTTTGCACAGAAATATTAACTAAGATCAATAAATCTTTTTCAAACGAGACTGATAGTTTGGCAATTAGTTATTCCTGGATTTAAATAATCAATTAACTTTCAGTAATTAATCAATTACTTTATGAATTATTAGAGTCAATGCCAGTTTACTTAAATTTTTCATAAATTACTTTCAGTGATGTATTACTTTCCTTAATCTATTACTTACAGTAATTTAGTGCTAATGACCAGTGAGCTGGTGAGAAATGTCTCAGGTGGGGCTCTTCATTATTATTCGATTTTCAGCCTTTAGCCTTCACTTCATTTGAATACAGTGCATTAATAAACCACATTACAGCAACTTGTCTTGTTTAGATTGAGAGAAGCCCCAGTGATGAAACATTATTGTTATATTAAACAGCTAGTGAATAGAGAGCACTTATTAAGACTATTTTATTAACATACTTGTAAATAAATGCAAGCAGATGCTTCATTAGTCGCTTCGAGAAAATAAATGTGTTTTGGGGCTGGTTTAGTTGAAATGACAATTTGTCTGAGTTTAGGGAAAACAAAAGGAATATCAGTTATATTTTCAACACAACATCAATCCATCCTTCAAAGCATTTTAGAATGAAATGCTACCACAGTGAAGCCTCAGGGTCAGAGGTCAGCTACTAAACTGTAGGCAGCTTCACTTCACCCATCCGGTGACAATGTGTGGCTGCATGAAGCAAAACAAATGACAAGAATGGAGAGTAACTGTAGTTTGTTCATCAGGAAAGGAGTAAATGTCCATGACAAACTTTCAACATTTACCATTGACGACTTTAAAAGAAGAAAAACACCCATAAATCATGTCGGTGTACTTTATTTTATATACAAGCAAAATTCGATGTAGTAGTCAGGATGTATGGTGGGTCAGCCTGTGGCAGCGTGTCAGAACCTTCTCCCCCTGAACATGGTGACCTCAGCCTCCAGCCTGGTTGATCCTTCAGACATCAGGATATCCATGATCTCAAAAACAGTGACATGATGCAGATTGAAAAGGTTCGCCAACCTATCCACCGATCCAGCTTTTGTTTTGTAATTACTGCAGCTCACTGGAAGCAGCTTCCTCAGTTTGAGCTGCTGCTTCAGGGAAAGTGATGCTGACGGCGTCTTCCAGAGGTTTATTCTGTCTGAACAGACCCTCCACTCCATGAGGTCATCATGGAAGATCTGAAGACAAAGAGCAAAGAGAGAAGCTATAGCAGCTCTAGAGAATAGAACCACTAACAGCACAGTTAGTTTCCCTCACCTTGATCTGCTCTCTGGAGAATCCAGACAGGATCTCCCCCCTTCAACACCTCAATCATCCTGCAGATTATAATCTGTTGTTAAACCAATAAAAGATGCAGCAGCAGCAAAGTTACTTTGATTAAAGTCAAACTGTCATTTAACAAGATTAATCAGCCAACTGGAGACAAGATGTAGAATCAGTTGATGTTTTACTTTGACAATGTGATCAAACAAAGGTTGATGGTTCAAACCCTTTAGGAATGTAGTGATGTCATTTAAAGACACAGCGTCCAACACAGAGTCCAGAATAAATATCTCAGCCAAGTGCTTCAGTCCTTTCTGCCATACGACACACATCTATTGAATAATTGATAACTTGTTGTAGTACCTTGTGCTCTCACTCATGGTGTTACAGCCACAGCTGGATGACTCGTCCAGATGTTGGTGGGATTTTAACAAACAACCAACGTGCAGCCAGACTTTATAAAGTTTACTCTGCTTCCATTCCAGCTTTTCTGAGTCTGGATATAAAATCCTGCAAAACAAGAGATGGATTCACATTATACTTATTTGTTTATTTCATTTAAAATAAAATAAATTAAAGAGACAAAAAACAACTTAATGTGAAAGGATGAAAAGGAGAGAAGAATAATCTTATAGTGATCTGCCTCCTACACACACACTCATGATGAACCAATGGCTGGAGACAAAGCACTACTCTACCATCATCTCACCTGGCGAGGCTGAAGAACCAGGAGGAAGGAGAACAGAGGGTCAAGCTTTGTGGGATGAAGGAGCTGGTGTCACTAACCAGGTGTTCCTGTTACCTGTTGGCAGCTAGTTTCACTAACCAGGTGTTCCTGTTACCTGTTGACAGCTAGTTTCACTAACCAGGTGTTCCTGTTACCTGTTGGCAGCTAGTTTCACTAACCAGGTGTTCCTGTAACCTGTTGACAGCTAGTTTCACTAACCAGGTGTTCCTGTTACCTGTTGGCAGCTAGTTTCACTAACCAGGTGTTCCTGTTACCTGTTGGCAGCTAGTTTCCTGCCAAGGAGCCAAAACAGGAAGCAAATAGGGTCATACATCTCTCATTAATAGTTTTCTCATGTGGATGCACTGATAAAAACAACAATCCCAAGGAGGTTGTATACATTCATTAATACAGTTTGATAAATGCCGGGTCAATGTCAGCACATAACTATTTTAACACACCAAAAGTTTGTGAAGCAAGTTTTCATAAGGCAAGAAATTACACTTAATAAACCAAGTCATGGAACGAGGATAGAGAGAGCAACTTAAACTTTGAGTATACTTTCATTGCTCCTAACATAACCACATAACTACTACTCTCATTAATACTGGTTAGTGCAGGCTGATCGTTTCCACATAGACAAGAAGGAAATTCTTTACCTTAACTGAAGACAATCCTTGACTTTGTTGAGATACTGAAGACGCGTAAAAAGAAACGATAAATGTGCGTTGAACTGCGTTGAGGAATGAACGTTCCGTCTCGTGTCGTTTCCGGCGGATGACTTCTGCCTTGCATCATTTCTGGGGAGTGGGTTCCGCCACATCACTTCCTTCAAGGTTGCCTCCATCTACCTCATTTCCAGCATGTCGGCTTCCGCCTTGCGTCATTTCCGAAGAAAAAAGTAGTAAAACGCCACAACAGCAAAAAGCCACGACAGTGAACAGGCTTTGTTTTCGGGGGAGAATATTTTCAGACGGACTTGTGGTTTAGAGAACCAGAGGCATGATATACATAATGTCTTTATTAGGGTCCGAGAACTGACGGTGAATAGGACCCTATTGAACCCGTAGGGATTCTTCTTCTTCTTCTTCTTCTTATTATTATTATTAGTTAGCCCGAACTGACGCGTTTTTGAGGGCCTTAGCATACATAACTATTTGCGGAACTTTCCACATTTGTCAGGCCCGGCAAAAATTTCAATGATTTGGTGGAGTTACACATGTGACTTGCGAAATGGCTCAACGGCGCCACCTGCAATACTGGAGAAAGGTAGCCCCAGAATCCCGTTTCACCGAGAGCTACGAAACTCGACACACATATGTAACAGGCCAAGACGAACAAAACACTCTCTTTCAACAGGAAGTCGGATATTTGAAGGAGCAAACTCATCCCGGGGGAAACTCCAATCTACGTCAACTTGGGCTCTTCTGATAGAAAAGGGGTTGAAGAGCAAAAGTTATCAAAATCTCTCTCAAAAGTTTTGGACCATTTGAAGGCGTGGCTTTGACAACCTTCGCCATGGAACAGGAAGTGCAATGTAAATAGACTGAAAGCGATATGTGTGTGTGTGTGTGTGTGTGTGTGTGTGTGTGTGTGTGTGTGTGTGTGTGTGTGTGTGTGTGTGTGTGTGTGTGTGTGTGTGTGTGTGTGTTTGTAGGCTGAAAATAGCCCTAGAGAGAGAGAGAGAGAGAGACAGTAAATGCAGATGTGCTGCTGTGTGTATATGAGTGTGTAGCTAAAAGTGTGTGATTGTGTATTCTGGTGTGTTTGTCTTTGTTGTGCGCTGATGAGAATGTGTGCGCGGGTAGTGTGGATTTTTAAGATGCCTAATCCTGACTGGCTGTTTAAACATGAAAGTACAAATCCAAGCTTGAACTGTTTCAAACTTTGCGACAATGGGCCGCAGGCACTAATTGTCCTGGCATCTCTTTCCGAGACGGTGGACGGGGACGAAGGTGATCTTCTTCATGGTGTCAGGGGCAGCTTCAGATGCACCAGCATGAAGTCCCGCAGTGATGTCTCAGCGTCTTCCTCCACCCACTCGGGCAGTCCCGCGACGACGAGGTTGTCCCGCATGCTCAAGCTCTGAAGATCGAGGACCCATGGTTCATCCACTTCACTGTGTCCCACAGGCTCGGGTTCTCAGCTGTTGGCTCAGCCACCTGCTGTTGACCGAACTCGAGCGAGTCCCAGAGAGTCTGAAACTTGCGGTGGAGCACCTCGACCAAAGCGAGCTGAGCCCCTCTACCAGAGCTAGCAGGGCATCGAAGCTGGACTGCTTGGTGTTGATGTGTCCAGGATGTCCTCGAAGTGCTCGCTCGGGGATGAAGCCGCTGGTGGGGTGAGCTCCGGACGGCTCCTCTTGGAAGAGGACAGCGGAGTCTTGGACATGACGAGATGATCGTAGCACTCGTCCACGTAGACTTCCTGATCTTCTATCATGTTCTCTTCCAGCGCTGTGGGTGAGCCCAGTTTTCCTGTTTCTTTGTTTTGTTTAGTTTTTTTCCCGTTGGACAGAAAAAGTTTGTTTTACAGACTGGGAGCCGCCATGTTGGATTGCACTCCGTGATGTCACACTCTCAATCATCGAATCTGTGTGAAGTCTTTGTGGCTTTTTTTATATTATATACTATATTACATTGAATTACATTTCATTATAAAGAATTTTGTGGCGGGGTGGTCTCATATTCTTGTGTTTAACTTGAAAATGTACTTTTCTTTGAGTATTTCTATCTATCTAGAGCAATACATGTATACTGTACATGGAAGGAAGTATACTGTTCATTAATACTTCCATATTTGAATTACTATGTAGAAGTTTTGATAAACACCAACAAATCATCACTCCAACCGTCATGCACACTTGAGAAAAGACCCATCAGACAGGTTCATAAGGCTTGCAGGACCAACAATGCCTTATTTATTAATTCCAGCCCACTAAAACTCCCAGATCTGGTAGAATTTGAAACGGCCAAATTAATGCACAAAGCCAGAAATAAGCAACTACTGTACAACATCCAGAAACGTTTCAGTGATAGAGAGGGGAGAATCTGGACTTCAGAACTAAGTGTTCGAACTACAATGAGGAGGAGGAGTTCTTCAGTCAGTGGAGTGAGTTGGAATATACTCAGTCAAGAACTGAAACGATGTCCAACATGAGACAGTTTAAAAAAACAACACGCTAATTAACCTACGTTCTGGTGTTAGCATACATGCTATATTTGCCAGTTGTTGCGATGTGCGAGCTTTAGCTACGTTCATCGGCATATCCAGCAAGTTCTTAATGGCACTTTGTGTATTGTTGTGATGTTTACCTGTTTACCAGAGTTTTGTATCTGTATTTTGTGTCTTCTTTTTTTTAGTTTCACTCTGTTTGACTGTCAGTGTCTCAGCTGCAAGAAGCCATTAAAGGAGCAAGGCTGCTTGCTATCCCGGCTCTCAGAAGAGTTTGGCTGACTGTTTAATCCAGGACACATATTCTCGGTTGGAGTCCTGCAAGTAGTGAGGACCCATTCAAGGCTGCTTGCAGCTTTAATTATGATTACTGTTGTTGTTTTTACTCCATAGCTTAGCATTCCCACACATATTAAACTGCAGTTTACTGCTTTTTGCATCTGCAAATCTAAATTTCAGTGTAATGACAAAAAAGTTGTATGTAGTTCAAAATGCATATCAGAAAACTGACCTGGTATGTTAAACATGCAAAGTCGACAACACGCATCAATTAGTTTTTGCAACGTCATATGTTTTTGTGTTACTGCAGCCATATAAATTGGGTGACAGGTTATCTCTTATGAATTAGAAAAAAGGTTATTTGATGTCTTTTGTAAGCATATGTAATGCAATGGGGCAATGGCGTTGTGCCGCCTCTGCAGGAGTAGCAGGGGAGTGTTTCAGCCTTACTCTTGCAGTGCGAGACGTTGGTGGCTCCATCGAAGTCTGTAGTTGTGTTTCCCGGACAAGTGATGCAGTAGTTCTGTCCAAACTCGGATTGGTAGGTGCCCGCTGGGCAGCGAATGCAGCGGTGTGTGCTGGAATTGTAATAATGCCCAGGAGCACAGTGCACTGAGGAGAAGAAGAGGGGAGGTTTGATAAACAGCAGCACTACATAAACTACACAGCTGAGACATTATTCAGCTCTGGATGGCACGACAGCAAAACACTGAACCATTCAGAGAAGGCAGCATCATCAACTCCAGTGATTAACAGGGCCAATTACATGAAAGTAACACAATATGTCCAGCATTAGCCAGAGAGTGAAAACATAAAGACCGACATAATAGATGTACTGATACACCTTCAACCACTCTGATGGAAATAGGATCAAATAAGCTTTGCTTCTTTCAACTTCTTTTCACACATGATCACTGCTTGATTAAATACACTGCAGCTAAAAGGGGACTCATACATAAACTGTGTATATATGTGTTTACATAGGTGCATTAGGTAATAGTTATAATAATCTATAATCTATGTTAATTGTCATCATCATCATCATCATCATCATCACTTGAAAAGTGTTAAATTTGTGTTTTTTGGACTCTTTTTTTAAATGTTCCTGTTAGGACATGTGAGGATGGACCCAAGCACAGACTCACAGACTCTATAAAATCAGGTTTATTGTAGAAAAAGAGAACACAAGGAAACACGGGAATCAGGAGCAACAAGACGAGCTGACACAGACAACAAAGGGAGAGGGGTTTAAATACACAGAGAACGGGAGGACAGGTGGAACTTATAACAATGGGTGCACACAGAGGGAGCGTCAGGTGAGACGCCGATAGACAGAGACCTGACAGTACCCCTGATGGCACAAAGACAAGAGACGGGGGGAAGAACTAGAGCCTGAGGACTTGGGACAGAAGGCACAGGTTTCACGGGGACTCGGGACAGACAGGAGTGAGACTCATTCTATAATGCTTTGAAAGATGGATTGATGTGTTCTTTGAAAATATACCTGATATACCTTTTGTTTTTCCGAAACTCAGACTGAAACTTCTAGTAAACCAGCTCCAAAACACTTTTGTTTTCTAAAAGGGACAAATGAAGCTTCTGCTTGTATTTGTTTACAAGTATGGAAATAAAAGTGTCATCTTAATAAGTGCTCTGTATTTATCAGCTGTTTAAAAGTATAATCATTTTCACCACTGGGGCCTCTCTCAATCTGAATAAGGCAAATCGTTGTAATGTGGTTTATATAAAGGCACTGTATTTAAAAGAAGTTAACATGGGCTGAAATTGAATAACAATTAAGAGCCCCACCTAAGACATTTACCACCCGCCGCCACTGGTTATAAACTATAATTAACTATAACAACAACAACATTAATAACAATAAATTGTTGTCTACTATTTGTTGAGTTTTGTTTAGGTAGAACTTCAAATAATGTCTTAATATCAGTACATGTTAAATGTTGTTATTTATATTCTTTTAGAGGTATGTAAGGTGGTATGAAATAAGTGTAGCTGTGTTTAGAAGATGGTTTGATGGATTTGTGATGCTGTGACTGCATTATTCATCTGTTTCCACACTGGGAACATGAAGTAAAGTTCTCTGATCTCTTACCTTTGGCTTCACAGTCCCTGAAGGACTGTGAGCTTGCGTACTTGGTCATGAGGCCACCGCCACAGGAGAAGCAGAGAACCCGGCCCGGTTCGGACTGGTACGAACCCAGTGGACAGGACTGGCAGGGCCGGAAACCGTCTGCAGAAAACTGACCTGCTGGACACTGACCTGAGGAAATTATCAAACAAATATGTATCTCTGTTCTGTGAAAATATCTCAGCCTCAATGTTCTAACAGCCACTTCAACACTTCATTACACAAAACGTCCAAATTGTCTCTGTGAAACTACAGATATGTGTCTCTCAGGTGTGTCTGCATATGTTCTGTTTCAGATCATAATAGAGAGATTAAATCACCATTTTGATGTAAAACATGCTGTGTCTGCATTTAATTCACCATTTTAATTAATGTCATTTACTTTGAACATGTAAACACAGAAGACAAAAATTAAACATTAAAAAAACACAATCAAACAACCAAACCAAACATTTAAAAAAGTAATTGATTAAGCATAGAATTACCCTGATGAGATGTTTTCAATTTGCTGAACACATATTACATGCTTTGGTGTTCTTCTGGGGTCAAACTGACCCAAAGCTGTTTTGGCTGTTTTAGATGTTTTAGATCAGGGGTCTCAGACTTGCGGCCGGGGGGCCAATTGCGGCCCTCGGGTCAATATTTTGTGGCCTTCTGCTTCTAATCAAAGCTTTGTGTTAGTGCGGCCCGCGCATTTTTTTCTCGCACGCATCTGGGGGTTTTATATTTTTTAACACCTGTGGGCTCCCGTAGCTCAGGCTCGCGAGAACAGCGCGAATCACTTAAAAATGTTTGGATGAACGATTGGAAGTAAAATATCTTGTCAACTAATGCTATACTGTTTTATTTAGCCCCAGCCATGTCTTCTTCAAAACCTGTCGTGAAGAGAAAAGTTGGCGATGAGCACAGACAATTTCAGAAGTGGGAGCTGCAATATTGTTTTGTTGAGCACAGGGGCATCCCAACGTGTCTAATATGCACGGATAAAGTTGCGGTGCACAAGGAGTATAACATTAAACGTCATTACTCAACTAAACTCGCTGAGGAGTATGCAAAATACCTGGGAGATAAGCGAGAGGACCGGGTCGCCAAACTTAAAACATGTCTACTGAGGCAACAAGATTTTTTCAAGAAAGCCAGCAAAGAGAGTGAAGCGGCTGTCAAAGCTAGCTACGTGGTGAGTGAGATGATCGCTGAAGCAGGGAAGCCGTTCAAAGACGGCGAGTTCATCAAACAATGCATGTTACAGGCTGCAAGTATAGTCTGCCGAAAACAAGGCTCAGTTTAGTAACATCAGCTTTTCAGCCAACACAGTGGCAGAGCGCATTTCTGATATGTCAGGTAACATTTATGATCAACTGCGTGAGAATGCTAAACATTTCCATTCTTACTCACTCGCTCTTGATGAGAGCACAGACGTCACTGACACGGCGCAGCTCGCAATATATGTCGGTGGTGTTGATAACAATTTCGAAGTTACGGAGGAGTTGCTCACAGTGATTGCAATGCGTGGCCAGACCACCGGTCAGGAGATATTCCGCCAGCTGTGTGATTGCATTGAGGATGCCGGCTTACAATGGAAGTGTTTGGCTGGAATAACTACCGATGGAGCGCCATCAATGACAGGGAGGACAAACGGACTTGTAGCACTTGTTCGAAGAAACCTGGAAGAGGAGGGTGTGGAAGATGCCATTGCTCTGCACTGCATTATCCATCAGCAGGCCCTTTGCAGCAAAATCCTGAGGTTTGACAATGTGATGTCTGACGTCGTGAAATTCATCAACCATATCAGATCCAGGGCTTTAAAGCACCGGCAGTTCCGCGACTTTTTGGTCAAAATAGAGTCAGAATATGAGGACGTGCTCTACTTCACCGAGGTACGTTGGCTCAGCAGGGGGAAGGTCTTGAAGAGGTTTTTTGAGTTGAGGGCACAAGTGAAAGCCTACATGGAGAAGGATGGGATGACTGTTCCTGTGCTAAGTGATCCTAAATGGCTAATGGACTTAGCTTTTCTTGTTGACATCACACAGGAGCTGAATGTACTGAACAAGAAGTTACAAGGCCAGGGCCAGCTTGTCAGTGTTGCATATGACAGTGTCAGAGCATTTTCCACAACACTTGTGTTATGGAAAGCCCAGCTTTCCCAGACAAACCTCTGCCATTTCCCAGCATGCAAGGCACTCATGGATTCAGGCACAACATTCAGTGGTGAGAAGTATGCTGATACTATCGGAAAGCTACAAGAAGAATTTGATCACAGGTTTGCAGACTTCAAGACACACAGAGCCACTTTTCAAATTTTTACTGACCCCTTCTCCTTTGATGTGGAGGATGCCCCCCCTGTCCTGCAGATGGCGCTGCAGTGTAACACTGAACTCAAAGCCAAGTTCAGGGAGGTGAGTGGAAAAACAGTGGAGCTTGAACAATTTTTGAGAAAACTGCCCCCCACCTTCCCTGAGCTTTCCAGGATGTTCAAGCGGACCATGTGCCTTTTTGGCAGCACCTATCTGTGTGAAAAGCTCTTCTCCACAATGAACTTCAATAAGTCAAAGTTCAGGTCCAGACTTAAAGATGAGCACCTTAAAGCTACACTGAGGGTCTCAGTTGCCTCCTCCCTCAAGCCAAATGTGGCTCAGCTGTGTGAGAGAAAGCGCTGCCGAGTCTCTGGTAGCAAGGAGTAGAAGGAAGTAATGAAGCCTATGTTCTGAAGAACTGTTCGTGTTCTGCATGTTCTGACTTGTTAAGATTGAGAAGATTGGATCAGTTGATCTTTTTTTTGGAATACTTGAAGCCTTTTTTTGTGATGCAGCCTTTTTTTTGTGATGCGGCCCAGCCTCACCCAGACTCTACCTCCAGCGGCCCCGAGGTAAGTTGAGTTTGAGACCCCTGTTTTAGATGTTTTAGATGTTTTAGATGTTTTAACATTCCCACACCTGCAGAGTTGATACATAAAAGAGGAGTTTGGAAAACAACTATTCCCATGAGAACTTTGATAATTCTCATAGTAGAACTGATATTTCCCACGCCTGCGAGGGCAAGGTATTATCACTAAACATTGGATAATAAGGGAGGAGCAAACATATAAAAGCTTGCATGGAAGCCTTAAATCCAAATCATTCCTCATTGTGCTCTCTGTACACTGCAATCTAGATGCTCTCTCACCTGAAAATATTCTTTTGGAAAAGGTTCTTTGACAGTGAAAGTGACATGGAGGTGAATATGTCAGACACAGAGGATTGCGTTAAAGAGGATCCTTCTCATCTGATGAGAACAAGAGTTTTGACCCTCCTGTTGTTTCTCCACCACCAGCAGACACCCTTCCAAGAATGTAAAGATAATAAGGTCGCTTTCTCCACTTCAAAAGCGTGGTAGACTTAGAGCTACTGATACTGTCAACGTGGTTCCAGGCCCACCAGATCTACAAGCAGCCATGTTGAAGACATCAGATCATCATTAGATCTCTTCATGGCAACATTGATTGAAAATGGATCACATTTTCACTAGGGACAACAAATTTGGAGGGGAATCATGGGGTATGGGGGCCAATG
Source organism: Lipophrys pholis (assembly GCF_963383615.2). NCBI lineage: Eukaryota > Metazoa > Chordata > Actinopteri > Blenniiformes > Blenniidae > Lipophrys > Lipophrys pholis. Next base: position 1,203,670 of record NC_137644.1, on the reverse strand, counting down.
GAAAGACTTAGGTGGAGTTGACCTGGAAGCCGACACAGGCTTACTCATTGTGTCAGGAGTTTGCAAATCAAAAGGTGAAGCAACAGCAAACCTTTGCAATACTGAGACTGGAAAGACAATATTTCCAGCCACCATGCCTCAGAAGACATTCCAAGTTTTGTCTCGTGTCGTATGTGTTCATGACAAACAAACAAAGCAGGGTCGACGAGAACGTGACAAACGTTTGGGTGAAGTGGGCGCAGCTTTCCCCTTCTTTACAATCCATATGGTTCATTGTGTGAGAACGTGCTCTAAACTCTAAAATCAAATGTTTGACCTGATGGTGGCGCTACAGGAAAGGTCACATCATGATGTTGTCAGTAAATTTGAGAAGATTTGGATGAAAATGTTTCAAGATTTCAAAGTTTTTTATATATATTTAAGAAATAAACAAAGTGCCTGACTCAAAAACTTTCATGTATTTCACAATTTCATGTAATTTTTTGGAGGGAAGCATGCTTGGGGTCGAATTCACCCCGAGGGTAAAGGGTGTGAGTAACATTTGAGGACAATAGGATTGTTAATTCATCACACGTGATACCACACATCCAATGAAATCTGTGTATTTCAGGGGCGAAAGTTGAGATTTATAGAGGAGAGAGATGGACTGACAAAGTGAGAGAAAAATATGAGAGGGACAGGAAAACAATGGTGGGATAGAGAAAGTTTATGAAATACAGGGAGCAGATGGCATTCTCCAAAGAAAGAAGTGAAAATAGAGCATTTAATCCAGATGTACAGTGATTTCTGTTGTCATTCATAGCCTTGGTTTAGATGTCTCACTATGGGATATGCCCCCTGCGTATGCCTCAGAAGCGTTACGCCAATCCTGTCTGGCTGGTGATCGCGACGCCCGCGTTGGGGGTGGAGCCACCTACCCTTAAGTAGCTTGAGCTACCTACGTAGCATCACTCAAACACCTCTTCTGGCTTCGTGCCATAGCATCTCTCAATTTACAAGTGCTAGCTAGCTTAACTGTTCACAGACCGGAGCTAACCCGGCTCGGTCGCAGAGCTGCCACACTGCGACCCTCCATCCTTCACCATAGCCTGGAGAGTCACACGCCTGAACACACCACGGGAAGGTTTCACGGTTTAGCACACCAGCTAACACTGCCTTGAACAATTAGTACACCAGCTAATTCACGGCACCTCTTGTTTGGTGGATGCCCACGCTCCTCACACCAGAGGAGGTGGAGACTTCGGGGCCCGGCTCTGTACCTGTGGAAACAGGATATCAAGCCGCGACTCACACCAGGTCTGCTTGTTCTGCCTCGGGCTGTAACACGCCCGACATGCCCGACAGGCTGTTGAGACCCCCGGTTCATGCGTGCACCGTGCCCGGTTCACCATGAAAAGTCTCCGACGACACCTAGCACGCCAAGCTAGCTCGTCTGGCCAGGACCCGTTCCTGCCCTCCGGTGACATACTAGTCACCAGCGAGGCCAAGGACGGGAATGACATGGACACCGGAGCGAGCGCAGGCGCCAGCTGGGTCTCCCAGCTGGACCTTGCAACTCCGCCTCCGCCTGTGGAAGACGTGCTGGAGTTGGATTTTGAGGAGTGCGAGGATTACTCCTCGGAGCTCCTCATATCTGACGATGAGAGTGAGGACGACGTCCTCATACCATCACCTCAGTTCGCCACACCAGGCTCTATGGCTGCCCTTGGGGACGAGGAAGGAAGCGCGCCTGCTTCCCCCTCCATCAGCATGGACATGCAGTCAGAGTGCAAACGCGCTGCATCCCGGCTGAATATCCCGGCTGAATATCCCTGGGCCTGCAGTAATAACGGAGAGCGCCAGATCCCGTTATGAAGGGAAGAAATTACCCCAGGCTACGAGGACGGCAACAGCAACCCCCTGTCTTCCCCTCATGGAAGGACCGCCCGTTCAGCAGCAGGAGCCCGGTACATGGAGCTTCCTCCCTGGATTGTGAGGACATGGAGAAGCTTGGCATTCTCCGCATGCCCCCCATGGAGCCGTTGGTCGCCGTGCACCTGCACCCGCGACTGACCGCCTCCTCCAGGACCCCCACACTGCCGTCCAAAGCAGACCGCTTCCAGTCCACCATGACGGAGCGCACTTACAGGGCGACGGCTCTGGCCGCCAGGGCTCTCAACCTGTCCTCTTTGCTCACCGCTTATCAAGCGGCGCTATGTGAGGACATGACGAGCAGACCTGACTCAGGGGTGTGGGACCAGATTACCGTGATAACCGACATCTGCCTGCACGTGCAGCGCTGTGCGGTCCAAGCCACAGGAAAATCTCTCGGGATGATGGGAATGCAGGAAAGAGCCAGATGGCTCAACCTGACCTACCTGTCCGACAGAGATAAGGAGGACATTTTGGACATGCCGGTCACACCAGACGGCGTCTTTGGCTCGGCCCTCGCTTCAATGCAGCAGTGCTGTGAAGCCAGGAAGAAGGAGGACGAAGCTTTCCAGCTCTGCCTCCCTCGTAAAGCCGAGCGTGCACGACCCATCGACGAAACGTTGAAAACCCTGAGCAGTGCACTGGTCTCTGCCACTTTGTTTATGATAATATCATTTTCCAAATACATGAGGATTTCGTCCTCAGTGCTCATGAGCATTAATGCCTCAAGTTTTTAATCAAATGTACTGTTGAGAAACTTCTCATATATTGGAAGTACTGCTTGACTGTTCACACACTGTTCCAACAGCTCAGCTGTTCCTTCCATAGTGACAGGATCAATCCCCTCATAACCACTGGCTCTGCTTCTCACACTAAATCACTTTTTAAAAATGAGCTCAATTCTCAGCACAAATCTCCCCTTTTTACAAAGTTCAGGTCAGTTTCGTGAATGTGGAGCTGAATCATTGTTGTTCCACCATCACGGGCTTTAAAACTGAGATAAAGAAACATGTGACAAGCAGCCAGCACTGTATTCACTGATCAATGCCAGGTTTCTCTTTGGTCCGGTACTGGCCTTATCTTAGTATTTTTAATGTTGTCTTGTCTGGTTGATGTGGGGGGTGGGCAGGGATAAGTCGGGGTAATTTTATTTTTTAGTGTTGTTTCATGTCTTGGTATGCGTCTCTGTGTGTTAAACATTGTCCTGTGAATGTCTTTATGTATGGATTCTCTTTTACTTGCCACGGGACTGCAGATGTGAATTAACCTCCGGCTAAATCTGGTACGGTGCATCAAATAGCAACATTTATGTTTAAATTGTACATGGTCCCTTTTAATTAAATAAATTAAATGAATGAATGAATTAGCATCTCAGGACATTTCTCATATGGAGCCGGTCTCCATCCTACTCTTCATTATATTGAATCTAATAATCTGATCTATCCTGTGATCAGTCCTGCCTGCTTGGTGCAGTTTTCCCAGTTATGTGGCGTTGCATCAGACTATTATTGAAAATGTATAATTTCATGTTATATGCCACCAAGCCACAGAATCCATCGACTTGATAATCAAATTGAACAGGTTTGGAGGCAAAGTTCTCATCTCATCCGTTCCATCGTCATTTCCTGTTTCTAACTGTGAGCTGGTTTTAATAAAAAAAGTTGCCAATCTTAACACAGTTTGTTGCATCTGTTTCCAGAACTTTCCTTTTGTTTTATTCCAGCCTTCTCTGCTCCACCTTGTTCTTTCTATCCATCTTTCATACACCACTGACCGAGTGCGCGGACGTCTTACGTCATCAGGGTGCGTCTGCAAATGAAGCAAGTGGTAAACTTTAAATAAGTTTATTTAAAAAAGAAAAAGCTGCCAGTGGAGGGAGGCGGGGCGGCCCAGGAACAGCGGAAACAGCATGTGATCAACCTAGTGCTGTGAAAAAAAAAAAAAGACACTGGCCGAGAAAAAAAAAAGGTGAACACTGGTGAACATCAGACCGGCCCACCGGGAATTGTCCCAGTCCTCCCGATTAGCCACTCCGGGCCTGAGTCTGAGAGCCCAGTATACTCAGTCCACCAGGATCCCAACCCTCACATTCACATTCACTCAGATGGGTCTTCTTTTTTGACTTTGAACTGTTTTGAAAGCTTCAGCGTTGGACAGCTGCTCATTTCCATTCAGATTAATTTCTCATCACAGATGTCAGATGATTCTAAAAGGAAGTCACTCAGAACTTTAAATGATAAATGCTGGGCCTCTCCTGGTGATAACGGCTGATCTCAGGTTTTATCTGCAGGAGCTGACAGCTTTGAGTGATGCGTTCAGGGGCATCATGTAAAGCCGCCCTCCCACATGTTAATGAGCTGCGGGGCTCATACAGAAGCTAGGAAAATCAAGATCGTAAAACACTATTAAAGAAACAAACAATTATTCAATAGCAGCCTCCATATTCTCCCAACAAGATATATCTCATGGTATGGCAGCGCATCTGTTGTTTGTGTTGGAAACACAGAAATACAGAGAAAATGACAACTCTGGCAGAGCTGTCTGCGATGCTGAAACCACTCTTGCAATGCGTCCGCACTGAAATTCACATGAAAGGGACAGCCAAAACCTTTACAACAATAGGCTTATGCACATATTCAAATTGTGCAGCACCTCTTCCTCTTAACTTATCCAATCCTTCCTTTTGTACTATTCACTGTGGAAACGTACGAACAATGTTCTGACCTTTGCTTTGCTGAAGGTCTGGTAACTCAGGTGTTGGTCTCCCATCTTTTTAAAGGTTGGTGTTTTTACTCTAAAGAAAGTTGTGAAAATGCTTTTATCGTCTCCAGCGCTGTCAGCCTGCCTGCGAACCCGCCAACTAGCTAGAGAGCGTAGCAGCGCTGTATCAATTCACTAATGCTCTGTGAACGTACGTTTAGCATTTAGCAGTGGCGGCCGTGCATTTCAGACCTCGGCCTTCACTAGTGCTGGTCTGACTCAATCCACCCCTCAATAACGTTATGGCTACAAAAACCATGTTACCATGCAGAAATGCAGCATAAAAAGCCTTTGCATTACAGATAGATACTCGTAGCCAGAATAAATACCTTTACTGATGAAAAAAAATCAGAGTTCCGTCTCTCCTTCTGCTGCAGCTGCATTAAAAAGCTGCTGCTATTCCCAAAACCTCTGGGGGTCGATGACGGTGACAAACGTCAGCTTTTCGTGGTCTTGGAAAAAATATAATGGCAAATAAAATAATCCTGAATCCTGCCAAGGAAGTTGTAGTAAGAGCAAGTAAATTGTACCGGACCTCCTCGCCCGAGTGCTGCGGTGCGTTCAATGACCTCCAGGAAAAGTTTGTTGTTTTGACAAAAAATCTGCAACCAAATCTCTTTATCTTCTCCTTCAGTCATTGTAGGTTGATTAAACTGCTATTAAATCAACCAACTATATTTTTCTTCCTGCAGCTGCTACAGATGCATTCAGCTAGCTGGAGAGTGAACTCTCTGACCATCCAATCAGAGAGTTTGAATACACTGACGTCACCCTCGGCCTTCTAGAAGGTCCTGAGTCACCAATATCTAAATCTGATTGGTTGAAGCTGCAGTGTCACCGACACTTAGTTTACGCTGCAGACGCCTGCAGAACTGAATCTGAAGGCCTCAGACAGATTTATTTACCCGGCAACAGGTGATGGCTGGACTGTGATTGGTTAAAAGCTTTAATATGAGAGTACACGTCTGGAAGTAGCACAACTGGCCGGGGCAGAAGCTATGAGAAGAAGCGGACAGACAGTTTGGAATATTTTGGGTTTTTTTTAAGTATTCATGGACAAAACATAATCAACATCAGTCCGCCACTGGCATTTAGCATAGTACAGTTATGTCCAAAGGCAGCGTAGTGATCTGCCTTTTTATGTAAATGATTCTCATATTGGGGAACTGACTGAGCATGAGCAAACACATCCATACACTGGATATGAGCAGCAAAGGCAGAGCAGCAGTGTCTCTTCAGGAGAGGGTGTGGCCTTCACAGTAAGACAGCACAAGAGTGAGTCGGGCTGACTAATAATAATAATAATAATAATAATAATAATAATAATAATAATAATAATAATAATAATAATAATAATTCCTTGCATTCCTTTTTTTTCTTTTCTCAAAGACACCCCAGTTTCACATTTTCATCTCGCCAAGATCTTGGAGAATCAGAGATCATCATATGTGTCTTTTTTGTTGGTTTGTTTTTGTTTTTGCAGTTTAATGACTATCACCCTCCCTAAAGGTAAATGGTCGCACTGTAGAGGTGAGGTATATATTGCCTCACCTGTTTATTTTTCGAGGCACCATCATGTTTGTTTGGCATATTCACCATCAAAGTGATAATATAATAATAATCTCAGGTCTCAGTGTTACTCTTAATAAAACAATAATAAAATCCTCAGCACATTAATTAGCAACTGCAATTACTTTTATCAAAGAAATTCTTGTCATTTGTAGAGTTTATAAAATGATCCCATGGGGCCAGATTGGATCTACTTGGACCAGTTTTCGCCCCTGGACCATGTTGTTGACCCCCTGGAGTGGATGATCCTTTATATTTGATTCAATGCGGTTTGAAAGCAAACAGTGTTTTTTAATGTATGTTGATTATAACTTCAGTTTCACACTTCTGGATTTGATCTCGCGCAGTATCGTTCAGTTCTCACCAACCTCACATGGTTTAATAAAAAACTAAAGAAAGATAAGGTACCTCCACACTGGGACACATTCTTGGCCCCAGCAATGCCTTGTCCCTCAGTGCTAGGACAGGGCTCACAAGACAGCTGGCCCATGGTGTCCTGGTAGGTACCCGGAGGACATAGGACACACTGCTCCTGCTCCCCACTGTAGAAGGTCCCCATGCCACAGTTCACTGAGGGAAGACACACGAGTCAGCACTTTTGCTCCCGATAGGGGAGTGACATGACCCTCCACCTTCAGACTTACCGCATTGTCCATCTCTGAGGACTTGTCCTGTGCTGCAGGTCTCGGCACCCTCTGGTACTCGGGACGGTTTGTGGGCCACCTCGTATTCCGTCCCTGAAAACTGGATGTAGAATTGCTGCTTGTTGATGGACTTCCTGAGCGTCCGCATGGCACTCTGCAGCCTCTGCTTCATCTTCTCCCTCAGACAGTCCATGTTACAGGAGTCTGAGGCCAACAAACCACCCAACATATTCCACCAGGTATCATATCAAACATCTCTGTGTACTGGAGATCTGCTGTGTCAGTCCATTTCACCTGTGGCTTCCTCTTCCTTCATCTCCATTTCAAACTCAGCCGTGATGTGCGAAACCTCTTTTGCAGTAGATTTCCGACCTCGTCTGCGTTTCTTCGATGAGTCGCATTTAAGATTGACAAACGTGACCTGGCAGTCGTCGGTGCAGGGGAACTGGCCTCCTTCCAAGAGAAAAGGTCACAAAGACAGAAATGCAGTTGCAGCTTTCCTCCTAGATTTTCAGTAAACTGACTTCTTGAGTTAAAGCAGGATCTCTGCTAATAGAGGTTAGAGTTTGTTGTCTCAGCCTCCTGTCCCCTTCACGTCTTCAGCAAGTGGATATATGACTTTGTCATTACAATCTGTTTTGTTGCTTTTTGCTGCTGTCAACCAGTCTACAAACAGTCTACAAACAGTCTACAAACAGTCTACAACCAGTCTACAACTAGTTTACAACCTGTCTACAACCAGTCTACAACCTGTCTACAACCAGTCTACAACCAGTCTACAACCTGTCTACAACCTGTATACAACCTGTCTACAACCAGACTACAACCGGTCTATAACCTGTCTACAACCAGTCTACAACCAGTCTACAGTCTACAAACAGTCTACAACCAGTCTACAACCAGTCTACAACCAGTCTACAAACAGTCTACAACCAGTCTACAAACAGTCTACAACTAGTCTACAACTAGTCTACAACCTGTCTACAACCTGTCTACAACCTGTCTACAACCAGTCTACAACCTGTCTACAACCTGTCTACAACCAGACTACAACCTGTCTACAACCAGTCTACAACCAGTCTACAACCAGTCTACAAACAGTCTACAAACAGTCTACAAACAGTCTACAACTAGTCTACAAACAGTCTACAACCAGTCTACAAACAGTCTACAAACAGTCTACAACTAGTCTACAAACAGTCTACAACCAGTCTACAAACAGTCTACAAACGGTCTACAGTCTACAACCAGTCTACAAACGGTCTACAGTCTACAACCAGTCTACAACCAGTCTACAACCAGTCTACAACCAGTCTACAACCAGTCTACAACCAGTCTACAACCAGTCTACAACCAGTCTACAAACAGTCTACAAACAGTCTACAACTAGTCTACAAACAGTCTACAAACAGTCTACAACCAGTCTACAAACGGTCTACAGTCTACAACCAGTCTACAACCAGTCTACAACCAGTCTACAACCAGTCTACAACCAGTGTACAAACAACCAGCCTATAAACTACTCCCAACAATCCCTACCTCCTACCTGAACCAGGATTTATATCCCTCCCCATAATCGACAATCACTTTGTTTGCTTGTTGCTCTCTATCTTTAATGTTCTCTCTCTCCATCCTCTGACCTCTAACCTCCAACCAAAACCTTTCAATCTTCTCACATACTTGCTCGTGTTAAAATTGTTGGGTTTTCCTCTCGAAAAGTGCTTTGACATGATGGTGTTGTATTTGTGCTTTATAAATAAAGTGGAATTCTAGCCTTTGAGTCATTACCTTGTAGGTTCTGCCGGGATGGTTCTCTGTGCTTCTCCTTGTTTCGGGGCTTCAGGTGACACTTGGCGTCTTTGATCTTGAAGCGGGCCTTCTGTTTGATGGGTGGAGCCAGTGTGTCTTCAGTTAAAAAACCAGCAGAAACATTCATCAAAGATTAGTGAGAGCATTCTGATCAGAGGGTGTGACGTATAAATAGAAATAACATTTGACTAAAGAGCAATAAATAGAGACCAATTACATATATGTCTCTGGAATAATTAGGATTACATGTTGTCACGTAATCCATACAAAATAAGCTGAGCCACAAAAAATGTGAGTGCATCAGTTACAGTAAAAGCCTCTAACTGGCGCCCAGTGACAAATCTCACATGTTTGTGTATATGTTCTCACCATAACGTAAAGACATGCATGTTAAATTAACTGGAGACCCTGAATTATGCAGTGTGTCACTTTGTGTGTGTTCTGTGTCAGTTGTCAGTATGTCACTGCAGTATGTCAGTCCGCTTCACTTCTTTAACCCTTTACCTGCCGTTACTCAGCTTTAGCTGGCTCAGCCATCGTAACGTAAATTTAGATAAATTGGGTATCGAACATGGACACATCAGAAGGTGTTGATCAACATTTGGAGGAGGAGCCAATTCGCAGATTGAGAAAAGGCACAGCTAAAATAATATAACAACACATGTGTCTAGTGAGTATATGAAGCTCAGAAAATCTAAAATCCCCAAACTCATGTACAACACTGAGAAGAAACTGTGTAAGGAGCTGCTGACGCGTCTCAGGTGAATTCTGGGGGTACTGTACCGGCACAGTTTGGTAAAGCAGCTGTGGCATTCCTCTTCTGGGAAGGTTTTCCCGTCTGGACGTGAACGCCACAGCTCAGTGTGTAGCTGTTTTCTGAGTCTGGAGGACACAAACACAATGGTGAGGACTCATCATGAGCATCAGCTCCAAACAGGATCTTTAAAGTAGCTCTCGGAGCTCCGGTGCTCCTATATCACCTTAAACTGCAAAATGAAAGCAGAAAGTTACAATCTTTGAATCCCATGGATGCATTTCAAGGGAGAAATGAGGCCTGAAGCCTTTTGAGACCATAAAAACAAGATGATTAAATAAGAGCCCATTCAACCACAGGAATTTACATGGCCACCTCCTCCAAACATTAAGATGTGCTCCCAAAAGAAAGAAAAGCCAATATTTAATAATTCTCACAGCCAAGTCAAACACAAATGAGGCGCCACGTTGGGGAAAAATGACATGATCAAAGAATGCAATCGATTTACAGATGTGTGTTCAATAGTACCGCAGGAGGAGGGGACAGCGGCCAAGGGAACCTTCCAGAGAGAAAAACACCTCAGCACTAAGTTTAGAGCCCCCAAAGGAGACGCCAGTGAGGAGACAAAAGGGCTGTGACTGCAGGAGCAAACCACCAGAGGGCAGCAACACTCACCACATGACAACATGATGTTTAAGTTTGGAGATTTATAGAAGCATGAGTGTGTGAGTCAGGGGTCAGGTGGTTAAATGGTTTCATTCTGAGGTAAAGGCATGTGCCAGAATAAGGTGAGGAATAAGGAAGCAGTGATTACGTTGTTGTTGAGGTGAGTTTTACAGTTTGAGCTCCCGGCGAGCTCAGTTGGTAGAGGGTAGTGGGTTCATATCCCACGCCGGGCGCCACCTTCCCGTGGGCTCACCACCCGCAGGAAAGGTTCTTAATGGGTGCAATGTGATCTGGGTGACGGTGCTCAGACGGACACCCCCATGAAATGGATAAAATGGATGGCTGGATGGTTTACAGTTTGGCTTTTGTCATTGTGGGGTGAATAAGCTCAGCTCAGCTCAGCTAAGAAACAGTCAAAGAGCCTGTTGCTCCAGAGCAGGGGTGTCCAACCCCGGTCCTCCAGGTCCCCTGTCCAGTTTCACACACCTGATTGCAATGAGGGGCTCGTTGTTGGGCTTTTTCACAACCTTGGTGATGACATCATCATTAGGTTCAGGTATGTTGAAGCAGGGGGAATGCTAAAACATGCAGGACAGGGGCCCTCGAGGACCGGGGTTGGACCCCCCTGCTCCAGAGCCACAGGTTGCAGACCCTTGCTCGAACCAGAACAGCAGAAAGCTGCCACTTCTGAGGCTCATTGTGCCGAGGGTTCTTCCTGTTACGTGGGAGATTTTCCTTCTCACTGTCGTTCACTTGCTCGTGTGGAATTGTTGGGTTTTCCTGTGTAAACGTGCCTCGAAGTGACTGTGTTGTATTTGGCGCTATACAAATAAAATTTAAGTGAATTGAATTGATTTAGTAATGAGGTCCACAGAGGATTGCATTGGACTCACTTTCAGAATCAGGATTTTGCTTATTCTTCTGAATGTGGAACATTGTTGTGTGTTCATAGTCACGCAACCATACTGGGAAGAGTTTCTGCTGATAGATTCTGATTGTACCTATGGTTGAAAATAAGAGGTAAACCAGCTAAAAACAAACCACCAGCAACTAACCTGCGAGGAAGAGGGCGTTAGAGGGGCAGAAAAGGGAGCAGACTTCGTTGTCCCCGCTCTTGGTGCAGGTCAGCTGGGCTCGGAGCGCTGGCTTCCCATTGGGCGGACACTTCACCCCCTCTGAGGAACACAGAGTCACATCACCATGACAACCACCTGTCCACACACACACACACACACACGGCTGGTGCTTACCGATACAATCCTTCTTGTTCCAGTGGAGCTTCTGGCCTGATGGACACACACATTCGTAGCTCCCCTGTGTGTTTATGCAGCCGTACTCACAGCTGCCATTGCTGATGCTGCACTCATCGATATCTAGAAGAAAAGTCCAGAGCACTGTATCAGAGAAGTGTGAGAGGGTCCAATCTCAAAATGGTCTGTCGCACTTTGAGTTTGCTGAAAAATAAAGTGCATTACAAATAAAATGTATTATTATTAGGGTCTGAGCACTGACAGTGCATTATATATAACATACATCACTTTTTGTGAAACTTTGCCCACTCGTCAGGCCCGGCGAAAATGTTGATAATTTGAGGGAGTTACACTTGTGACTGATGTTCACAGCTCCCACTTGAGGTTCTGGATGATGGTGGTGCCCAGGAAACAGAAGGACTCCACATTGTCAAAAGGAGAGCCTCTCAGGGCGATGGGAGGGAGTGGGAATGTGTTCCCTCAGTCCACAATCATCTCCACTGTCTTTAGAACATTGAGCTCCATGACACCAGATGGTCTGTCTCCCACGTGTAGGCAGGCTGATCAGAGATGAGTCCAATGTGGTGTCGTCTACAAGCCTCAGAAGCTTGACAGACTGCTGGCTGGAGGGGCAGCTGTTGGTGTACAGGGAGGAGACCAGAGGGGAGTGAACATAGCCCTGAGGGCGTCCAGTGCTGATGGTCCGGGACTCAGACGAGTGCCTTTCCAGCTTCACATGGTGCCTCCTTTCTGTCAGACAGGAGGTCTGAGATCCACCTGCAGGTGGATCTGTACACACCCTTCTGGAGGGAGAAGGGTGTCACTGTGGGAGGTACAGGAGGTGGGTTGTAGCTAGTCAGAGGTGTTGTGGGGGATGGAGTCAGGGCAAGCTCATTGTCTTTCAAATAGTAGAACTCATTCATGCTGTTGGTCATCATTGGCCGCAAGAGCGGCTCTGGGTGAGTAGTTGGTTATCTGCCTGAGCGCTTTCCACACAGAGGCAGTGTCATTGGCGGAGAAATGGTGTTGGAGTTTTTCAGACTACCCACGTTCAACGCATCTCACCTCCTTGCATAAATGCATACTTTGTCTCTCTGAACCTGTCTTTGGCCCTGTTTACACCACAACGTTTCACGTGACAACACCTAATCTGTTAAAAACAAAGGAGAGTGTTTCCACTGCAGCAGCAGACACAGAGACAACGATGTAGTTAGTCTGCCGGGCCACTGGAGGGCGCTGTTGCTTGATTTTGTAATGAAACTACACAGACGTGTGCAGAGAACAAAACACTATAAAGGTGAAGAAAATGGAGAGAACCTGACATCCTAGTGGACTGATGAGGAACCGGATGATATCAGGGAGAGTCTCAACTATTAAACTACTGATCTGGACCATAAAACTACAATATGGACCGCGGGTCGTACCGCCACGGGTCGTACCGCTACGGGTCGTACCGCTACGGGTCGTACCGCTACGGGTCGTACCACCACGGGTCGTACCGCTACTGGTCGTACCGCTACGGGTCGTACCGCTACGGGTCGTACCGCTACGGGTCGTACCACTACACGGCCGCCATGTTTGTTTACAACTGGATGAGCAGGAGGGAGGGGAGAGATGAGCAGTAACAGGCTCTGTAGCCTCCATCAGTCTCTGCAGGAGGGATTAGCACCATGAAAGAATCTTTCCACCTTGGGAGCCGGATTAAAAACTTTGTGGATACAGTGGATCAGAACACTGGTGTGTAAACGGACCCCCCAAAAGTGAAGAACGTTTTGCGGATACACTAATTCGTTAAATATAAACGGGGCCTTTGTCTGTCATGAGCTGTCTGAGGCACCATTTGCACAACAATGAAAACGAGTGTAACTGCAAAACGTTTGTCATATTTAGAGCGTTCGTTTACATGACAGCAACCGTCACTTTTTCATACCGACTTCCAAGGTTGAACTTTTCTTTCACGCTCCCTATTCCCCTCCACAGAAACAGCCAGAGGCTACAGAGCACTGTTACTGCACATGTGCAGCACTGCCATAGTAAATACTTGTTGTGCTCATGCATGAGTAAAGAACATGGCGGCTTCAGTCGTAGCATAACTCCCAGTCCATATTCTAGTTTTATAGTTGAGATTCACCCCAATAGCATCCAATTCATCACCTATCAATGCAAATGTTGGGTACTCTCAATTTTGTTATGTTTATTGTGAATTGCTCTCCGCACACATGTAGTTTGTGTGGTTTCAGGGTTTCAATCATATCAATCGTATATATTAGTGACGTGCCGTCCCGATATCGGTATCAGATATCGGCCCAATATAGAAAAAAATTCTAGATCGTGTTTCAGTGACACTGGCCCGATCCAGGGCCGATCTGTTCCATGTATTTCTACGCTCTGTGCCATGAGTGTTGTCATGCCAAAGTAACACTGCCCGTCGTTTTCAAAATGGAGCGAGCAGAAGGATCGGCTGTCTGGAACCTTTTCACGCTATCTGAGCCGACCAACCGGACGGCGACTTACAAATTATGTGCAGTAAATGTTCCGAGGAGATTTCACACCAAGGACGATGTCGAGTTCATTGAATGGAATAAACAAAAAGAAAGCAGTCTAACTTTGATGGAGATGAAGGAAACAGGTGAACATTTAGCATCTATTAGTGTGCAGACACAAAGCATCACAGAGAGGAAATTGAACTTCACTGTTGCAGAGCGACCGGTATACCACCGATATTTGACAGAGACAGCGCCACCTGGACTGCATTGTAAAGTGTGCAGAGACGTATTAGAGAAGGTACAATCTGGAGCTCAGACGTTTCCCTGCATCACTGTTAAGTTTAACTACACACTGGCAGAATGAACCACACAATGCAATGGTAAATAATACAGACTGTCGTGCGTCTCCATATACATTTGCTTAAACACTGTAAAAAGCTGACTGCTGTTTATTTTGAATGCTTCCCAAGCAGGTGAAGTTGTTGATTATTTTTCTTCTCAATTTCAGCTCCTTTATCATTTATTTATTACTTATTTGATATAATTTTACATTGGATTTTGAACCCCCAGTTTCCCTGATTGAACATTTCAGAGGGTTTGTGTTCATTTTTACATGTTGATTGACCAAAGTATTCAGAATATTGTTGGTTCTTCTGCGGTTTAGCTCCTTTATTATTTTACATGGGGCCTTCTATTCCTAATTTCAATTTCAAAATCTAAGGTAGATAAGCTAATTGGTTTACAATTCTTGTACTGGTGCACAGTTTATACATAAATAACTTGAAAGCTGTATATAATGTATGTTTTAAGAAATGTTTTAAGTCAAGACACACAGTAAGACATACCATCCATCCACCCATTCATGCATCTTCTATCCTGCTTATCCAGTTCAGGGTCGCGGGGTGCTGAAGCCAATCCCAACCTACTGTGGGCGAGGGCAGGGTACAACACACTCACATTCACACCTAGGGGCAATTTTGCGTCACCAATTCACCTCACATGCATGTTTTTGGACTGTGGGAGGAAACCAGAGTACATGGAAGAAACCCACGTACAGAATATGCAAAGACATACCATTTGTTAGGTAATTCAGCACCGTTTTCCGGTACCAGTATCAGATCAGTATCGGCCAATATTAAAACCTAAGATATCAGCATCGGTATCGGAGGTGAAAAAAGCGAATCGGTGAACCTATGTACATACATGCGTAAATACAATGATAAAGGAAACAAACAAAACAAGACGTAACGGTGCGTACCAACACACTGCAGTGGCCATCCACGGCACAATCTGGGATACATTATGACAACAGAGTCATAATCAACAAATGAGGGGGGTCTCAACCCCCACAGAGTGAGGGAACTCACCTCCACAGTGGGTGAGGCCATACAGGATGTAGCCCTTGTAGCACAGGCACTCAAAGCTGCCGGGGAAGTTGATGCAGGTGTGGTCGCAGGTCCTCTCGAAGGAGCACTCGTCAATGTCTGAAGGACACCAGAAGGAGGCAAGACTGCTCAGTAAAACTGACAATGCTAGTTTATTAAGAGGAATTATTATGCACACACAAGAAAGGAGAGACATATTTTCCATAGTACCGTTAGGTTACTCAACATCTCCAGAGAAAATAAAATGTACTATTATTATTATACTGAAGTCCTTCCATCCATCTATTTATCCATCTTCTTTCATTTTTATCTCTTTAACTACTGTCAATGCAGGATATGGCATGTCTCTTCCCCATAACTATACGTTCTAGACCACTTGTGATTCCTACAAAATGAAATAAAAGTGCCAGATAGCAAAAAAAATTTAAATAAAGAGAATGAAAACTGAGCTATGCCTTCACATACTTGTAATCATGGTGTCAAGTTTTACCAGCCCATGATACATTTGTAAGATAAGCTTTCCAACCAGATAACAACCAGATATTAAAAGTTGACATTCTCTTAGAAGAAAGAGCAGAAAATATCATTACTGACATTCCTGTAGGAGCCTGGAGGGACGTGTCCCCACCAATATGGAATACTTGTCCACTTGTCCCACCCAGAAATCTTACCGTGGAGGAGAAAGCATTTTTTAATTTGGAATTTTAAACTTGCGTTCTTATATTTTAACGGTACAGCACAGTGTCCTGCCCTGCCCCTTCCCTCACTGGACAATAAATATGATAAGAATATCTGCAATCCATCCAGGGAAGAGAGAGGGGAGGGGGTGGGGCTTCAGGGCGTGAGGTTAAAAAGTATTTTATTATTAGTATTAAAAAGCATGTTATTGATTTGAATGGATCCGGAAAGGAGAACAGGTCAGGACCAATGTCAAGTTGAATTATTAAAGATACATTTTCCATAATGATTTCACAGTACTATACAGGTTTGAGTTAGGTATAGAGTGTCAGGTCTCTGTTTCTGCCTCTGAGTGTCTCACCTCGTGTTTCATATTGACCAATGTTCCACTTGTGTCCACCCCTTCCCTGTGTATTTAAACTCGTCTCCCTCTGTTGTCCTTGTGGGATCGTCTCATCAACATGTCTTGTCGTCTCGTCATCAAGCCTCTTGTCATCGTGTCGCTCCTCTCATCTCGTCGCCCTTGTGTTCCCTGCGTTTTCCTCGTGTTCCCTGGACTTTTTTAATAAACCTGGTTTTCACGGAACTGGCTGAGTCTGACTTTGGGCCCACCCTGCACAACCCTGACAAGTGAGTAGGTGATGAGCAACAATACTCCACTAATATTCTGCACATTTATATGGTGAGATGCTCCATAATGACCAATTGGTGTTTTTTCTTAGTTTAGTTTTAAAATTGTTCAATTTTATGCTCAAGAGCTGAAGCTTAGACCCGCATCTCTGAAGACATTTTGTATGTTTAGAAGCAGGAAGGAGAGAGAAGGAGAGGATGGCACAAGGCTGGAGGGGAGGTCTTAAAATAAAGTAGGGAAATCTTTTACTGTAAGGGTTAAGTTATGCTTTAAACAGAGTTAACTCTGTATGACCCTGTATACATCTGCATATTAGCTGTTAAAACTTTTTTTTCTGTATGACAATAACCTTAACATGGACTTATTTTTTAGCTTTGGTAAGTCACATGCTGTTACTCTACATTGCTATATGTAATGTTGTTGTAAGGGTCTGTGTGTGTCTGTGTGTGTGTTCGTCAAGTCTCTTACTCAGTTTTCACTTCCTGTTTTATTGTGTAATCCTCCGTCTGTCTGCGTCTCTGTCACTTGCCCTTCCTGTGTCCTCCTCTGCGTGTGTTTGTGATCAGCTTGATTTGTCTCACCTGTGACGTCCCTCTCCTCATGTATTTAAACCTGCTCCTTCATGTCTCTGGGCTCGATCGTCATTGTTGTTTCAGCTTCATGACCCCAGCGCTTTCCTCCAGTTCTTCGTGTTTTGGATTTCCCCATGTACCGACCCCTGCCTGGACTTGGATTACCTCTTTGAATGCCGAAATTAATTTTGTCTGCCTTGATTGTTTCAATAAACCTGCAAACGGCAGTTCCTTGTGCGAGTTGGGTTGTCCTCGGACCCTGACGGTTGTCTATTGTAAATGCATGAATGCCATGCAGGGACATCGAGGGCTCAAAGCAGGGAATCAAAGGGAGGGTGGGGCCACGAGCAGACCAACAGGTAGGAGAGGGTAACATAGACCGCAGATCTTCCTTCATAAAAGTTCACTAAAAGTACAAAAAATTTATTGCTACTTTGTAGTAATTACAAGCATATTGGACTTCATTTGGGCCTTATTGGACAATAGGTCAATTAGCAAGCCATTTATGGCTGCAAATAAAAGGAGGAAAAAACCTTTTGTCTCTTTGGTTCAGGCCAGTGTTTCACCATGCCCACTGCTCGCTAACAGCTAAGCCAGGCCCTGGTGAGAGGCGTAGAGCAGTCGTGATATGCTTCCACAGGTTTCAGACGAGGGAGCTGTGGTGGGGGAAGCTGGGAAACTGAGAGGCAAACTGAAGTACAAGGACTCCTCGATCCACATTTTTGAGGACTACTGCCCTGAAGTACTGGAACAGTGGACCGTGTACCGGGACGTTATGAGGGAGCTCTACAACCAAGGCCTCAAACCAGCCCTCCACTACCTGGCTAAGCTAATGGTTATGGCTCGCATCTCTCAAAGACACCCAGGATCTTGTCAAGTCCAACAATCAGCTTAGCCAGGGTCCTACAAATGACTGATCTAGGTCAGTAGGGCTTTATTGAGACTGTTTGATGCTACGTGACTACAACACACGGTCGGACGGTGTTAGCTTAGCCCTCTGTAGCCGTGTTCGGGGGCTCCCCTGTACATTCGCTCAGAGATGTTCGCTCAGAGATGTTCGCTCAGAGATGTTCGCTCAGAGACAGTAAAACATTACTTTTGTGCAGAAGTTTGAAAACTTTAACTGCTCCATTGCTAAAACCTGGTTTTCACACATCATCAGAACGTGGGAAAAGCAATAATGGTTTCCTCGCCATCCTTTTCCAAGAGTCGTTGCCAATGAATCTGACATGCAAAGATTTCGTTGACCTTAAGGAGGACGTTCGCCGGCTTAAAGCGGAGTTGGAGGCCAAATCAGCCATGCTGACAGCCAACATGGACATTTCCCATGAACAATCACAGAGGATCACGTCGCTGACGGCAGTCCTCCAGGACATGGTCCACTGGAATGACGTCACAAATCCACGAGCGCCCTCCAGCTCAACACCAAACCACTACCGGTCTTGGACCGAAGTGGTGGTCCGCGGTGGGAAAAATCTGCCAGGCGCTCCATCTCACCCCTCCAACTCCGCCTCTCAAACCGCTTTGGCTTGTTGTCCGGTGTTGGCTCGGCCCTGGTCGTGGATACCGATCACGGAACTTACGCTCCCTCTCCCGCAGTGGACGCAATCACCGGGGACGCTGCAACAAACAGGTCCCCCGGTGCACCTGCGCCTCCGGCAGCCAGTGGTGCCCCCCTGGCTACCCGCTCAATCATCCCGGCATCATCCTCGGCATATAACCCCCAATAATTACATCTAAAACACGACGTACAGAGTTTCTGTATGTCGCGTTTTAGCTGTTGTTGGGGGTTATTTTAGGTTTGCAGTGTTGGTAATGATTGTGTTGTGTTGTGTTTTTGTTGCTTTGTTCATTTAGTTAGTTAATTCATCTAGTTTAGTTTGGTTTATTAGTTGTGGGTGGGCAACCAGGAAGGAAGAGGCTTTGGTGTGGGGTGTCCTCCTGCCATGGTGCTCTTGATGATTGATGAGTGTCACAGTAAAAGCTTCTGCTATTCATGTATCTCATGAGAGTCTCCACATGCATTTTGTTCTCTGTATTGCTTGACAGTGTTAGGACCATGAGACACTGGCGTGGTTAACTATACTTTG
Source organism: Lipophrys pholis (assembly GCF_963383615.2). NCBI lineage: Eukaryota > Metazoa > Chordata > Actinopteri > Blenniiformes > Blenniidae > Lipophrys > Lipophrys pholis. The sequence continues at coordinate 1,184,465 of NC_137644.1, read as the reverse complement.
GAGTTATTATGCCATATCCCACTATGCATTGATCATTAAAGTAGATTTCCACAAAAGTGTGGATTTATTGAAAGTTGGTGCTCGAGGGACCAAAAAGCTGCGGGTTCCCGACCCCTGTTCTAGACATTCTGAGGGTCTCCACTGCTTCTTCTCTCAAGGCAAATGTGGCTCAGATATGTGATAAAAAGCGTAGGCAAGAAAAACCATGTTCAGAAGAACCGTTCATGATCTTCATTCAATGTTCCATTCATGTTCAGGACACTTCATGTTCAGAAGAATAGCCTCACCCAGACTCTGCCTCCAGCGGCCCCCGGGTACATTGAGTTTGAGACCCCTGGTCTTGGGCCTTCTTATCTTTCTGACCTGCTTTTACGATATGAGCCCTTGATATGATTTTAACCTGGTATAAGATCCTATACTGGACTGATCATCTAACAAACTGCTTCCCTTTTCCAATTCAGCTAAGACGTTGGATACCTTCACCAAACAGTTGGGTCTTACAGACCCATGGAGACATGCCTCTCCGACAACTAAACAGTTTTCCTATTTTTCCCATGTACATCACACTTACACTCTTATAAACTTCTCTATAATCTAAAACTGAGAAAACTCAGGTTCTCGCTAAAAGGCTCTACTCAAGCGTTTCAAAGCTCATGGAGTCCCTTCCTGTTGATTTAGCCCCAGATTCCGGTGAGGAATAATTTCCCCTTCTATTTGTTCAGCCTCTAATGTCTGTCTCCTGTGTTGTATGATTGTGTGCGTGAATGTGTATGTTTGTGTTGTCTTATTTGTTCTGGATTTGTTCCATGTGTCCTTGGCCGGATTTGACCCGAGTGAGGTGGATGGGTCAAGGGAGGGGGTGTGAGGGGTTTTATTATCGACTTCAAAAATTTACCATTTCTGTTCACACTTTTTGTTTTTGATTGAAAATGTCAATAAAAAGAGTTGGGGAAAAAAAATTAAAAACAAACATTTTTGCGCTCCTAAAACACCGCCTCGGCTGATAGGCCAAAAATAGGCCAAAAATGCTGCGTTTAAGTGAAATGGTGTTCTTGTGTGGACGGCCTGAGTGTCTGTGAGGCATTAAGCTTGTCAACTAGATGTGAGAAGTATCAACTTAATTTATTTTTGATGGCCAGGCATTTGCATTGAACCATATGGAGTTGTTGGAGAAGAAACTGTCGAGATTATTAGACTTAGTTTTTGTTGACCAAATTTCTGTAAACTGAGTAGGTCTACATTATTATCTATTTTTTACTTGAGGTTTTAGTAAGAGCCACAACATTAAGGAGTATAATGTTATAATATTAAACCTTAACATTTCACGGCGCATTTGTTTTTTAATGCCAAAACTTGCTATAGAAAGAACCAGTTCAATTGCCAGACAACCAAAGTAAATGCATTTTTTTACCAATATCAAATGGATTTTGACCAATAAAACATATTAAACCGTGCACCTGTGTATGCTAAATAGGTTCTTGTGCTACTGAAATATTTAGCTTGTGACTAAGCATAGCGCCCTGTTATGACATCATCATTACGGTCTGATTAAGCCTTTTTGTTCAGGAGAAAGAGGGAGAAGTGGTCTTTTGGGTGGTTTGTGGTGTCGTTAGTTTTTGACATTTCTGCTTAAACTATTTATGGATCTGTCAGGTTTTGAATAGGTCCCCCCATCTAATAGCAGAAAACAAGCAGGAGCAGCAGCACGTCCTCCATTCTTTTCAGTGTGAATCTGTATTTTTATATTTGGTCCAATAAATATTGATTTGTAGAGAATTATATAAATTATCACGCTCCTATAACTGCTTACATGAGCTCCATAAAAATGTGAAGATAAATGTAAAAGCAAAAATCTGATAAGATTGCTTTTGTAAATAAGTGACACTTTGAAAGGAAATGTGGCTTGTTAAAACTCAATGTTTCAAATTTCATATTGATGGAATATTGCTGTAATTCTGGCAAAATTCAAGGTGACAGTCCTAAAAATTGTTAACGTTTAAAGTTGTTAAAAATAATTAGCATACTTTCTGGACTATAAGTGATTTTTATATTTGCTTGACTGGAACTGAGATTTTCATTTGAAGCACCTCATTTAAATAGAAATAGAGCGGCACACAACATCTGTGACTACTCAATTTCACTATATGACCACAGAAAGCCACAGTTAAACCTCTAATACTACAGTAGGAAAAATGGAGACAGAGAGAAAACTTGACAGCAAAATTTAAAGTTAAAATCATCAAATGTGCATCAGAAAAAAGAAAGAAGCAGCAGAAAGAGTTCAGAGTGTGAGAAACTTGTACTTGATAGTTTTATTATTTCAAAGTGCATGTAGGATATTTGGCCTGTTGTTTGGGGTACAGGTCATATGGAGCTGCAGACATTGAAATCACAATGACTCATTTGAGGACAAACCAAAGCTGTTAACTGAAAACTATTGAAGTCATTTCCATTAATAATGATGGACATTTTAATAAACAAATTATTTTACCACACTGAACTCAGACAAAGACTAATAAACCCACACTTTCACCTATACTTCAAAGTCTGCGTGTGTGTGTGCGTGTGTGTGTGTGTGTGTGTGTGTGTGTGGCTCTCAGCAGTATTAACCACGCAGAGGCAGGCTGGGATGCTCGGGTAAGGAGGGGGCAGCTTCAGGAACACACCTGGTTTATTTCAGGCTGTTCTGCAGGGCTTTACAGTGGCTAAAAATACAGCGTGTTATAATGGAGTTTGTCATGCAGAGGAAGTTCTAGGCTGGATGTTGGCTCGGTAAATAGTCCAAGGTGAGGACTCATGGGTTGGTTGTCCGTTTGGAACTAGCCCACAAAGTAGAGTTTACATAAACTGAGCTGCCGTGAGCTGTTTAATGGAAGAAGATCACATATATATTTTAAAAACTTTGGTTTCTGGAGTGTTGTTTGGAGAGAACACCCATGATGAGGTGTTTCAACAGAGATTGCTAACATTTATCTAACTGCTGGCAAAACATCTCATAGCCTCTGTGACAACTGGAACAGGAGTGATCCCTTGTCAAATCTGCTGATATGACTCGTCTTTCTGCCTCGGCTTCCTTTGCCAGCTCTATTACAACCTCACACACTGACAAGTACTCTATCACCAGGAGCTATTTTGTCTGGAAAAGCGAAAGACAGAGCAGGCAAACTGAAGTCGATAGTTCACTATGTTGGAACTGAACTGGAAAGAAAACTGGCAGTTTGTTGGAATGAGATGTGGATTAACAACATGCAGACACAGTGTTTGGGAAAGGATCACCTCTGCGTTTTGTTGTTCATAAAAATCATTTGGTGTTAGTCTGATCTTCTGTCTCATTTGCTATGACTTGAAAGCAGGAATCAGCTTTGGTGATCCAAAAACAGAACCGCTGGTTACAAAGAGCCCTCAGCGTGTGGGCTTAGCCACTCATCCAGGGATGTGCCTCTCTGAATAGACCACGAGGCACGCCTCACTGTTTTCTATTCAAACACTCATTCATTCACATAGAGCAGAAGGATAGAAGAACACTAACGGATTCATTCCATCAGGATAATTGCACCACTTTTATCAGCCATGTACATAAACCACACTTCCTCAATTTGCTATTTTCAACTATCCTATCAAGCCAGGTGAATTGCAATAGAGGGACATGATATAACATTTAATTCAGCGGAAATGTTCAAATCTGTAGGCTATTAAATATCCTGGCGTGAATGGTCAAATCACCCGATGGTTGTATATGAATAGGAAGAACCCGGGGAAACTTAATGCACAAGTCATTCACAAGTTCCATGGTGGTAATTAAGGATGAGGACTTTAATGATCTTAATTTAACTTACAAATCTTTTCAATAATATCTTATAGTTTGTATTTGAACACACAACTCTCTTCAGGGTGACAGACAAATAGTCAAATAGTTAAACATTAGGGTTATAATCCACTGAGCAAAGACTGGTCCAAAACACTTCTATAAGACGTTATCTCTATACTTCTAGAAGAGATCCTCAGGTAAGCCAGAATTGGTTTTCTTCTATGTCTTTGTATGGACATTGGCCATTATATGGATGTCTTATCTGACACCCTTTGCTGAAAATGTTGAGCATGTTGACATGTTCTCCCATTTATACATACATCTTCTTGAGGGTTTCACCATAGCTCAGAGTTAAGGTACGTTTACACTATGTTCCCGGCCGCCACGGCACCCCGTCTCAGGCCACCGTGGACAAAACAAGATGGACGTGAGACAACGCAGGGGGACGGAGAGGATGGGCAAACGTAACAGGTCGTGATTGCCATGTCAGATTGTTAAACTGTCAAAAAATTTGCCGCGGCGTGGATAAGAAACTTAGTCGCCCGCAGCAAAATGGGATGAACCCGACGCGTTGCGTTCTCCTCCGGTCTGCCACGGCGCAACACGGTCTGCGAGGAAGCTAGGCCCGGTAGGGGGGTTTCATTTGAGTCTGAGCAATCAACGACAGAACACCTTCTACAAGCTCTGCCACCGAAAAAGAAATCCAGCACCCAGCAAAGGTCTCAGGATACAATGATTGCCTTCACTTTTGGTTAGGGATGTCCCGATCTGATATCTGCCGATCGGATCGGGACATCCCTACTTTTGGTGGCCCTTTGGGGCATAAACATGCTTCAAAATGGCCCGACGTCCACATTTGATCCGTAGAAAGCCTTGACAGAACATGAAAAATGTGCCAGACCTTCCTCAGAATCCCCCAAAATCCCACGGCACGCTACGTTTCGGGCAAACGGGGCTGCCGTGGCTCCCGGGAACATAGAGTAAACGTACCTTTAGCTACATGAACAGGGAAATTTGGGTTATATCAAGGTCTTATTTCTGTGTTTAAAGTTAAATGAAAATCAATGTTGGTTGTTCAGGCTGAATGAGGGCTTTTTTACAACTTTTTTACAAGTTGATGCCTGCGTGACGGGTGTCAACCCGTCACGCAGGCATCAACTTGTAAAAAAGCCGGTATTGATCGCTGACCTTGATGGCTGAAAAGAGCCAGGAGTAGCTGGAGAAGAACAAAGGTCAGTGAGAGAGCCTCTGGATCCTGTGGAGGTCATACTGCAGTGAGCAGCGTTCCTATTCCTACCATAGAACCACTAAACCATATCTTGTCATCTGAAGTAGCCTTGAAAAGTATTTATCAAACAAGACAGCTTGGGGTAGTTCTGAGTTTTGTTCATTTAAACTTTTGAAGGCGGAGGCTGCTGTTTTCTAGAAGCTTCAATTCATTATGCTGAGCTAATTTACTCTCCTAACTGGGGATCCGAAGCCTTTGGAGGGACATCCATTACTCTTCCTGTCTCATATCAGACGATCAGAAATAAAACAAAATACTCCAAACCACACCATAAATAAATCTAATGACTTTGTTAGGTGGTGTGATACAATAAAAGAAATGTAATTATTGAGTTTCTGTAGATATTTGATCAAATTGTGATTTTTTTTTTTTTTTTGCCCATGATATCTGTGAAAACTGCTATCATGACAGTCTTATTTGAAAGCAAATACTGAATTTTAATCTCCTGTGGATCATGTTTCTTCAGATGAGTTGTCCACAACTGAATGTGGGTTGGTGTACGGATGTAACATATCTGTTCACACTATTCATTTTGAGATATGTGCAGCTGTGGAGGATACACCCGTCGGATCCTTCACTTTAAAGGAAATGAACATAAATGAGAGACCTGTTAGATTGGGACAGCCTCGTCACACAGTGAATAAAGTCATTAAGTCTTTCAATCCAACTTTCAACAGCTGTAGCCCCGGAATTTGGACGTAGCACCTTTCTACACCCTCTTAAAATGAAACATGGCTTTGTAAGAGTTACAAACCCAGCAGGACCACACTGTCCACAGTTGGTGTCGTGTGATTGACAGCTGTCTGTCACTGACCTTGACACGTGCGTTCATCAGTGAGCAGTTTGTGACCTTTCTGGCAGCTGCACTCAAAGGAGCCCACCGTGTTTCTGCAGAAGTGATCGCAGCCACCATTGTTCTCTTGGCATTCATCGATATCTGTATAGAGAGGAGAAAAGAAAAACAGCAGGGATAAGTAACACAAAGTTTGAACCTAACCTGTGATTGGCATTTTCACTTGAATGTATGGATTTACATTTCAAATTCAAGCAATGTTTCAGAATCCATTTCTTTCTCCTGCATGAGTTCATCATAAATCCTAAATGCATAAGGCACGGGGGCCGGGGGGAGGTATGGGGACCACAGGGAACTTGGAACAGAAGGCAACCCGTGCTAAGGGACTGGGGACCGAAGGCAACCAGGACTTGGGGAAATACAGGACTGGGGGGTAAACATGGGAAACACAGGACTGGGGGGACACAGGAACCGAGAGACTTGGGGAACAGGCCAGACAGGAACAAGTCACAGGTGAACAGGCCGGACGGGAGCAGGTCACTGGGAAGCTGGCCAGATTGGAGCAGGTCACCAGGAAGCCGGACAGACGGGAGCAGGTCACCAGGAAACCGGACAGACGGGAGCAGGTCACGGGGACTCTTGAAGGAGTGGAGCGAAGTGGATCTGGTTAAGTCCACTTGGTCCATGATTGGTCAGATCGTTCTGTCAGGGGATGCAGGTGGTGTGTGGATGGACCCAAACGCAGACTCAGAGGTTCCATAGAAAGCAGAGTTTATTGGTGGAAATGTCCAGGGAACACAAAAAACCAAAGGGAAACAGGAGTGACGGGTGACAAGAGGAGCAACATGTTGGTAAGACGATCCGACAAGGACAACAGAGGGAGAGGAGTTTAAATGCACAGGAAAAGGGTAGTGTTGGGCCAAGACCACCATGCTCACCCCTCTCCGGACAAAGGAGGCAGGGGGGAGGGTGACCACGTTTCTTTGTTCTCAAAGAAACGTGGTCACCACTGGAAAAATTCGCCATTGGTCACGTGACCCCCACCAGGAGGCCCCCAGGCCCCCACCTTGGAAGCTGTATCCCCGCAGCTCACCACCAGGGGGATCCACCAACTCTGCCACACCCATGGTCTGGAAAGCTGAGACCAGCCCAAGGAGATTGGCTGAGACGCACTCTGAGCACAGCAGGGGTCGGACTATGACCCACAACTATAAAAAGTCCAACACGCGAAAATACTACCATCTCCAAGACGGGTTTCTGTTGATACAGACGAAGAACTTCGTATGGGGACACAAAGGGCAGCGTGTTAACTCTGACTGGGCCGGAACACTTCCAACTCGCAGGACGAGCTGGAAAAGCCGTGGGGACGTACTTTTTGTTTCTCTTTTCTTTAACGGGACCCACACAGCTGCAAGCCAACTTCCTTCTCCTCCGGCCGTGCAGCTCCTCCATGCCTGCTAACCTGAAGCTCGCTTCTGCACCCACACCAGAAGTGCCAGGTTACTCACAGCGTGTTTGTGGACCCCCGTATTCCACGCTGCAAAACGCTGCAAAACGTAACTCAGGTCTTCCTGTCCCCGGGACATGAAAGACCTGCCCGCAGCCGCAAATCAAAGGATTTTCTCCGGCCACAGAGACACGTTCCCCCCACGTTCTGACCAAGTAAGATGCTGTGTCTGGGCAGAATAGGTAGAATGATGTTCTGCTGATATCGCTGTGTGTTTTATTTTGTGCTTGTGAGACTCTGGGATGCTGACCTCCCCCTCTGTTTCCAAGCAGTTTGTGCCGCGTGTAGATAGCCATCTACGCAGATCAACGTACGTGCACACGAGCATCCAGGAGCTATCCCGCAGCTATCAGAAGCTGAGACGGTCTGAACATCCGACCCAGCTCCTGTTGATAATTACCGCCTCTCGTGTTAGCAGAACCTCGCCAGAACCCTTCTCTCTTTCTCTCTCTCTTTCATTAATCCCGCTCGCGCACGCCCTGTGCGTGTGCTGCCACTCGTCTCATCTACATAGCCACATTTAGCACCCGAACCGCTAACTTGTGCCGGCAGCGACATCCGCCACATCACCAGAGTTCTGACTGCATGTTCCAACATCCAGTTAGAACTCCGGCTCAGAACCGGACTGACAGCGTCGTCACGTGACCACGGAAAGCGTCTCCCTATCGCCACGGTAACGCTGCTCCGCTGAGCATAACCAGGCCGCCATTTTAGCTTTTTGAAACCGCATCAGAGCTGCCATCTTGGATGAAGATCCCAACTTATCCACCACCTGGTGGACGTTCGAGGTCATCACACCCACTCACATTGACCCGCCGACGTCTGCCTCCACCTGGTGGACGTTTGAGGTCATTACACCCATCACCCCATCACACACACACACACACACACACTCTTTGTACATAGTGTTGCTGTTTAATAGATTAGATCTCCGTGTTAGAGGTCGTTTGCTACTTGAATGTGTTGATTTATGAGATGATTTCCGAATTATTTATGAATTAATACATTTTTGTTAATAAACGCCTGTTAGCTGAATTGAACGCTTCTTGGTGATTATTGTGTATTTATTGTTGACAATTCACGGTTTGTAACAGTCTGTGCTCGGATCTCACACCTTCCATTTAGTTTAAGATTGTTATAATTTTACACAGAAATAGTAACTAACTTAAAAAAAACCTTTTACAAACGAGACTGATATTTTGGTATTAGCTATTTCCAGTTTGTCTGGTGGTGCCCCAATTTATTATTAATACATAAATAACAAATTTATTCAAATTGATAATTTTTCATTAATAAATTATTTTTGATAATTCATTAACCTTTAAGTAATTACTCAATTACTTTAGGAGTTGTTAATGACCGTTTACTTCCATTAATAATTTCAATTTTTAATTAATTACTTCCAGCGATTTATTACTTTCAGTAATCTATTACTTGCAGTAATTTAATGCTAATAACCAACCATAAATCCCAACAGTAGATACAGGTGGAGCACAACGATGGGAGCAGAGGGAGAAGATCATTGGTTGATTGGAAACATGAGGTGAGTCACACAGAGACCTAACACTACAGCGACACAAAAGATACCCATCTTCTCTGATAGCTCAGAAAATTATGCCTAAAGTGTGACAGTGTTTAGCGTGTTTAGGGGATGTCTAAAACGGTGGGCCCAGTAGTACTGCTAGACGTCAGGTGAAAAAGCAATTTTACTATCTATTTTTTACTTAAGGTTTTAGCAAGAGCCACAACATGAAGGAGTATAATCTTTTTTTTTTTTTTTATGTCAAAAAGTTGCTATAGAAAAAAACCTGTGTATGCTAAATAGGTTCTTGTGCTACTGAAATATTTAGCTTGCGAGTAAGCATAGAGCCCTGTTATGACATCATCATTACGGTCTGATTAAGCCTTTTTGTTCAGGAGAAAGAGGGAGAAGTGGTCTTTTGGGTGGTTTGTGGTGTCGTTAGTTTTTGACATTTCTGCTTAAACTATTTATGGATCCGTCAGGTTTCGAATAGGTCCCCCCCCCCAAATGTTAAACTCATTCCTACGCCCTTGCCTACAGCCCTAAAATTTAGGAGATAATTAATCTACACGGTTGTAATGAAACATTTATACATATATATAGTATACAGAAAGGACTCTGGAGGACTCGGGATACCCTTGTTGATGACATAATGACAGAACAGATAAAATTCCTATATCGATCCACACCCCTTCTAAACAAGCAAACAAACAAGCCTGAGCAATATATTTCAGAAATAAACAAACTAAATTATCCAACAAATAAATACGACACTAAGCAAAAGAATGACAAACAGAGATAAAGATTTTGACGTCTGACATCTAATAGCAGAAAACAAGCAGGAGCAGCAGCACGTCCTCCATAATAGGTGGAGAGGTGTGTGTGTGTGTGTGTCTGCATATGATCTTCATTTATAAATGAAGGTAAGACATCATACATCTTTTTTGAATGAAATGTGCATCACTGCTCATTTTTCATTCACTCCTTTTTATTATTTTTAAAATGTTTTCATCACTGTTGGTTCTTTTATTCATGGTGTGTTGATGAGCTTTAACGGCCAGCAGCTTTTGGCAGCTCGCCAATAGAGGGTGCCAGGGTGCCACAATGGAGTGTTTCTATGAAACATAGCGATGGAGATAATGAGCAGTGAGTCCCTGATTATTACTCTGTTACATCTCTTCTCATTTCCCCTTTTTAAAGGAGACATTTGGCTGAAAAGCTCCAGGTCAGGATCAACTTTCTCACTTCAGGTTTGTTATTGGTTTATAAATGTTTAGATTAAAAATGGTTAAAATGGATAAAAGGGCTAACGCGTCCTTCCTTCCTGTAGCCTTAAGACTCCTCCCTGTTTGCTGTGTTTTGGTTAATTTCATCTTTTCTGTGCTTATATTAGTCACCATTATGTTGTGTATATACCGTAGAGTTCCCAATTGACGAGCACTGCCAATTGGAAGAGCGCCCCATTTTTCCAAAGATGTGGAGCACGCAAAGGAAGAACAAACCCCACTAATTGGGGCCCTCCCAATTAAAGATTTGGAAAAATAGACCTTAGATGGTGCTTTCTAATGCATTGTGGACTATTAAATAGTACATTGCAATGTGATAAATTGAAGGACCAGTTCATCTTGAATAAACCAAACACCAAATATGTTATGGAAAAAACATAACTGACCCAATATAAAGACGTATACAATATATACACGTGTATATAATGTATACAAATTAATTACTGAATAATATTTGACTTCAGGGGCCACAGACAGTCCTGTTTAATCTTGAGTGGGCCAGACCAGTGAAATATTTCCATAATAACCTTTGAATTTGCACTTGAACATTTTGATTGTTGGGGTGCACAGTGTACATGGTGAAATAGTCTCTAATTTTGCAAGATCAAGGAGGGGAAGCGGTGCAGGGCCCCAACACAAGCTGCCCGCCCAAGACCGGATGGAGCCCAATGTCCTAATTTAGTATAAGTAATGGACTCGATCATGTACATGGTTTTTTTGAAGAGTTTCCACGATAGAACTCAGAGGCAAATCTTCTAACATGAAAGGTGGAAGGGAAGACATTTGAGTTCAGAATGGTAATACCAGGGATGTCGGCCATAACCTGTCCACCAGAGGCTCCAATTAAAGAGCAGCAGACACATCGTAATGCTGAGACACAAAATGAGATATCGGTGAAGTTGCTATGAAAGCTAGCTCCCTTGTAGCTATAAAACTAGAACAATCCATGGTGTCATGGTGAGTAACACATGCGTAATGCAACAGTTATAGAAGAAGGTTTTTGGACATTTCACTATATTTTGCACCATAAGTTATCATTAACATTTGCTTTATGTTGAGATTGTAGCAATTTTCTGTAGTAATTGTTTTATTTTGTGTAAAGACATTTCCATCATGCATACTCTGCACACAACAGGGATAAATTTGAGAATTGAAATTTAAATAGTGTGATGACAATATTGTACTTGTCCGGCCCACTCAAGATGAAATTGGGCTGTATTGCCCTGGACTTTACTCCCACTCCCACTAGACTCTCACTAACTCCTGCAAGTTCCAAACAAACGTAGCCATAAATGCTGGAATGTATGAATGAGTGAGTACCAACCATTTAAACTGTTCAAAAAAACTAAAGGGAACACCTAAACAACACAATGTAACTCCAAGTCCATCACACTAGTGTGAAATCAACCTGTCCAGCTAGGAAGCAACACTAATTGTGAATCAATTTCACATGTTGTTGTGCAAATGAAACACACAACATGTGAAAATGACAAGACAACTCCTATAAAGGAGTGATTCTGCAGGTGGTGACCACAAACCATTACACTACGTTAGTCATTTCTGGTGGATGTTTTGGTCTTTTGAATTTTGTTAGTGTTCTTAGTCCCAGAGGCAGCGTGAGACGTGTCAACCAACACAAGTTGCTCAGGTTGTGCAGCTCATCCAAGATGGCACATCAATGCGAGCTGTGGCAGGAAGGTTTGCTGTGTCTCCCGCTACCTCCTCCTTTGTGTAAGAAGGAACAGAAGGAGGCCTGCAAGAGCCCTGCAATATGACCTCCAGCAGGCCACTGAAGTGCTCTAACTGCCCATCAGCTGGTGCTTGTTGGCGGCCTGGATGATGGACCCCCCCCGCCTCCTCGGCTCCTCCGCTAGCCCAGGGTAAATCCCTGCAACTTGAGGACGCTGCGCTGGGTTCCCCGATCCGCCAGACTCCAGGCATCGTCTCTTGCCAGGATTGGCCTGGTGAATGCCAGATCGCTGGCAAACAAAACGTTTATCTGAGGGACTTCTTCAACTCCCAGCGCCCTGGATTTCCTCGGCCTGACAGAGACTTGGATCAGTGCAGGTGAGTGCAGCGCCTTTACCGACCTAGGAGCTGGTTGCTCCTACTTCAGCTCCCCGCAGACCTCGGGTCGTGGAGGTGGAACAGCGAATGTTTACAAAAACGACTTTAAATGTAAGCAGTGCACTGTATCGTCCTTCTCCAGCTTCGAGGTGACTTTATTCTAAATGGACCGCTCCGACCCGGTTCTGTGAGCCATCATCTACTGACGGACGAAATACGATAAGAATTTTATGAACGACTTTTCTGACTTTCTGGCTGGATTCATGCCCAGATACCATCGTGTCCTTATCATTGGAGATTTTAACATATATGTTTGCTGTCTTGATAAACCTCTTGTGAAGGACTTTTTAAATCTTATTGATGTTTTAAACCTTGTTCAGTGTGTCTCTGGCTCCACACACAAACGTGGGCAGACACTAGATCTGGTACTTTGTCATTGTCACATTACCAGGTTACTCACTGACAGACCATGATCATCTGCCTGTGATATTTGATATTGGCTTTTCCCGCGCTGCAGTTAAAAACAGCGCTCCTGCTCGGCTCTGTCGTATTTCTAACTCTTCCACTGCTGGGCTTTTCTCTGTTGCCTTCAACCAGCCTGCATCAGAGGTGGTCCTACAGTTAAGGTCTGCAGCCAGACGCCTCTCGATGATAGAGCATCTTCCTCCCACTAACTGATATAACTTCAGCTGACATCCAGATTATAGAGCATCTTCCTCCCACTAACTGATATAACTTCAGCTGACATCCAGATTATAGAGCATCTTCCTCCCACTAACTGATATAACTTCAGCTGACATCCAGAATATAGAGCATCTTCCTCCCACTAACTGATATAACTTCAGCTGACATCCAGATAATAGAGCATCTTCCTCCCACTAGCATCTAAATCATAGTGTCTTCCTCCCACTAATTGCAGTAACTTCAGACGACATCCTGATTACAGAGGATCTTCTTCCCCATATGTATATTTATATTGACAAAAGTAGGAACAACATCAATTGCGATTTTTTAAATATCAACCAACCAACCAAATGGCCTGTTAGGTGAGCAGAAAAATCGAATTCTAAGCAAAATGTACGAACACAATCTAACTCATGTCCCTCAAGAAAAAGTAACTTGCTACTTTTAAGATGGCAAAAGTCACAGAGGAAACCATTTCTGAGTGAAATGTGTGTCCACATGAGTGGGCACCTACATGCTGTTGTGCACAAACATCTGGAGAGCCAGGAGGGATTTCTTAATGAGGACGCTCCTCATTAATTAAAGAACAATTCATTCTGATCGCACATGGACTGACATGAAGAGGCAAGAGTGAAAAATGTGATGGAAGGTCTCTACTTGTTTACTGTAATCACACAACAAAGTGGACACACACACACACACACACACACACACACACACACACACACACACACACACACACACACACACACACACACACACACACACACACACACACACACACACACACACACACACACACACACACACACACACACACACACACACACACACACACACACACACACACACACAGGGGCTGTGTTTATGGAAGGGATGTCTCGATCACACTTTCTGGCCCCGATATGGGGTGAGGGGATAGAGGAGAGGAAAAGATAGGATAGACAGATAGGGGGAGGGATACAGACCCTGGTTCGGGTACTGAGCAAGAAACAGACCCTGGTTCGGGTAAGGGGGAGGTAGAGAGAGAGGCAGTGGGGGGAGGGGGCATGGCAGTGTTTTCAAACAGCCCTAACTGTAAGGTCGAAAGGTCTTGAGTCGAGCCTTAAAGGTAGAGTCTGTGTCAGCTTCCCTAACTGAAGCTGGCATCTGGTTCCACATAAGGGGAGCCTGAAATCTGAAAGCTCTGCCACCCATTGTACAAAACCTAGGAACCTCCAGTAAGCCAGCACTCTGAGAACAAAGTGTTCTTCTGAGAGGTATGGGACAAACAGCCACACGAGGCGGCATTTCAGGAGCCCGAAAATGTTTTTAACATGGGTGCAAGAGCGGGAAAATTTGAGGTGTGGACAGCAAAGATGGTGCACATCTGAGGAAAACGATGATGTCATAGCCACCGTTTAGTGATAGCGGGTCGTGCAGTAGCTGCTACTTCAGGGAGTGTCAACCCTGCCTACGCGAGACCCGGGCTGAGCTAGCTCTGGCTGTCAGGACGCGGCTAGGGCTCCAACTCAGGGATAAGAGTACCATTTCCTTGTGGCTTACTATTACCTGTTAAAGGCTAAGGGAGTAAACCCTGACAGAAAATCAAAGGTGGAGCTCCTGAGGCGGTGGGTGAACGGTTTGACACTTTCTGGCAACTCCTGTAGCTGCGCTGACGCTAACTGTATCGGCTCGTCCTTTCCGTGGGATCCTGCCAGCAAGGGCGATTCTAACATCTGGGCACCCCAGGATCTCGATAAGCTTCGCCCAGGCCTGTGCCCTGGAGAGGTCACTCCAGAGACTAATCCACCGCACAACTACCATAGTCTTCCGAGACTGAGAGATGCTAACAATCCCTCCCCAACACACACACACACACACACACACACACACACACACACACACACACACACACACACACACACACACACACACACACACACACACACACACACACACACAAGTGCTCCAGGTTGAGCTGCAGAAACTACTGATACTAGCAGGAGGAGGAGCAGGAACATAGACCTATATAACTCAGAGTTATATGGAAGTCGATGGGCAGGAGACAACTTCTATATTTCTTTGTGCGCCGTATCTTCTTCTGCATGTTTGGTGTATTTAGTGAGTCACAGCACCCCTAAAGAAGATGTTCTGCATCCTGCAGAGGGGTGGTGGGGGTCCTTGATGATGGAAGTTGGTCTGTGTACCAGCGCTGATGGTAGATCTCTTCCAGGGACAGAAGAGGGGCAATGATAATATTGCCTGCAGTCTTTATGACCCTGGTGAGCTGTCATTTGTCCTCGGCATTTGGGTGTGCATATTTACTTATTGGGGGGGATGGAAAATCTTGTGTTTTGTTGTCAGTGTTGCCGTATCGTCACTGGAGAAGAAGTTACTAAAGAACAAGAAATGTCAGTTTGCACTGGTTTGGAAAAATATTCTTTAACTTTTTCACACCAAATATCAATAACTTAAATAAGAGGCCTCTTGTAGGATGGAATTTTAATTGAATCTCCTGGTATTTGAATGATGACCTTCAGGGAGTGAATTCTTCTTCCAGGGAAGATATTTCGAAAGGTGATCTCTTCACATGCGGTGAGTCGGCTCAGGGCCAAATGAGAAGGCTTGCTAACATCCACCTGTGCCAAAGGAAACAAGCCCTCCACCCCTCGCCTGCTCCCTTGTGAGCCTCTGAGCTGCGCTCAAGAAGCCCAGTGTTTGGATTGAGAAACCCGACTCCCGAAGAGACATTGATGCTGCTGTTGGGCTCAGCTGCCTGTCGAACGTTGGTGCTGCAGCTCATCGGCCAGGCGTGGGATTCAGAAAAAAGGGCCCTTGGTCAAGAACAATGGGCTATTACATACAACTGTGTAATCCTGACAGAAATGGAAAAACTCTTGTCTCTTTAAACTGCTTGAATCCTTGCTGATTTGGAATGTAGAGCTGCACCCAGAGCAGAGGAGCTGTATAGTTTTACCAAATATTTGCAGTGAAAAGCAATTAAATGGAATACATTTGAGGAAACCAGAGCCTCCACAAATAATTATGCATGGAGAACAGGGAATCCAGTTTTCTTGGAGTGTGCTGATTTTCTTCGCAGGGTGCTGAAGGTGGAGAGCACGGACCTGAGGCCGGGAGGCATTGTGTATTTATTCGGGCATTAAACGACTCCAACACTTAATTTTGTTTCATAACAAACACTCCATGGGTGCATGTGGGCTAAAGGACACTCTCTGTTTAACAGAACAGTAATAGAGCCTTCGGTAGTTAGAGTGTGGGGTACTGTCAGCACTGTTGCAGTCATGTGAGGTAAGAGCAACCACAGCGATGTGGCAGGATGGTCAGGAATCCCCACGGTAATCTGTATGTAAACAATGTCTTAATACAATTTAGGGCCTGATATAATCAAGGTTTGTTCATATAATAACAGGCAAGATCTTCATATTGCAAATGCACACAAATGTGCTTGTTGAAGGTTTGTCACTACTGGATGGAACAACCAATCGTGTTTTTGTCCTTATCTGTTTTTTCTGTGTGTTTTTGTTTTTGTTTCTTTTTTCTTCTTGTCTTTATTCTGGACTCATTGTCTTGGTTTGTTTATGGCCCATTTCAGATACTGACTCTGTGTGAGTGCATTCTCGATGTGTTCTTCCTCCTCTTGTTTGTCTATTTCATCTGTTATGATGGCAGCCTGTTCGTAAAGTGTTCTGACAACAGAAAGTTTGTGTGCTGTGGGGTGTTCTGATGTCCAGAGGAAGTACTGGTCCATGTGTGTGGGTTTCCTGTAAGCTGGGATTTTTATCCTGCCGTCTTGTCTGTGGTGAATGTTCATGTCCAGAAAGGAAAGGGTCCTGTTGGTTTCCTCTTGGCGTGTGAATCGTACGCTTCCAGTGTCGTCCATGTTGTTCAAACGCTCTGTGAGCTCTAGAGTATGTCCAGTTTTTATTATTTCCAGGATGTGGTCTCCGTATCTTCTCCAGAGGGAGGGTCTGCAGCGTGTGGGTGCCGTGTGGATGGCTTTGGTTTCCACATCCTCCATGAAGAAGTTGATCATTACTGGAGATCATGGATCCCCCATTTCAAAACTTTTTTTTTGTGTGTGTATATTTTTCCTCTGAACTGAGAGTAGGTGGGTATGTAGTAACGTGGTGAGGTCTACTGTGAGGTTAACGTCACTGTAAGCGTCCCTGACGCCGCTCCGCTCAAGGCTCCGCCCATTTTCAAGTCTCCATGCTTCCGCATTTTGTCTTCGGCATTGTGTTGGACGGCAGCGCAGTGTTTTTATCTCGTCTATAAAACGACCATAAAACATGACAAACTACCAGGATGTTAAAGTGGGAACATGAAAACTGAGCTGGATGATCGACGGCATCATGTTGCCTCATCTTTTTTTAATTTTGACCCGAGAGAGCGACATAGAGAGTGGACTGTACGTGGCCCCGGAGAGGCCATGGAGAAAATAATAATAACACACAGTACCCATTTTTCATTGTTTTTTGCATGTTGGTTTTTGTCTTTTCTTTCCATAAGTTTGTTAAATTTTTGGATGTGGTGATTTAAAAAAATTTTTTGTGGCAAATTCTTCTTCATAAGTGCATTTCAGATGTATGTTTATCTGTTCTTGTATGTCGTCTTCCAGTGGGACGTGATCTTTGAGTTTGTTTGTGTCTTCTATTATTAAACATTTTGTCATTCTAACAACTTCTATTATAGACTCTTTTGTAACGACAGGTAGATGCAGCAAAGATTTTACCTTGATGACATGTTTTGGCTGCATCTGCAGCCTTCCTCCTCTGGCGTGTGATGACGTGTCGGTCTTTATCAGGTGACCGGCCTGACAGAATATGTGTACACAGACTTTCTCTTCCCGGAAACAGAGAGTTATGCGCAGTGAGTGATTCGAGTGTGACGTCATCGAGGTCAATCCAACATGGCGGCACCCAGCTTGTAAAACAAACTTTTCCGTCCGACGGGAAGAAAAACAAAACAAAACACAGAACTTAAGCTCACCCACAACGCTGGAAGAAGAAACCATCAAAGATCTTCTAGCCTACTTGGACGAGTGCTACGACCGTTTCGTAATGCCCAAAAGAAGCCGCCAAGAGCCGTCTCCTCTCATGGCTTCCTCGACGTCCAAACAGTTCGAGGACATCCTGGACAGCATTAACACCAAGCTGTCCAGCTCCGATGCCCGGCTTGCTCTGGTCCAGCTGCTCCACCACGAGTTCCAGGCTCTCCGGGACTCGCTGGAGTTCAGCCAGCAGAAGGTGGTGGAACTGACCGCTGAGAACCAGGGACTTCGGGACGAGGTGAGGTCACTGAGCAAAGGACTGACCGGGCTGACGGAGGAGAACACGAAGATGAAGGAGTCCATCCTCGATCTCCAGAGTCGGAGCATGCGGGACAACCTCGGGACTGCCCAAGCGTGCAGAGGACGCCGAGACATCACTGCGGGACTTCATGGGCCTGAAGCTGCCCGCCGACACCGTGAACAAGATCACCTTCGCCCGCGTCCACCGCCTGGTAGGAAGACGACAGGACAACCAGCGCCCGCGGCCCGTCATCGCCAAGTTTGACCATTTCAAACAGAAAGAGGTGGTGAAGAGTCGCGGCAGGGAACTGCGAGGGACGGACTTCAGCGTCAACGGGCAGTTCCTGAAGGACATCCTGGACCGCCGCCGCTCATCGCTGAGGGATCCCGAGCCGTCCTCACAGTGGACAGGCTGTGTGTCAACGGCCAGCTGTTCCAGGACCCCGCCGTCCCCCCCTGGCTCTACTGATGGTCCTCACACACTGAGTATAACCACTCTAACACACACATCACAGGTGTACTCAGGTCCAGGTAAGTATTTAACAGTAACATCAGTAAACATCATGAACAACCTATATTAAAGCGAAGCTAATTACTATTATTATTATATTACTATTATATTACATCATTAATGTACACGATGTTTACTATATTGTTATAGTAATAATTATCTTGGACTTGCACCGTCAGCGCTGGGATGTAAAAAAGGGAAATAAAAAAGGTACTCACACCGCTAAACGTCCCCTCTGGGTTTGAATTGGTTCTTTTTCTGTTTTTGGTTTCTCAATTTTTCTTTCTATTTCTCCCCCTCCTCCCTCGTTTTAATAACAAACATTTCCAGTGTTTTCACCATTAAAACCTCCACATCACAATCCAACCATATCACACACTCATATACTGGCAGACACACACTCCTATGCTTGAATAGCCAGTCAGACTTCGGGATCCTAAAAACACACACACACACATGCGGACACACGCACGCACACACACATACAAACACGCACGCATGCACACACATGCACACACATTCACGCACGCGGACACACACACACACAGCATTAGAAAACCCACCTAGAAGATGAGTGTAGCCAGGAACAGGTACAGGTTTGTCACCTGGAATTTACGAGGAATGGGCACGCAAATATAAAGACAAAAAGTATTTGAACACTTAAACAAACTCCAGGCAGACATTGTCTTGTTACCAGAGACACACACACCTACCACAGGACATCACAAACTGATTTCACCACAGTTCCCTCACACACACTCAGCTTGGTAGAACTCCCAGCAGAGAGGCGGAGCTACATTAATCATCAATAAAATACAATTCTCTTGTAAAGACACAATCACAGACCCAGAGGGAAGATTTATAATTATCATCATCTCTCTTCAGAACATAAGAGATGTGGATCACAAACATCTACGGCCCAAATGTTGATGACCCTCCTTCTATCACAACTTCTTCACCCTCTCAACACACTCTGACCAAACACTGATAGTGGGAGGAGTCCTCAACAAGGTCCTCAGTCCACAAGTACACAGAGGTAGTAAGGCAGTAAACACCGACACTGGGTATCTACAGACATAGTCCAGCAGTACATGAGTGACTATGGTCACTAATCAATAGATCTAGTCCAGCAGTACATGAGTGACTATGGTCACTAATCAATAGATCTAGTCCAGCAGTACATGAGTGACTATGGTCACTAATCAATAGATCTAGTCCAGCGGTACATGAGTGACTATGGTCACTAATCAATAGATCTAGTCCAGCGGTACATGGGTGACTATGGTCACTAATCAATAGATCTAGTCCAGCAGTACATGAGTGACTATGGTCACTAATCAATAGATCTAGTCCAGCAGTACATGAGTGACTATGGTCACTAATCAATAGATCTAGTCCAGCAGTACATGAGTGACTATGGTCACTAATCAATAGATCTAGTCCAGCGGTACATGAGTGACTATGGTCACTAATCAATACATCTAGTCCAGCAGTACATGAGTGACTATGGTCACTAATCAATACATCTAGTCCAGCAGTACATGAGTGACTATGGTCTTTGAGACGCTTGGCTCACCTCTCATCCCACTCTTAAAGAGTACACCTTGTACTCAGCAGTGCACCAATCCTATTCAGGCTTAGATTACTTTCTGGTGAGTAAATCAGTGATTAAAGACATCTTGAACACACAGATTCACCCCATCACTATCAGTGACCTTTGACCTTGGACCTGTCACTATGACAGTCACTACTAGAACAATCACCCTCCTATCAGACAATGGGGGATTTAACACACCGCTGCTCAAGGATCCAGACTTCCTCACATTCTTTAAAAAACAATGGACAATCTTTTTAGAAACAAATGACCTGCCTGGTGTCTCTCCCTGTGTTTCCCTGGGAGACGCTAGACCTGTCTGGTGTCTCTCCCTGTGTCTCTCCCTGTGTCGTCTGGGAGGCGCTAGACCTGTCTGGTGTCTCTCCCTGTGTCCTCTGGGAGATGCTAGACCTGCCTGGTGTCTCTCCCTGTGTCTCTCCCTGTGTCCTCTGGGAGGTGCTAGACCTGTCTGGTGTCTCTCCCTGTGTCCTCTGAGAGGCGCTAGACCTGTCTGGTGTCTCTCCCTGTGTCCTCTGGGAGATGCTAGACCTGCCCGGTGTCTCTCCCTGTGTCCTCTGGGAGGCGCTAGACCTGTCTGGTGTCTCTCCCTGTGTCCTCTGGGAGACGCTAGACCTGCCTGGTGTCTCTCCCTGTGTCCTCTGGGAGGCGCTAGACCTGCCTGGTGTCTCTCCCTGTGTCCACTGGGAGACGCTAAAGTCTTCATGAGAGGTAAAATCATTTCTTACTCCTCATACAAGACCAAAGAGGACAAAATAAAGGAGAAAGAACTGGAAGATAAAATCAAAACCATGGAGACAGCTCATGCTGCCTGCAAAGACCAGCGCCTATTGATGGAACTAAGGAAATTAAAAATAAAGTTGAATAAAATAATTGAACATAAAACACAATTTCAACTGCAGAGACTACGCTGGGAGAACTTAGAACATGGTAATAAATCCAGCAAACTTTTAGCCAATCAGTTAAAAGGAAATAAAGAAAACTGTCCAGTCCCCTCAGTCCAAACTCAAAATGGTAAAATCACTTTTAACCCTCAAGAAATAAACAATACTTTCAGAGAATATTACAAAAAACTTTACTCTTCACAAATTGACCCTTCACAATCTGAAATAGACTTTCTGAGCACAGGTGACCTCCTGGAATTAAAAGACCAACAGATCCAAGGCCTTGAAGCTTCCATCTCAGTAGAAGAACTGCAGGAAGCTCTCCAGCACATGCCTGATGGTAAAGCTTCAGGACCTGGTAGTAAAGTCCCAGGACCTGATAGTAAAGCTCCAGGACCTGATGGATACCCCGCTGAATTTTACAAAGAATTATGGTCTTTACTCTCACCAATTTTGTTTCTGAATAATTGAGGAGATTCAAAAATCTTCAACTCTCTCCCAACATATGAACTGTGCAAATATCAGTCTTCTTCTAAAACCAGATAAAGATCCCACACTACCATCTAGCTATCGTCCAATATCACTAATCAATGTAGATCTTAAAATATTTAGGAAAACATTAGCAAGCAGACTGGAAAAAATCCCACCCCACATCATACACTCTGATCAAACTGGGTTCATTAAAGGACGACACTCCACTAGCAATACACGCAGATTAATTAATCTTCTAGACCACTCCACTAACAATACACGTAGATTAATTAATCTTATAGACCACTGCACTAACAATACACGTAGAATAATTAATCTTCTAGACCACTCCACTAGCAATACACATAGATTAATTAATCTTCTAGACCACTCCACTAACAATACACGTAGATTAATTAATCTTCTAGACCACTCCACTAACAATACACATAGATTAATTAATCTTCTAGACCACTCCACTAACAATACACGTAGATTAATTAACCTTATAACCACTCCACTAACAATACACATTGATTAATTAATCCTCTAGACCACTCCACTAGCAATACACATAGATTAATTAATCTTCTAGACCACTCTACTAACAATATACGTAGATTAATTAATCTTATAGACCACTCCACTAACAATACACGTAGATTAATTAATCTTATAGACCACTCCACTAACAATACACGTAGATTAATTCATTTTATAGACCACTCCACTAACAATACACATAGATTAATTAATCTTATAGACCACTGCACTAACAATACACATAGATTAATTAATCTTATAGACCACTCCACTAACAATACTTGTAGATTAATTAATCTCATAGACCACTGCCACCACAATAAACAAAAGGCCATTATCACCTCCTTAGATGCAGAAAAAGCCTTTGATGGGGTAAATTGGAAACTTCTATTATCTGTTATTATAGCAGTAATACCTGCTTTATAGTGATTCAGACATACTTTTAACTCACTAATTTAGAAATCCTAAACGTATAAATAGTAAATTTGTTTAATTTTTACCAGTTTATGTCCTGATACCAGTTCTATTGCATGTTTAATTTTTAGCAAATGTCGGATGCTTTATGGCAAGAGGGGGGTGAGTGTTGTCATGCCAGCCGATCCTGCCACCAGTGATGATGATGAGGAGGAAGATGACGATGTGGCAGACCCTGATTTTGTCCCACCCACCCAAATGACATGGGGCCCTCTGCCAAAAAGAAATGCCAGCAGCCTGCAGTGCAGGTGTTTCAGAACAGTGAGAGTGAGAGTGAGAGTGAGAGTGAGAGTGAGAGTGAGGACAGCGATGATGATGAGCTGCCAGCACCACAAGCAAAGAGGCCAAGAAAATCTAGTAAGCCAACAACCAGGCCAACCACGTGGCACAAAACTGAGCTGAACAACACAGCTCGGCCAGAATACCACTACTCTCTCCCTGACTACAGTGACCTGCCTTTTGAGTACTTTAGGAGGTACTTTGGTCCCCAAATGATCACGCATATAACATACCAAACTAACTTATGTGCAGCTCAGAAAGACATCAACACCACTTTCACCACTAATGAGAATGAAATGACCTTTCTGGCCACCCTCCTCTATATGGGGGTTGTTGAGCTCCCGTCTCTTGAAGATTACTGGGTCATGGGAACCAGGGTCCCTCAAGTTGCTGACCTGATGTCATCAAAGAGCTTCAGGCTGCTGAGAAGGGTTATCCACTTCAATGACCACACTGAGATCCACTGCACAAATGATGGCTTCTTCAAAGTCCGGCCGCTGTTCAGCTTTCTCACTACTGCCTTCAGACATGAGCCACAGACCCCTAAACAGTCTGTAGATGAAGTGATGGTTGCCAGACAAGCCAGACCAGGGGGTTTTAAGTTGTTCGCCAGGGCCTCTGAAGATGGCTTCAACTATGACATGGTGCTTTACCAGGGCAAGACAACCCTGGAGGCCCATGGTGTTCCCCTGACACCTCAACAAAAAGCCTTGGGTGCCACCAGCTAGGTTGTTGCTGTCCTGGCTAGTACGATGTCCTCCCCCACCACCACAGCCATTTTTGCTGACAACTCTTTTACCAGTCTGGAGATCGTGCGGTACCTCAGAGGCTTGGACTGCAGGTACACAGGGACAGCCAGGGACAACAGAATCAAAAATCCTCCAGTCAAGACCATCAAGGAGATTGATAAAAAGGTTGTCCCCCGTGGTACATTTGTCACCAGTGATGATGGGATACTGGCCATCAGGTGGAAGGACAACAAAACTGTCACTCTGCTATCAACAAACATGGGGGTAGAGCCGGTGTCCTCAGTTATCAGGGACTGCAGTGAGACCAAAATGAAAGAGCCAGTGTCCAGCTGTCATCAAGAGCTCCAATGCCAGTATGGGGGGCATTGATAAGAGTGACATGCTGGTACACCTCCACCGCACCCCCATGAAGTCCAAGAGGTGGTACCTGCGTCTGTTTGCATACGTCATTGATGTCAGCCTCACAAAGGCCTGGGTCATGTACAAGCGGGCCTGCAAAGCCCTTGGTCTGAATACCCAGTCTCTGAAAGAGTTCAGAATCCAGGTATTCCAGGGAGCCAGCAGCCAGAGGCCAACCACACCCAGCTCCAGAAGTTCCTCTTCATCTGACAGCCTGGCCACCACTGCTGATGTCCCTACGCCTGTCTGAGTACACCACAGCCACACTCCAAATGAAGCTGTGTGGTTTGACCTCTCCCTCTCCCTCTTCCATGCTCCTTTACATGCCAAACGGCCGGCCTGCAAGTACTGCAGCAGGAAAGGCAACATTCTCAGGTCAAATGTGGTCTGCAGGGTCTGCAAGGTCCACCTCTGCATGGACAGTGAGCGTAACTGTTTCGTTAGGTACCATGAAGAAGCCTTCTAACATTGTCTAAAGTGACAATGCCAATGTTGACAGGTGTCTGTATCTGCACTTTATGCTGTATTGTGTTAAAGGTATGGTAAAGTTAGATTCTTAGCAAATACATTCTCATGTCAAATGTGGTCTACAAAGTTCACCTCTGCATGAACAGTGAGCGTAACTGAAGTTACTTGAAGAAGAGTCCTGATGTTGTCTAAAGTGTTTGCAGGTGTGCATCAGCATTAATGTTTTATTGTTCAAAAAGTTGTTCCAATGTTACAGAAATACATGTTCCTTTTAACATACATGTGTTTTTTATATACAAACTTCTTGGATATTATTTTTACCATTAAGGGACCCGAAAATGGTAACTTCATTTACTTCAATTTTCTCCATGAAAATGAGAAATTTTCTGAAATTTTAAAACAGTAATTATGTCATGTTAGGTCCCCAAATAACACTCTAAGTTTGAAATTTTGAATTTCAAAGTATTTCAATGAGTGCTCTATAAAGGGTTAAGACTGATGTTTGATTTAAGCTCCTAACTTCAGCTGGTGCTTTGAACGGTTTAAATCATTTCCAAGGATTTCATCATCTCTCCCTCCATCTTCTCCCTCTTCTCTGTTCCCGGGTGGTGGTGGTGTCAGTCTGAGCACCGTCACCCAGATCACATTGACCCATTAAGAACCTTCCTGCAGGTGGAGAGCCCACAGGAAGGTGGCGCCCGGCGGGGGACATGAACCCTCTACCTTGAGATTGAGAGTCTCATGCTCTACCTACTGAGCTGGCCGGGGGACATGAACCCTCTACATAGAGACAGAGTCTCATGCTCTACCTACTGAGCTCGCCGGGGGACATGAACCCTCTACCTTGAGATTGAGAGTCTCATGCTCTACCTACTGAGCTGGACGGGGGACATGAACCCTCTACATAGAGACAGAGTCTCATGCTCTACCTACTGAGCTGGCCGGGGGACATGAACCCTCTACATAGAGACAGAGTCTCATGCTCTACCTACTGAGCTCGCCAATTTCAGTAATTCAATACTCTTAAGGGTTGTTAGCTAATGAATGCAGGTTAATTGCTTGAATAACCCGCATTGATTTTAAATAATTTTCAATGTTTTATAGCATTTCGGTGTCCAATTACTTTCTCTATTATTGATTGATTTATCACCCAGTTCATTTAATGAACAAGTTGAACTGCCTTCAGGCCAATGACTTTATTGCAGATAAATAATTAGTTATTCCTTATGAATTGATAAATTAACCAATTTATTTGATTAATAACAGGATTGCGTTTAATCATTTTTCAGTGGTTTTCTTGCATTTAAGCACCTAATTATCCAGTATTATTAATTAAGAAATCCCATGTTTATTTGATTAATAATCCCCAAATTAATTTTCAATGATTTAGCACATTCAAGTCGTTCATTGTATTAATTAGTAAATCATAACTTTACTTAATTAATTCCAACTCAGTCAGGCTAATTCTGCATGTGGAGTCGGATGAGGATGGAAAAGAAGATGCCGGTAGTTGCAGAACAAAGGCAGTCTATGCTTCTTCTTGGACACACACTGGATGCTGGATTTTAAACAACCGTCATCGCACACACACATCTGCCGCACTGCACCGGGAGTGCAGGGTACAACAAAAACTACACTTCCCAAAAGTAAACAGACATCTTATGCCTCCACTTCCCATAATGCATTGTCATTTAAGGTGACAGGCCGGAACAGCGCTGTCCAGTTATTCCAAACGTGATGAGGAATTTATTGTTGTGCCTGTTTCAGTGGCAAGGCACAGGGATTACTTTCCCAGGAACCCATTTATTTTTAGGGTCTGAGCACTGAAAGTGCCGAAGGATCCCATTGAAATAGTAAAGATTATTATTATTATTTGGGTCCGAGCACTGAAAGTGCCGAAGGACCCTATTGAAGTTTTCAACTGTATTTTCAGCGTTGGGCCTGGGCGCACTTTGCCATACCGTAACCTCCTGCCTCGCTCCGGCACGTACTGCGGGGTGGGACCATGCAGTACACATATTCCAACTGACATTCTCGGTCAGAGACCTGCAAGTACCCGTTCAAGGCTGCTTGCAGATTTAATTGTTATTATTTTTCTTCTGACGGTTTTTTGGGTGCCAAACGTGCCGCACACCAATGGGAGCACAGACACAAAAGGATCATCAAAACATGGTGAAAGTTTGGGAATAGTGTGCTGTGTTCCCACCTGTCACTCTGTGTGTCCAGGCAGCTTCTTCTTTATGGGCGAGAGGTGAGGCAGCACACCTGATTCCCATCAGGGGCTTAATCACCTCTCTGCCACATTTGGCATTTTCCACCCATAGAGCTCTCTGAGTTATCCTTAATTGTGGCTTCATCTAAACATGTCTGTTAGATCGAATCCAGACTAAATTGTTCAAAGACATATTCCCCCTGATTGGTACATCAATACTAGATCAGATCAACCTATCTCTAATAGCAGGATCTGTGCCACAAACCTTTAATATTGCTCTTGTTAAACCTCTTCTTGAAAAACCTACCCTTGATCCAGATGTATAAGAAGGTTACAGGCCAAAATCCAACCTCACCCTTATTTCTAAAATCCTAGAAAAATCGGTGTGATTTATTTGAGTCTTTTGAGTCAGGTTTCAGAGCTCATCATAGCACAGACAGATCTTATCATGGACTCAGACCGAGGGCTGGTCTCTGTTCTGGTCCTGTTATATCTCAGTGCTGCATTTGATACTATTGATCAGAACATCCAACTACGGAGACAAGAACATATCATCGGGGTTAAAGGTACGGCACTAAACTGGTTTTGATTATATTGAACAGACAGGTTCCACTTTGTTCATGTTGACAATGACTCATGAACTCAGACTAAACTTAACAATGGAGTTCCACAAGGTACTTAGTGTATAAGGACCTATACTTTTCACATTACACATGCTTCTTGTAGGGAATATTATCAGGACACACTCCATTAGGTTTCATTGTTATGCAGATAACACACAAATATATAAATCTATTAGTGCCAGATTTTTCTGGGTCTCACGAGAGGATGGTGCCTGTGTTTGGCTGTGTTTCTGCTCCCTCTCCGCTCTCTCATTTTTACATGATTTTTCTTGTATTATACTTTTGTTGTGTCAACCCTATCGACAAATAGCAGTGTCTCAGCAACCATTCACTATGATTGTCACACGCTATTTAACATTCAGGTTGGCATAGAGGATTTATGTTGTACCTGGGACAGGGACACTGACTTTTTTCCTCAAAAACTGGAGTGCCATAAGTCATCGGCGCCAGGGCAGGGTGCCAGGGCAGGAAGAGGCGGCAGCAGGGATCCAGGGCCGGCGACCAAACCAGGCTGAGGAAGTTGAGATCCCAAGGATTTTCAACCTGGCCGAGCTGTTCCAGAGCCCCCCGGAGTGAGAGGTGCCTCAGGTTGGTTCCTGTCGGCGAGTCTGATCGGGATGCAGCCCGTGCGTCATTGCCACCGGGGAGTATCTTGGGGTGGCAAACAAGAAGTTTACCCTGTGGGACCTTTTCACCAAAGACAAACTGAAATTGTTTTCCTCACGGAGACTTGGGAGCAGGAAAACGGGTAAGTTCATCTTAAAGAGTTGTGTCCCCCGGATTGCTCTGTCTTGGGGACACCATGGACACCATCGCTTTCAACTCCTTTGAACTGCAGATGTGTAAGGTTGGAAATGCACACTCCTTTCACAGTCTTAACTCACTGACCTCCTGGTGCCGCTTATTTCTTTCTTTATGAGTTTATTGAGTTCCTGTCATCCATTATTAAACTGGAGAGGGTTTTAATCTTTGAGGATTTGAATCTCTGTTCTGAAGATACATCTGTCCCATGGTAAAAGACCTGTCAACTCTTATGTACTCCTTTAAATGTGTCTAGTACATTACTGGTCCCACTCATAAAAAAGGCCACACTTTATTTTATTTTTTTTGTGTGTTGAGGATTTACAAATAAGTGACCACTGTTGTATCCTATTTAAAATGCCATTCACTTTGACACCTACTATTTGCAATGTGGAAATGCAGAGATGCATTCTCAATGAATCAGTCAGTGGTTGTTCTACACCTTTTGAGCCCACTTCCTTTAGAAATTGTGAGGATGGTTCAATTTATGGACATTTTTGGAATGCTTCAATAGCCATTGTTTGACTGTTCTGGACACTAGCACCTATTTAAAACAATGTTGTTGTGCATAAAAAATAAATGTTGTCCATGGATTAATGAAGCCATATACAGGACTGTCTCAGAAAATTAGAATATTGTGATAAAGGTCTTTATTTTCTGTAATGCAATTAAAAAAACAAAAATGTCATACATTCTGGATTCATTACACATCAACTGAAATATTGCAAACCTTTTATTATTTTAATATTGCTGATTATGGCATACAGCTTAAGAAAACTCAAATATCCCATCTCAAAAAATTTGAATATTTCCTCAGACCAAGTAAAAAAAAAAGATTTATAACAGCAAAACAAAATCAAACTTTTGAAAATGTCAATTAATGCACTCAGTACTTGGTTGGGAACCCTTTTGCACGGATTACTGCATCAATGCGGCGTGGCATGGAAGCAATCAGCCTGTGGCATTGCTGAGGTGTTATGGAGGCCCAGGATGCTTCCATAGCGGCCTTTAGCTCATTTGCATTATTGGGTCTGCTGTCTTTCAGCTTCTTCACAATACCCCACAAATTCTCTATGGGGTTCAGGTCAGGGGAGTTGGCAGGCCAATCGAGGACAGTAATGCCATGGTCAGTACACCAGTTACTGGTGGTTTTGGCACTGTGGGCAGGTGCCAGATCATGCTGGAAAATGAAATCATCATCTCCATAGAGCTTTTCAACAGATGGAAGCATGTAGTGCTCTAAAATCTCTTGGTACAGTACACAGCTGCATTGACTCTGGACTTGATGAAACACAGTGGACCAGCACCAGCAGCTGACATGGCTCCCCAAACCATTGCTGACTGTGGGAACTTCACACTGGATTTCAAGCAACTTGGATTGCTCCTCTCCAGCCTTCCTCCAGACTCTAGCGCCTTGACTTCCAAATGAAATACAAAACTTGCTTTCGTCTGAAAACAGGACTCTGGACCACTCTGCAACTGTCCAGTGCTTCTTTTCCATAGCCCAAGTCAGACGCTTCTTCCGTTGTCTTGAGTTCAGGAGTGGCTTGACCATGGGAATACGGCTATTGTCGCCCATTTCCCGGACACGTCTGTGAACGGTGGCTTTTGATACCTGGACTCCAGCTTCAGTCCACTGTCTTTGAAGCTCCCCCAAATTCTGGAAGCGGCTCTTCTTCACAATGCTGTTAAGGCTGCGGTCCTCTCTCTTGGTTGTGCAGCGTTTCCTGCCACATTTCCTCCTTCCAACAGACTTTTTGTGAATGTGCTTTGAAACTGCACTCTGTGAACAGCCTGCTCTTTTAGAAATGTCTTTTTGTGTCTTACCCTCCTGGTGGAGGGTGTCAATGATGGTCCTCTGGACAGCAGTCAGCTCAGCAGTCTTCCCCATACTTGTGATTTAGTTTACTGAACCAAGCTGAGTGTTTTTAAAGGCTCAGGGAAACCCTTGCAGGTGTTTCGAGTTAATTAGACGATTCAAGTGATTAGTTAAATAGCCTGCTAGTATACTTTTTCATGATATTCTAATATTTTGAGATAGGATATTTGAGTTTTCTTAAGCTCTATGCCATAATCAGCAATATTAAAACGACAAAAGGCTTGCAATATTTCAGTTGATGTGTAATGAATCCAGAATGTATGACATTTTCATGTTTTTAGTTGCATTACAGAAAATAAAGGACTTTAACACAATATTCTAATTTTCTGAGACAGTCCTGTATAGCTTTAGAAGAAGCTGCCGGAAAATGGAGCGCCTGTGGAAAGCCACGAAATTAGAAGTGCCTAGGCTCCATCTTAAACAACTGATCACGGAGTCAAATGAATTGATCAATCATGCCTGCTCAGCCTCTCTAATCTTGGTTTTAGTAGTAAGAAAAACCCTAAAGTCTTGTTTGACACTATGCGCAGCACACTGCAGTGCAGACGTTTCGGCAGTGCGGCACTTACATATTTCAGCCAGAATGGTTGACACAGTCGAGGATCTGAGGATCAGAAGGATCTGGCCGGAGAAAATGACATCTTTTTTTCCGGCAGGACCTCGGAGTGCCGTTCTTCTTCTTATGGAGTTTGAATCGGCCTTTACCCTTCCTGTTCTCACTCCCTCTGTGTGTCTGATTAATGTTGATTTGAATCACCTGTCCTCCCTTTCCTTGTGTATTTAAAACCCTCTTCCTCTTGTCTCAATGCTCGATCGTCATTGTAGCTCATCTCGTGACCCCAGACGGTTCCCTGTGTTTTCCTTCTGAACTTTTCCGTGTTTTGACATCTGCCTGGACTTTGACAACTCAGCTTTGAGCTCCCCTCCGGATTTGTAAGCCCTGCTCACCAATAAACTCTGTTAAATCTGTTAGAGCCGTATTTTTCTGCTTCTAAATCCAGATAAAACAGAACTTATTATATTTCTCCGAAAACATCTGCGAGAGAAATTATCTAAAGATACAGTAACACTGGATGGAGCTACTTTGTGTCACGCCCTGTACTTTGGCATCCTCATAGAGGCGCCGTGGTTTTGTTATTGGTCTCCTCTCCTGCTTTATTGCTTAGGTGGAGGTGCCAGGTGGAGGTGCCAGGAGGTGTTTGACAGGCGCGTGGGACTGGCTGGCTTTAATCTCCGGGCTGCCAATGAGCTGAGACGCCAGGTGGAGATGGTTTCCCTAATGAAGCAGCTCCACTATTTCACTGGGCTCCTGACTCCACTCCATGCTGGATCGTTTTACCTCAATAGTTAGTATTTTCATCGTCAGTGAAATGCTCTGTATTTGCGCTGATCCCTGTCTGACGACAGCTTCTCGTCCGCTCTGCCACAGCGCTCACGGTCAGCGCCGTCCTTGCCACTCACCAGCCAGCCAGCAACCCGCTCTGCATTTCCCGACATTGCCTCGGCCACTCACCCACCGGCACCCACTGCACATCTGCTCCGTTCCGTGGTCATCCCGCTCAGCACAGCCTCCTGTACAACACCGCTCCAAAGAAAACCTGGAGGATGGACTCTAGCTCTGTATCCAGCACACACCCTCGGAGGAAAATCCAAAAGATGGAATCAAGCTCCCGTTTTGTTTTTGTTTTAAAATAAACTCCTCAGTTGAACTTTCTCTGTTTCCTGTCCTGCTTCCGCACCTGAAGCTCAGACCCAACCCGTAACACTTTGACCTCCAGTAGCACCAGTAGAACCTCCCAGAACCTAAGTCCTCCTCAAAAATAGGACTTATCCTTTCAACTCTTACATTGAACAAGTCTGCAGGACTGCCTTTTTTTTTTTTTTTACCTGCGTAATATTGAGGAATATGTTAACTCAGAATGACACTGAAAAAATAATCCATGCATGTGTTACTTCCAGAGTAGACTACTGCAACTCCCTAGTATCAGGGTGTCCCCACAACTGCCTCAGAAGTCTTCAAGTAATTCAAAATGCTGCAGTGAGAGTACTTGGCTTCTCTTCACTGGCTTCCTGTTAAATCTAGAATACAATATAAAATAGAATTTTCTAGTGAAGCTGGCAACCCAGTGTCACTCCAACAAAAACGCCTCTGAAGGTTATGTTTCATCTGCCCAGGCTTTTCTTTGGGCACATCAGGTCAAAAAATATTGATAGCGAGAAAAGCTATCGAAATGAAGATGAAGTCGCAAGCTATCTTAAGAATAGAATAGAATAGAATGATTTATTGTAATTTTACAAGTACAACGAAATGAAAAGACAACTCTGATGCTGCATGGTACACTTAGAATAAGACAAAAAGGTAAAATCTATAAATATAAAGAGAAAAATTATAAATATATTTACAAAGGAGCCAATGGAAACAATAAATATAATTTGTAGTAAAAACAATAAGCATGACAGCCAACAACAAACAGGTATACATTTAT
This sequence comes from Lipophrys pholis, assembly GCF_963383615.2. NCBI lineage: Eukaryota > Metazoa > Chordata > Actinopteri > Blenniiformes > Blenniidae > Lipophrys > Lipophrys pholis. The sequence goes on along the minus strand of NC_137644.1, from coordinate 1,151,826 downwards.
TGCAATGTTGACATTCACTGAGGATACATACATACTGAACGTATCCTTGGACACAATGTTGAGTGTTCAGTGCCTGTATTGCACGTGTTTAAAATCCATAAAATACATTACTGTGTCTATTTTGCACATGTGCGGAAAACCTACTGAGGTGCTTTTATACTGTAGACAGAGGTGACCGCACACTATTCCTCTGAAACCGTGGTTCCAGGTCGAGCTCAGTTTGTTTCCCTGTGTGATGCCCAGGTGATAGATCCTGATCGATGGTCCCTACCTGCTAACTCACCTCTCCTCAGAAGTGGATTTATGAAGCCTCGGGGCTGAGTCAAATTAAGTGGGCGTGGCACAGCTGGACCACTGTCCTATCCATCTTCCACACTCAACTAAGGCATAAAAAAACTGAGAGAGGGGGTTGGTTGGGTGTTCTCTGCACTTCTTTACCAAGCATGAAGCAGTGATCAATACACACGTTTGGGTAAATGCAACAGCTGGAAGTTTTTTCATACAGTTCATGCAAGAATACATATAGAGCATTAACACTGTATGGTATCTTCATGCTTGAAGTGAGAGTATACTGGGAGCAGAGGAGGAGTGTGGGGTGGATTAATCCATATATGTATAATCAACCTCTGCATGTCAGAAGGTGGTAACACGTCTTACTGTCGACGCTCTGCTGAGATAAGATATATGGACAGTGTATATGTAAGACCTTCTCAGGACATCCCATCAGAATGCAGTTTTGCAGAATTATAAAGAATTACTTGTTTATGTGTTATTTGCGGATGATACTAATATTCTTTGTCCTGATGTGGACCTGCAGTGTTCCTAAAAACACCAGATTTAAAACTCCCACATCTCGTCCAATTCAAACTGTCCAAATGCTCTATAAAGCAAGTAAAGGTTCACTTCCAAAAGGGTTACAGAAAAGATTTTTACATCACTTGTAGATGAAATCCATCCTGCGATCCTTTTGGATGAATCGCTCTATGAGGCTGCTACAACCACTGCTATTCCATGTTCTGGAGCTGTACTGAAGAGTCACCATGGCCAGCAGAACAGCTTCTGGAGCTGTACTGAAGAGTCACCATGGCCAGCAGAACAGCTTCTGGAGCTGTACTGAAGAGTCACCATGGCCAGCAGAACAGCTTCTGGAGCTGTACTGAAGAGTCACCATGGCCAGCAGAACAGCTTCTGGAGCTGTACTGAAGAGTCACCATGGCCAGCAGAACAGCTTGTTGTGCTCCAGCCAGCTGTCAGCCAGTCGTAGTGTCGGTAGTTTCCTGCTGCACAAAGCCTTCGGCCTTCTTCGACTCACAATTTCCATTTCTTCAGCAAACGGGCTGCTTGAAAAAGACTCCCGAAGCAGGTCCGCCATCGTATCACCCGATCTTGCTGATAAATTCGCCGCCATCACCTCCAGAACATCAGATAATAACAGTGCGTCATCACCATCTGCCCATGGGCCAATCAGTGAAGCTCATTTCAATGACGTCACCAAGATCAGCACTAGAAACTCTGCTTGCCCTGGGGCGTTCCGTCTATAACATCACACTTTCATTGGCTGATGATCCTGTCACTCAACATGTTAAGCCAATAGCAGCGTCCAGCCTCCATCAGAGGTGAGCGATGCAGTTCCTGCTGGCCCCAGCAGAGGGAAGGAGCTGTGATGTGTTTAGAGGACATAGGAGATTTGAGCTCCACAAAATAGAACCAGTTGTTTTCTGGATAAAGTTGCAGACTGATCAAGCAGCCTAATTTGAGTGCGAGCCCTGCCGCCCCTGACTGCACTAAAACTGACTACAAATCAGAACATTCTATTATTGTGTTAATGTCTGTTATCTACTATTGACATTAAAATACTCTAAGCAGTGTGTCCAGTATCAAACCTACATGTATGCTGTTTGCAGGAAAGAAAACCAGTTGAAAATTCAGTTCAGTTCTGACTGATTAAAGTTGCTGACACTGTCAAACAGAGGAGACTGAGCGGAGCAGGACCGGACCAAGATGGCGGCACAATGTCTATGGTCTATTCATGTATTCATATAATGTCGATGCATGTAAGTAGTTCGTGTTTTACTATTATTATGATGCACTTCCGGGATTCGAAGCAACCAATCAGAGTTCAATGCCCGACCCGAGTTCTCTGATTGGTAGACGTCTGTGTCTGTCACATTTGGACTTTGCACAATTTGAGCAAGTGCAAAGCATAAATTGAGCACGGACGTGGAGAGATTTGAGAGAGACGGGTTTAGGGTGCGGGCGTCAGTCTGCAGGAAGAATCTACTCGAGCATGTAGAGAAACTGAGCGCAAAAATTATTTTTGATCGCTCAAGCTTAAGTTTTTCTTCATGCAATTTCAATTATTACTCAAAATACTATTTGTGCGCTCGCACAATATTTTCTTGGATTCAAATTTTCCCATTGCTCGCTCAGAATTTTGCGATAAATACATAACGCCGTATTTCAGATCCTGTCCATGACAGACACAGTGCAGTGATTCTGCACTTGCAGTGTGGGAGCAGCAGCTTCTGCACCACACATGTTGGTGCAGAAGCTATAATCCATTCTATCCATCCAGCATACAACACTAAATAGTCTCCCCTTACGTTTGTGTGAGATAAACATTTTTTGTATTTCTTAAGCCGTAATCTTGGTTGTTAAATGCGCCGACATGCTGACATGAATGCGGAAATAGAAAAAAAGTTTCCAACGTCACGTCTTAGTGGCACCATGATCGGTCACAATTGTGGGAAATTTGTGGGGATTGGCTAAAGATGCAAGATGGCGAGCTCAGCTGGTAGAGCATGAGACTTTCAATCTCAAGGTAGAGGGTTCATGTCCCACGCCGGGCGCCACCTTCCTGTGGGCTCTCCACCTTCCTGTGGGCTCTCCACCTTCCTGTGGGCTCTCCACCTTCCTTTGGGCTCTCCACCTTCCTGTGGGCTCACCACCTTCCTGTGGGCTCACCACCTTCCTGTGGGCTCTCCACCTTCCTTTGGGCTCTCCACCTTCCTGTGGGCTCTCCACCTTCCTTTGGGCTCTCCACCTTCCTGTGGGCTCTCCACCTTCCTTTGGGCTCTCCACCTTCCTGTGGGCGCTCCACCTTCCTGTGGGCTCTCCACCTTCCTGTGGGCTCTCCACCTTCCTTTGGGCTCTCCACCTTCCTGTGGGCTCTCCACCTTCCTGTGGGCTCTCCACCTGCAGGAATGTTCTTAATGGGTGCAAGGTGATCTGGGTGACGGTGCTCAGACTGACACCCCCACCACCCGGGAACAGTGAAGAGGGAGAAGATGGATGGAGGGATGGCTAAAGATGCAGGCCGCAATAAAATTGTGGACATCTGTTGAATTTGTGTCAATAGTTGTGAAATTGGGTCTGATCAAGGATAAAACATGGAAAATGTCCAGTATTGAAAACTATAAGCCTATTTATTGCCTTAGCAAATGTCTTATCAAAAGTGTTACTAATTATTCTTCTAGAAAGATCGAGATAGTCAGATTTTACGTCGACACCACTGATGAACAGTCTGGTTTTAATATATATATATATATATATTAAATATATATATATAATATATATATATATATATATATATATATATATATATATATATGTGTGTACACTATGATTGAGAGTGTAAACTAGTACATACGGCACAGCACCATGTTTCTGCTCTTCCCGGACGCCTCAAAGCCTTTCACCAAATCAACAATGGGAAGCTATTTTAAAAATGACATCAATGAGGGATTCCTCCTTATCCAATAAAGACACTGCATGTTTGGTATACGAACCAAACTATGCAAGTTTCTGGACCATTTCTATCGTCCCCCCATGCTGTTTAATCTTTCTATGGACAATCTCTGTCAAAGACAATGACAATATAAGGTGGGATGCTTGGTGGGAGACCATCTTATCATTATGTCACCATACTCAGTTGGGTTACAACAAGTACTTGGGTTCTGCTCGGAGTGTGGTAAGCAATATGAATTAGGTTTAATGCTAAAGAGAGTGTGGTTATGATTGTGTGGACAAAGCATGACTGTAGGACTGTGTTTCTTTCTATCTATCTGGAAGTAAGCTTCTTATTATGGACAAAGTCAAATCCCTCGGCCATGTGATAAGGGATAATCTTTGTGATGATGAGGACATTCAAAGGCAGTGTTCTATGTTATATGCTAACACGCTGGCATGAAAGTTTCGCAAGTGTATTGACAAGGTATAAATAATTTTAATTAAAGCCTACTGTAAGCTACCCTACAATACACAATACAATTGTGATGGAATTACAGCATAGCTAAATTGAACAATCTTCATGTTTCCTATAATGATTTATTTAATATTGAAGGCCTCACTGTGGATCAGTTCCCGTCAGCTGTTTGTGTTATTTAATGTGTCCATCCTTAATGCTGTTATTACAAACTCTGTATACAGATTTATGAACAGACCGGACCCGTCCAACTTATATAGTGCTTTTCAACTGTGTGAGCAGTCCCAAAGCACTTTATATCGTTAATCCCATTAACACACCTATGGAGGCTGCTATCATGCAGGACGCTGTCATTCCATTGAGAGCTGTGGGGGGGGGGGGGGGTTCAACTGCTTGGTACACAAGGTACACATCTGGGAATGGAGGTGCTGGAGGCAGTGGTTTTATGGACTATAATAGTGTACTTCATTTCTGCCTGTGTTTGTTGTTTTTAGTGTTCATTGTTTTTTTTTTCAGTTTTTGTCTGGACCCAAGAGTCTGAAATAAAGATTGATGATGATGATGATGAGGAAGTGAGACAGACGTGGGCCTCACTGTTCAAATATCTCAAAATGTACCGATTTTTCGTCTGCCTGGCTCAGCTGAGACAGCTCCGGCTCGAGTACTTCATCACCTACATGCAACATTCTCAGACTGCTTCACGCACGCACACACACACACACACACACACACACACACACACACACACACACACACACACACACACACACACACACACACACACACACACACACACACACACCATTATGACATTTCTAAGAGCATACCTACATTAATAGATGGAAGCAGCCACGTTGGCAACACATTACTGAGGTATTGTTGCTATGGCAACTCCATTGTCTCTGATCGCATGATGTTTGGTGGGCAGCAAATGAGAGTAGGAGGTTAACGTAATGTATTACAACATATGTGCCAGAGGAATGTGAAGTTCAGCTTGGGTTAACCACTGAACATGATTCATAATGGATCTCTGTCCACCAGCCTGCAGTCACTTTACACCAGTAGGATATAATATTGTGAAAAGCTCAGAATAACATTGATTTAGCTTTCCTAAGCATTTGTGTAACTGGTTGCTTTACTTGAGAAGACTGTAACCTTACTGACTGCACAGACCACCGTGTGACTCACTTTGAACCCACAAGTTAATCCAATACACTGAGTATTCGTTTAAAGGTTAGCCAAAATGCTATAATTGTTTGTGACCATGATGGCCATTACGGCCGTCCTCTTCTCTGATAAACGTCATTGATATCATCAACATATCATCATGTTTGGACATGCAAACACTCACAAAAATCAACAACAAGCAGTGCCAGTGACCGTGACCGGAGCTCCGGGCAGCAAGGCGCGAGGGGCGTTGTACCCCAGGTACCCCAGGGGTTCCAGATCACTCAGATCTCAGCAGAACGCTCAGGTGAGCCCAGACCACTGACCATCGCAGCAGGCTCACCAGCCTCACCCACGCAGCACATTCACACATTCTTCAGCATCTTCACTCACCTTTGCAGGTTTTGCCATCGGGCTGCAGGGTGAACCCCACGGGGCAGCTGCAGCGCACCCCGGTGGCCGTGTCTTTGCATGTTCTGTCACAGCCGCCGTTGTTGACGGCGCAGGTCTCTGTGGCAAATATGGGCAGAGACAAAAAAGAAAGAGAACAAATAGTTGGACTGTTGTTAACATGTGAGTCTTGCTTGGAAAATGTCACCACAGACGGTGACGGTGGGTTCAAACAAAGCTTCAAGTGGCAGCAGAACACACAAATCAAACAACAGTATTCTTGCATCTTCCCATGTAGCTTTGTCAACACAAACCCAACAACTTAAATGAAAGGGGAAGAAAATTGCACAAATGAACTCCAGAGAGATGCATCACACCAGTAAAACATTACACAACAACAACAACACATGACATTGTGCTGACAGATGAGAGGGAGGGACACTTGGGCCCAGAACTTGGTCCTGTTTCCAAAAGTGATAAGAAATCTGTTAACACAAATTATAAGGGAAATTTAGGAGAGTAGATGGGGAAAATTAAATTAGTGAACTGATTCAGTCGTGCGCCATGCTTGGACAGACCAGTGTGTGTATTCTCCCCCTGCAGAAAAATGTTCTTGTTTGTGGTTCAGATGAGGTTTGCCGAGACTTGTGAATATTGCCCAAGCTGATCCTAAAGAAAACACGAGCTCGTAGTAACTCGAGCTCACCTGCCCGCCTGCTGTTGCTTTTGCAAAGCCGAGCACACACTCGGCCAGTGAGCCTGCCGGAGTGTTGAGGACGCTGAAACTCGACGTGAGTCCCAAGTTTGTTGAAAAAGATTTGTTAACACCTAAAATGGGAACCTTCACATTGAGGCTGCTCTGCGTCTGCTGGCTCTGACTCTGCTAAATCCACAGAAAACTCTTGTACCGAGCGCACCACTTTCGGTGCTTTTCTAATTAAAAGCACAGCATAAAATCTACTTGGAATCCTTAAAAGATTTGATATTATGGAACAGAAATGGCTTTTCCAGGACAGCAGCAACATGTAATACAGGGCTGTTCCCCTTCTATTTGACAGCTTCTGCTCTTTGATTAAGGGGCCGTCCACACCAGGAACCCGGTTAACCTAAACGAGCTGTTTCTGGCCTCTCGTCCACATGAGGCGGAGTTTAGGAGCCCGAAGACGGGCTTTTTTTGAACACGTGTCCCAGAGTGGGTAAATTCTAAAACCCCGGCTCAGAGTCGGGAAAGACGATCATCCATGGAAAAACGATGACGTAAGCCCCCCCCCCCACCCCCACCCCCCCCCACACCGCGGTCCACAACGTCCCCTAATAACCAGAACAATCAGGGACTAGAAGCTCGGGTGGAGCTGCAGAAGCTAGAAGCAGGTGGAGCGGGGCCATAGACCTATAAAACTAGAGTCATATGTAGTGGTTTATGTGTTTATGTGCAGAAGTCTACTTCTAAATTTCTATGTGGTCTGTCTTCTTCTGTGTTTTTATTGTGTTTGGTGAGTCACAGCGCCCCTAAAGGCCTGGCATGTGTACTACATGCCCTGAAGCCTCGTGTTGAGCCGTGTTCATAGTGAGGTGTGGACGGTTTGTTGGGAGAAGACCAGGGAGGACAAAGATTGTTTCTTCGTTGTGTGGATGTACCCTAAAATGCCAGGAGATAGTGTATGTTAGTGAAGGGCAGAGGGGAAAATGGCTGAAGTCCATTGAGATGAGCAAACCCATGCACATCCAGAGTTCACTGCATTAGCATAAAGCAGAATCACAAACACACCAGAGCCTGGGCAGCTGTTGCTTTCCATCAAGAAACAGGAAGTTATTTGTGGATTTGTTAATGTTTCCTCATGTGGATCCAAATAACTTCAGTCTCACAGCTTCTTCACCTAAATCTGTTTTCAAGCCCACCTTTGTTCCTGGCCCCATTTATGTGCTTATGCTTTGTGTTCATGGTTCACTGTTCCTTCCATGTGTCTGCTCTGAAGGTGAAGTATTTCAAATGTCACAATTTTAGTTTATTTCTCGAAGGAGAAAAGTACAGCAAAGATGAAGGGCGAGGAGAGGCGGTACATTCTCCAGGCAGAATATGATGTGAAGCGAACCCCTCACCCCCTTGCTGCCTCACAACTGAAATGTGTGTGTGTGTGTGTGTGTGTGTGTGTGTGTGTGTGTGTGTGTGTGTGTGTGTGTGTGTGTGTGTGTGTGTGTGTGTGTGTGTGTGTGTGTGTGTGTGTGTGTGTGTGTGTGTGTGTGTGTAGGCCAGGCTTTCTGCATGGCAGACGGGATGCATGTGGAAGGTGGTGTTTTTGGGTGGGTGATTTATACGGAGTAAAGTGAGCCCTATCATTAGCTGAGGGTGAGCACAGTCCTGCTCAGAGGAATACAGACAAATTGCCTGGCCTGATTGATGTGCCAGACAAGCCCTTCAATCCCGTCCTCAGCCCCCACCTATACTTCCTCCATCTCTATGTATTTCTGCCCATTTTACTGCAGGGTTGGATTCACAAGCGTTATGCTTAGACTCATGTGCTTAGCTTCGATTTTTCTGGGTGTGAAGTTTATTTGTCCTAAGATGGTTAAGGCCCTGCTTTCACAACAACGACAACGAGTGTCACCGCAAAACTTGTGTTGCATGTGGGGGGTCCGTCAGCAGTGCTCGGAGTCCCTGCAACCATCACTTTTTCATAGCGGCTCACAAGGTGGAACTTCTCCTTCATGCTTCCGATTCCATCCGCAGAGACAGCCGGAGGCTACGGAGTGCTGTTACTGTGCACGCACACCACCGCCATAGTAATTAGTTTTTCTGCTCATGTGTGAGTAACAAACATGACGGCCTCTGTAGGGGCATAACTCCCATCTCAGTTTTATAATTGAGATTCACCCCTAATAGCATCCAATTCATCTGTCATCTGTCCTTACGAATGTCGAGTACTCTTGGTTTTAATAACATTTATATTGTATTGTTCTCTGCATACATGTACTGTATGTGCAGCTTCTTTACAAAAACAAGCAACAGCACCCACTGGTGGCCTGGCATACTAACTACATGGTTGTCAGTGTGTCTGCAACTGTTGTAAAAACACAACACTTGTTCTTAACGCACAAGATGTTGTCACTTGGAACGTTGCCATGGCAACAGGGCCTAAGTCAGGTGCTCTGTTTGTGTTGGTGTTCACACATTGAGACTGAGGTTCATCTGACTCCATGCCATGTCATTTTAGCAAAGTATAGAAATACTTTTGACTTTTGTGTTACATGTGGTTAATAGTTTGTCAAACTCAGTTGCCTTCACTATGCACAAAAGATGAGGAAACTTTTGTTTTTTTCTTTGTTGTAACAATGATTCTTGTAAATGGATCTTCCATCAGTGAAAAGCCTGTTTAGTTTTCTTTTTAAAAGTGCCACATTTGTCAGGATTTTTGCATTTTTGGGATGAGCAGCAAAGCTGAGTATGTGGATTTCTCTTTCCCAGGTTTTCTTTACTGTTGAATCTTGTCTGGTTGGTTGATTGAAGTCTAAAGAGAACAAGATATGACAAGACTGCCAATTCAGCAATTATTAAAGTTAACAAACAGTAGCCTCAGTAGTATGCATACAACATATCTGAGCTTCCTCTTAATAGACACCACTATGTCCATGGTGCTTCGTAGGATATATGTCTATGGAATTAGAATTGGTTCAGGTAGGAGGCTGCGACTCGGGAGAAGTTTCGTCTCCTGTCCAACTGGCTTGATCAGACTGGCTGTTGAAGTCTACAGCATGAATGGATGAAGCCACTTGGATAAGTTGGAAAATATCATCTAAGACTTATGAACAAGTCCAGATGACTTGGTTCCATTGCTTTAAGATATTGTATGATTCAAATTCTTCAACCTGAATTTGTGGCAAGTCAATGTTGTTATGATAGTTGTCAGGTGACATCAGGCCGAGATGGCAGGTGATTATATCTCTCCATTTATATATTCTGGAGGTAGTCTCTGATAAACTTGCTCCATACTGGCACGTATTGTCATCTTGTGCGATTGAGTTTGAAACTCACACTTGATATCGTCTTGTCTTTGTCTTGTTTCTGCAGATTTCAAACCTCCAGTCCACCGAATCAAGCAAGAGCCAACAGCAAAGTAAAGCTGCTTGGGCACAACACATATACTCAACTCTGCTACTTATTCTACAAACGCATGATATTTACTAATGTGAGGGGAATACTCAAGAGTTTCAGCTGATTAAGAGTGATTTCTAATACATTTCCTAACTATTTGTAAACAAAAGAAACAGAGCTGCCTTTACGTCTATAAAGTTCAATAAAGGACTGCAGGGGGGCAAAGGGGTTATGGAATATAATAAAATGGATAATTCCTTCAATTGACTGAATGAGAAATGTAATTTGATGAATCACATCTTAAGACTTGTTTTCAGCAGGTTGGTTAAACCCTCATAAACTGGTGCCATGGACGGGCTTTGTGTGTTCTGGTCTGATGAAAGAGAAATTTAGTTGAATTAAATGAAAAAATGGGCAAGTGAAAGAGAAAAAACCAAGTAATGAAAATTAGCATTGTTAGGTTTTATTGATTTATATGATATATGGATTTTCATGTGTTTGAATGACGTGGTTGTGAAAGAAACTGTTATCAATCTGGATGGAATAATTCCGGGTAAAATAACTGGAAGGAGAGGGAAGGAACTGTCATCATGAGCAAAATAATTGAGGTCAAAAAGGTCAGATAGATAACAACGAGTGAATCCAGGTCTCCTGATCTCCTGGAGCAGCAGCTTCATTTGTGGGGATTGCAATACGTAACTGGCGAGAGGAAGAATTAAAGGGACAAGAGCGAAGATATTGAGTGTACACATGTCCGTCACACCCCCGGCATGGAAACGCTAAGAGCTGAGAGAGGACACATGTTCTATTGATTCCAGTTGGAGACCGGAGAAGAGAAAAGCACTGAAGCAATAATTAAAGTCACAGCCGCTGCTGGAGAACATCAGGCTGGACTTGGTGATCTTTCAGCACATAACATCCTGTGAGGGGCACTTTAAATTAGTCAGTCAGCACAACTCCATCCTAAAAGCCGCGTGTATATGCATAAATGTAAATACACACTCATCTGTTATGAGCTGATGATTTATTTGGAGGTCAGGCGTACAGACACCTTTTATTGAACTCTTTGCTCATGTGTCTGGTCACTGGCTGTGGATATAGCTCTTCATGCAATATTAAAACTTGGACATCCACTGAGAACCTGTCCCTTTCCTCTACCTGCCTCGGAAGCAGATTTCCATTAAAGACTCCGCTGCATCCCTGTCAGTCCTGACGGGCGTCGTGTGAGTGCTGATGGCAGTGAGAGCAGAGGCAGGCGCTCGGTGTGTCCGAGAAATCAGACCAACTGAGATCTGTGTGAATCGGAACACGCTGATGCTGTTCTGGCTGTGACAGCCTGGGCTGGATTCTGTGTTCCCAGCAGGTACGTGGAGCTCTGTGTCCTGCACATGCATGAAGGAGGCTCACATTCTTCAACTCAAACTCTCTATACATGATGGTGGCACAGTGATTCAGTAGTGAGCAAAGCAGCCTCACATCAGGATGGTTCAATCTCAAACTTGTTCAGTTCATTGTGTCGCTTGTGTGGGAGATTTTTTCTTCAAATTACAATGTCATCAATGTCATGAGATCTATCTTTTTTGTTGACGTTATTTGGATCTTTGACTCTGTAATTGTATTTTTTTTTCTGGCTTCTTTCACACAGTTGTTGTTCCGATTCAGAAGTAGTCCTTGACTGACCGGAATGTATTACACCATTGGTATAAACGTTATGGGTAAGATTAGGGTTAGGTTGGTATGAAATGAATGTAGTAATTTAGTATAATTCAGCAGTTTTCCATAGTAATCTATGAGAGTTTGATCTTGAGATTCAAGCAGTGAAACCCAACAGGCCTACACAACTACAGCTGAAGATATTTAACAGCTGAAGTGCAGTTTAAGGTAATTAGAGTGTTTTTACACAAGATTCCCATGCTGTGCATGTCACTTTTATTGAGTGATGAGCAATTTAATCCAACTTTACCACAGTTCTAGCTGCAACTAGTAAACAACTTTCAAGGTGAAAATTGGGAAGATATTTTTCGACAAACTGTTGGATATAACACCACTTACAAAGCCGAAAGGAACTGCTTTTACTGAAAGCAGTCTTGGAATTCTCAGTGTTCGACCAAGTGTATGAAATGTGTTCAGCCTGCTGTGACATGGCTCGAGGTGCTGCTGTAGCCGAACCTCATACTAACATTGACAACAGTTTAATATCTTCTCCAACGTGATCTCCCTAAAGTCACGGTGACAAAGGGTAACCAACGCTATGGCATTACGTGCTGGTAGAACACATTTCTAGCCAGTAAGGAAAAACTAAACACTCCAGGAAAATAGGTTGGGGTAGGAAAGAAAAGGACAGAGGAAGAAGAGTTTTCTTCAGGTACGCCAGTTTCCATCCACAGTTCCAAAACCTGGTTTGAGGTGGATTGATTTCTGGAAACCTCCTCTAGATTAGAAAGTAAATGAAAGTCTGTTTGTCCTGTGATGGACCGTTGCCTTGTCCCACGCTCCGGTCTGCTCCAGTCTCCTGCAGCCCTGAATTGAACAAAGTGGTATAGAAGTTAGAGAGACGGATGGAGGGAGACGAACTTCAAGAAAACCGAGGATTTTTCTGTCATTGGAATGTCACCCTGATCAGAAACCTGCTGAAAAGAAATGTGCTTAGAAAAGAAATGTGATGTAACTTAGGGATGCACAATATTTGTCAATACGTTTTTGACCTTGTCAGCTGATGACGTGTCAGAAGGAGGTGAAGTTTGTCTTGAAGAATAATCAGACATTTGATCAAATCTATTTTTAAAGCAACAATCAGCTGAGAAATGCAGAAACTTTTTGTGTGAAAAGATAGGTGGTGATTCTGAATTTTATTTTTATTTGTTTTTTTTCCTTTTCCAAACTTCAATAGAGTTGGGATTTATTCCACACAAACTGAAATATATAATTTTTGCTTGAATCAAAAGACATTTTTTACTTAGAAACAATAACCCCCCCCCAAAAAAAAAAAATATGTCAGAATGTTTGATCTCATTAAAACAGATTTGATCAGATCACAATAACATTTTTGTAAATACTTTCAGTTTACATGTTAGGAGGGTAGAAATAACCGAGAAAACAATTAATTGATCTATAATAATTTAGTTATCTGAGATGCAACTGTATGCGACCCATTTTTTGTTGTTTGAAATGTTCATGTAAAAAAAAAACATTTCTTGTTAAGATTGACAAAATCAGCCAATGTTAATATTGTGGATTTCTAATTTAACAAGCCAAAGACAGCATGTGACACCAGAGGTCTCTGTTTTTGCATCTGTCTAGGGAAATTAATAAAAGCATAGAGGAGGAGGTGCTTTGGTGCTTCAGAACAAGCTAAACTTTTACTAAATTGAAAATCATGAAATCACAAAAACGAAATCAGTCATTAAAACATTACGAAGAGGCTTGAAAGATAGAAAGGTGAGGCCACATGGTATTATTCCGCACATACCCAATGACAGCTTTAAAGATTTAAACAGAAGAAGCACCAACACTGAGGTCTTTCATCACCTTATAAGTCAGAAATTAAGCATATCCACATTGACCAGTCGTACACTGTAAGGGGTAGGGACACATATCTGATGCTTTCTCTTTGGAGTGTTTTGTCCACAGACTCAGTTTCACAAATAGGGATGCACAATAATAAGATTATAGATTGCTATTGGATATTGTGATATTTACAGTTATTTTGAGTTGTACAAGCAATACAAAGCATTTCTATTAACACAAGACAAACTTTTAAACCTTTAGTGTAAAAAAAAAGACCATAATGGCCAGTTTGCACTTTTCAGCATTTCCATTGCTTTTACTGTCGAGTCTTTTCAGATACTGCCAGAAGGCAAACTCAGGGAATAGTTGTGTAATCACTGTGGATTCTAAGTCTAATATGTGCTTAGGGGGAATTCTTTAGCTGATTCTGTCACAGGGGTTTTACAGAAACAATGGTGATTTAATATAAAGCATTGGGAGCAAGGTGGGTTTTCATCATTGAAAAAAAAACAAACCTTTGACCCACCAAGAGTCTTGGCAGGCACAGTTAGGTAGAGAGTTTCTTTGTTTTGTTTTTTAGAAGAAATAATATCTTTCTAATCCTTTGCTCCAACAAAGGTTCCAACAAAAGTGTGAATGTGGGAGTGGACAAAGTGGGCACCAGAGGTTTACAGTTGGCTTTAGAACAAAACCATAAAGACTGAGAGGCAAATGAGGAAGAACAGAAGGAGTAATGAGGAGGGGGGATACAAGCACAAGCGCCATGGCAACACATAGAAAGAGGAAGAAAAGAGTTACCCATAAGTAGCCGCCGTTTCACCCGCTTGTCCACATCAGCTACTGACGTGGCATTGAATTCAGAGCTCTCAATTGCAGCCTCATCTTTCTCTAAAACACAAGTGACAAGGGGACAAACAGTGAGCAGCAGGTTAATGAGAAGCCCAATGACCAGACCTTCAGCCCCTCTTGGCGTTTGAGCAAAAGAGATAGATAGATAGATAGATAGATAGATAGATAGATAGATAGATAGATAGATAGATAGATAGATAGATAGATAGATAGATAGATAGATAGATAGATAGATAGATAGACAGACAGACAGACAGACAGACAGACAGACAGACAGACAGACAGACAGACAGACAGACAGACAGACAGACAGACAGACAGACAGACAGACAGACAGACAGACAGACAGACAGACAGACAGACAGACAGATAGATAGATAGATAGATAGATAGATGGAAAAAAGAAAGCCAAGAAGCAAGAAGCGACAGAGAAGCGCCAAATACCCCTGTTAGCATGTTAATCCCCAAAACAAATGATAAATTCCCCAGAGCAAATCAAAAAAGACAAATCAAAATAAATGGAAATGATCAGTATCAGTGTGGAGCTTACACAATGAAGCAGGAAGGAGGCAAAAAGTTCAGGGGAAAGGGTGACAGATTTGTTTTTAAAAACATAAATGATAGAGTTGTGGAAGGCGGATGTTTAAGAATGAGAAAGGGTTTGGGGATCCCCCAAAAATTGGATGCTGATGTTGCTGTTGTCGCCGCTGCACTTTTCAGTCTTCCATATCAAATGGCCAGTATCTGCAATCATTTCCCCCGTATTAGGCTGAAGGAAGAAGGCGAGCAAACGTTGGGGGGTACACATCTCCATGTGGGCACTGGGAGAGGAAAGGGTAAAGACTAACGGAGCATTTGAAGATGAGATGGTCGGGGGGAATAAAGGAGACTGGAGAGAGAGAGAGAGAGAGAGAGAGAGGAAGAGGAGGAACATACAGAATCGGTCTAATAATGGCTTACAATGGGTGAGGAGAGGTATATGAAGGGAAGGAGGGTTGCACACTCAAAAATGGGGTGGGGGGGTGAAAAGACATGCAAATCTAAAATAAACAGCGGGAGGAGGTAGTCTGGGCGCAGCACTGGTTGCCTGTTTGTCTATGGAACACATAACAACTGGCTTTGACAGCAATCAATGCTGAACACAGTCCCAAAAGTGTGTGTGTGCGTGCATGTGTGTGTGTGCGTGCATGTGTGTGTGCGTGCGTGCGTGCGTGCGTGTGTGTGTGCGAAGCATGTGTGTGAGGAAGGTGGTCAGAGCAGATGACCGTTAGACTGGCCTGCTGGGGGCTCAGGGTCTGGATGATAAGAACTTGGTAAAGTCATTAGGACCTGAATAAGCATCTCTATGTGAATGAATTCTACTTGCCGCCTTTGATGTGCACACTCACTCTTATGGGATGGATTGAGTGGTGAAAGAGTGGGTGCATATGGGGGTAAATAACTTCCCTTCCAACCTCCCACCCCACCCACATTGCACCCCCAGCTTTGGCCTATGAGCATTCTCTCCCTTTCCTGTCAGGTGCACGATAGACAAAGTGGAGGACTCTGTGAAGCACACTTGGGCCATGAATGGAGGCTTTCTGGTGCCGAGGTAACGGCTGAGAAAGTGCTCGTGTGAGATTGTGTGGAAGAATGCATGAGATTGATGAGTTGAGAGGCTGTGCACACCAGCATGTGTGCTCCTCTCTGAGCGTTCGCGCTGCCTGAGTGTGTGAAGAAAAAATAGAAAGAGTGTGTGGAGGACAGGTTGAGAAAAAACAGGAGTAGAAAGAGAAAGTCCTAAAGAAAGAAAGAAAAGTCCGAGCCCCTCTACAGCTTCAGCTCCAGGACTGAAATGGTGGCGAGGAGGTGAAGGAGCTGTCGGGGTGAGGAGTGGAGGGGGTGTGGTTAAACCATTCTACATATACTACAGATACAGAAGGAAAATGGTAAAAAAAAATAATAAATGTACTAGATAGAAATAGGAGGTTGCTACAAACATCAACAAGAATTTTATTACATTTTTTTAAAAAGGGGTCCAAAAAAAAAAAGCAAGAACCAAAAAAAGGTGTAGGGGGTTGTTGTGCAGTGAACCACACAAATGCAGTGGAGGCTCCTCAATGCAGCCGGGGCAAGCAGACATAAAGATAGATCAGTAAGAGTGAACCAGAGACAAAAAGAGAGGCAGCAGCAGACAAGTGGACGAGGCGGGACGCATGCACTGGAGAAGATCGTGAGAACTGTAAGCCTCTGAGTGGAGGTGAGCAGCAGAAACAGGTGCCCATGGATGGATGGATGGATGGTGGATGGATGGATGGTGGATGGATGGATGGATGGATGGATGGATGGATGGATGGATGGATGGATGGATGGATGGATGGATGGATGGATGGATGGATGGTGGATGGATGGATGGATGGTGGATGGATGGTGGATGGATGGTGGATGGATGGATGGATGGTGGATGGATGGTGGATTCATAGATGGCAGAGGGATGGATGTGTTTTCTCCCAGATGGAAAGTGAAGAGGAAGTGAGAGAGCTGGCAGGATGTTTGGTCGGGTAGTTTGATTTCATGAGAGCGTTTCTTTCTTTTTTTCCTAAGATCAGGCTGCAATCGAGATGTCTGTTTTTTGGGTTATGTACTGATATAGACAATCCCCCCCCCCCCCCCCCCCCCCCCAGAGTCACTCTCTCTTCTCATGCAGTGAGGATTGGTCCATATTGTTTTCAACCTGATGTTGGCTTCAACCTTGATACTCAGACAAGACAGGCAATCAGGGGCTATCACCAGAAAGCAGGAGGACAAAAGAGGACAGGAACCTGAGTAGCAGGTAGCAGACAGGAGACACTGGGATAAAAGGGAGAGGAGGGTTCACACTCTTATTCTGCTTCCTCTTCGCAGCCATGTTCTCAATGAAGGGTCCAGCTTCTTCAAAGTAGCTGCAAAGAAAAGCTGTTACCATGGGGGGCAGGCGAATACCTGCTGAGCATCGAGGGCCACAGGTGAGACTGTCCAGTGTTCAGTGTACCAACACAGCAGCAACATGGCAGTGGGAATGTGTGTGTGTGTGTGTGTCATCTGCTGTGTGTTTTCTGCTTGAGCTCGCCTGTTTCCACCACACTTCCCCTTCAAACAAACCATGCAAACTCTCAGAAACATGTCTCATGGAGTCTCCAGCAGGTCTCTTTAGAGGAGAGGTTGGTTGCCAGATCAGGCTGTGCTCACACTTTAAACCAGCTCTGGAGTAATCACAGAGCCACTGCAGTTTATTGGTGAGGAGGGACGGCTCAAAGCAGGATTAACACCAATGCAAACACATCTCACCGCATCTCTTCATCACTTCTTGTTTCCAACACATTCCAACATGTCTTGTGGGATATTGTGGTGAAAAAACCTGCACACAGTGAGTTTTTCTTATGGAAATGTCATACTTGTGTCATTTATAACCATGACGTCTGACACAAGATACCATGAAACATCCAAAACACACAAGCTTATATTTTCTTTTTGAATGTTGTGACAGTAAACCTCTCTAATAAAGTGTTTCTATCCAAAATAATATTGGCAAAAGTGTTAGAAAGGGAAAGTGTGAGAGGCAGAAAAATGGACCAAGGTGTTGACATGGGACGAGTTTGATGAGGACAGAATAGTAACAGTGAGAGGATATGTTGACTGGAGAGATCGCAGAGGGAGTAATCTGGTGAAAGTAGTCCTAGAAAGGAGAAAAAGGTGATTAGGACCAGCCGCATCAATGAGTCATGGCCAGCGAAGACTCATTGATGCAGGTGGTCCCATTGAGGCCCACCAAACATCCACCAGTAAAGGATCTGCTCACTGCTTGGTTCTAGATCCCACAGCTCTAGCGTCAGGGCTGATTTGAAAGCAAAACAGTGACCAAGGTGGTCATAATGTTGTGGCTTATTGGTTTTAAAATCTGTCCAAATGTTACACCTATTGAAGTTTTTCACCAACAAAGTGGCATCATAAATCGTGGCACGATTTTAGACGTCCACAGCAGCTGTAAACACCATTAGTCACAAGTGAACACTATCATAATACAGCAGGTAGCAGGAGTGTTAAATATGTCCCCAAACCACACGATAAAGCTGTGGGTCATCTGGACAGAGAAAGTAAGCACAGATATTTGGATAAAACATACATACATACATACATACATACATACATACATACATACATACATACATAATATTTTCAGCTGTATGTATGTGCATATTTAGACGACCAAGTTAATAATTCTATAGTTAATGATGAGTAAAGTTGTGTTGTCTGACTGGTGACGTGTTTCCACCAGGGGCGCAAAAATCTTTGGCCATAGCCTCTGGTTTAAAGTCGTACATGAGCAGTAGCTCGTCTACAATACAAGAGATCGGAGGACGTTGGGGAGAACCTTTCCTGAGCCCCGAGCTGAATGCAGCTGGGCTGACGTCTCAGCCGTCTGTCATAAAGTGCGGCTGATTGACGGGTCGAGTCGCGGGAGTTGGAGAAGAAAGGACAGAGACGCAAACTGGAGAGAGAGCTTAGTTAATTCAGTAAAGTCACTTAAGACAACAACCTTTTGAGAGGAGAACATATCAGGAGAAGATCGACGTCAAAGTCCTGATCAGCTGGACATCCTAATCCAGCAACAGTCAAAAGACAGAGGGACACAGTCCAGCCTGTCTTTTTCCAGGACCTGGTCCAGGAACAAGGCTGGACTCACTGCAGGTAGTGAAGCTGCTGCTTTATTCTGCCTTCCTGCCTCCTTTTCAAACGTCAGGATCCCACCCAGCAGGGATTCATACAAGTATTATGGATTTTAAACACTTATCAGAAAAGGCAAGGAAGCATGAACAAAATGCAATCCAACTTGCCATGTTTGGAAAAATAAATATTTCATGTCAGCTGGATGAAGACTACAGAATAGGAATCCATAAGCACATAGAGTTATTGACATGATAATCTGACCCAGCATGGATTAATACAGGTATTATTATTATTATTATTATTATTATTATTATTATTATTATTATTATTATTATACAAAATGTATGTACCAAAAATAGAACAGTACATGACATTATAATGTTGCTATTGTTGTTTGAATTTATGTAAATACACTGGTGAGATTCCTTAATAGTGTTTGCTTGCTTTTTGGTAAATGTCTATTTGGGAGTTATAGCGCCCCCTGAAGAAAACTCCACCAGACGTCACTGCCTCATGGTATGTTTACCGATGTTGTGAAGTGTGATCTAGCTACTGACCCCCACTTTGAGTATCACGATCTGTACAACAATGTTGGTCATTCGGCGATATGCATGGACATTCAGTAGTATGTGCCGGTATGCACAGCGTTATCAAAGTGTGTGTGTGTGTGTGTGTGTGTGTGTGTGTGTGTGTGTGTGTGTGTGTGTGTGTGTGTGTGTGTGTGTGTGTGTGTGTGTGTGTGTGTGTGTGTGTGTGTGTGTGTGTCTGTTTCTGTGTGTGTGTGTGTGTGTGTGTGTGTGTGTGTGTGTGTGTGTGTGTGTGTGTGTGTGTGTGTGTGTGTGGCTCCCTTCACAGATGCTGGGTGCACAGGTTGCATTGCCAGTGTGTGTGAGTGGGCGAGCGTGTGTCAGAGGTGTAGTAATATAGAATACTGTAATGCACGGTTCAGAGTACACCCGCCACTAGGGGGCAAACAAGGGCTACTCTAGTCAGTCAGCCAGAGAGCAAGACAGGCTTTGGACATTGTGCTTCCAGATGGATCAGTAAATGTCGACCCGGTTGGGCCAGGACAAAGAATATGGACTCCTGTTTGATATGAAAAAGCCACACTTTAACATGGTGGCAGCGGCAGTGGATTTTTGCTGAAGTTTTGAGTAGTTTGCTGCGGAGGCACCGGGGAAGTCCGGAAGACAGCAAAGTGCTAACGTGTAGCGAGGACTAGCATTGTAGATGACGAGCTAACGCTAACCGCATGGACGGACTCAGACCTCCACAGATACTGTGTCTGGACTCCAGAAATCTTTCAAAAACGTTGAAGTCCTGGAAAGACAAGTTTCAATTGTATGTTGGATTCAGGTGCAGTTCTCAGGAGGAACTGGAGACACCTCAGACGCACTCATGGTGTTCCTCAAGCAGAGGCTGGTGACAGAGACTGTAAATACGCCACAAACCCAATCAGGCAATGTACTGCCCAAGCCGAACCCTCAAACTCAGAGTGATACCTCCAACAGTGACGTGCCAAAGACGACCAGATGTGGTAGAGTTGTTCGTAAGCCTCAGCACTACAACGACATTACTACATAAAGGGCACTTGGGTAACTTTGGGGGGAAGAAGGGAATGAGCTTTGCAAGCCATTGTTTTGTTTTGGAAATGTGTAATAAGAAAAGAAAGTTTTATGTACTTGTGTTAAATTACATTTTTATTTGCATTTCATGTGTTTACACATGTGCTAAGAGAAAAAAAAAGAAAACTTTCAAAAGAGAAAGGATGTAGCAATATAGAATACTGCAATGCACGGTTCAGAGTACACCCGCCACTAGGGGGCAAACAAGGGCTACTCTAGTCAGTCAGCCAGAGAGTAAGACAAGCTTTGGACATTGTGCTTCCAGATGGATCAATAAATGTCAATCTGGTTGGGCCAGGACAAAGAATATGGACTCCTGTTAGGTGTGAAAAACCAACACTTCAACAAAAGGAACAGTGAGAAAAGCGGGTGATCGGAGCAGGTCGAGCTCAGGTACAAAGAGCTGCACATGTAGATAGTTAATGGCAAAATGAAGGTGCTGAGCATGAAACTGTGTCCTGTGTCCTGCTTCCGGACTACTGTGAAGCAAGGCAGTTAACTCTGAAGCTGAGAACAGCCATCATCGATCACTGCAAAAGAAACAACCATATCATGGACTGGGACAAGGGAAGGGTCATCACCTCGGAGAGAAACAAGCACAGACAGTGGCTAAAGGAGGCCATTGAGATCAGGAAGCAGACGACCATGGACTGGGACGAGGAGGCCTACACACCCTACACACCCTCTCACACACCTGGGATTCCATCCTCCAGAGACCACCTGGCGGCGAGGGGCGTGGCTGACCTGACAGAATCTGACAGATCTCTCTGGCCGGTCACCTGATAAAGACCGACACGTCATCACACGCCAGATGACACTGAGGAAGACTGCCCATGCAGCCGAAACATCTTTCTGCATCTACCTGTCGTTAAAAAGAGTTTATAATATATTATGAACGATTTGTCTCAAGTATCTCAAGTGTCAAATATCCAGTAAGAAATCTGCAAAAAGTGTTATACTGGGAAATGTTTCTGTTTTGCTGAGGCACAGCCAGAAACCAATAGTAGCTGAAGGCTGAAGGAGAGTCCAAACTCAGGATTAGTTCCTGCTACAAGGATCTCTGCCCAGACTGAACAAACACCTTTTGCTCGTCTTGATCAGGGTCCTGTGCGCAGAAATGGCCAAATTAGACATCTGACTGGGATCTGGCAACATTTCTCTGCTTAAAGGATCCAGAATTTGAGAATGTGCTGGCTTTCATATATCAACCTTCACTTCACCATACCCATAAATCCTGGTTTCCAGGGAAATTGTGTGTAATTGATGTGGATTGGCTTCTTACTGCTGACAAACCAAACAGCTGTTCTTTCACAAAAAGATCACAGACCTTCCTTTTTTTCTGTGGTCTGACCTGAACTGAGCTTCTAACTTTGTGACTAAACTCCTGTCCAGTGCCAATAAAGTGCTGTCTGCGATCACAGCAACACATTTATCAATGCTAACAAAGAATATTACAGGTTTAATCCACATACTGTACATGTGATGTCAAGGTTAAGCTGTGTTTTAAGCAGTTTGAAAGCTTAATCTCTAAGACAAACTAACTGAAGTGAAACTATTTCACAAAACAACAATATGTTCTAACAAACAGTGCTAAAACAACATAGAACTAAGAGCTGCTAAATGTCCCTTCCAGATCTAATTTCAGCCTTTATCTTTCAAATATGTGTGTAAAGGGAGAAGACTTGAACACAATTCCTTGTGCAACTTCATCGAAGGGTTCAGGTCATGACTTTACTAAATACAGACAATCACCACTTACTGGTTACCAATTGAGAAGGTGTGCTCATCCCAAGTGCTTTCAGACAGGAAGGATGGGGATTGAGGGCAACTCTAAATAGCTTCACTCACCTGGAAAGACACATTCGTCCTCTACAGATTAGGAAAAAAGGTTACGGTTATCTTTGGTTGTTCAAGACTAGTTAAAGCTCATTTTTGTATTGATACGAACTAGATCCAGGACACAAATCAGGATAACCAGGTCTTCAAGACTCCAGAGGAACGATTTAAACTATACTTTTCTCAATTTGTATAACATTGTCCACGTTTGTTTTTCATGCAGTTTGCATGTTCTGCTGTTGAAGTAAGTTCATTTACAAAAGAAAGGGCACTGTCTTCAGCAGTCCCCTGACTTTAAATTACGCCCCTGTCTGTTCAAATGATGTTATTTGAATTAGTGAAACTTTGATTTTTAACTAAATCTAAAACATTGACAGGTGAATAACTTGTGATTGACTGCCACTTGTCAGTAGACTACTTCCCTAGAATGATGATTCGTTTTATATAGGTCATGTCGTTGACCTGGATTTAAAGTGAATACACTGCTGTGACTCCCTGTTATTGGATTTATTATTAGCAGTGTTGAAGAAAGGTGGTTCTCTACTGTTACTTGGCTTCCGCATCCACCCAGAGATATATTGTATATATGTATCTCTATTGGAGTACCTGAACCCTCGGGTCAGGTGACGTGGATCATTTCTTTAAGACAACCCACCTGTGGACGTGGCTGACCGCCTATTTAACCTGCGTCAGCCGCGTCAGCCACCTCCCCAGTGATTTTTCTGATTCCACTGGAGCAGCGTGGCGTGTCGCTTACCTTTACAGGTTGGAGAGGGAGTGATCGTCTCTCGTGGTGGCTGTGTTAGGGCTGTCTTCACCATTTAAATATCCTTGCCGTTGCATTCTCTGTGTTGGCATAGGGCCTCTGTGGCGAGGCTTCAGTGCGGGGAACACAAGAGTCCTTGTTCCCGGTCCCAATCGGGCGATGGGAAAAGGCTCAGTGAGTTTGCTGACGGTGCATAGTAGACAATAAGCCGGTGTTGAGCATGCTGTCTCCGTGTGGAGACATCACACGTGAAGGACACAGGGCTCTTTCCTGTCCGCTCGGGTGTTGAGAAGTGGCTCACAAGTGCTTATTTCTACTCCGTTTTCGTACGACTTCCTATAACGTTTGAGGAGAGAGAGTGTGCACTCCCGGCTTCGGGAGCACTTCCTCGATGGAATTCTGCACGGGGTTCTTGCGAGAATTGGGGCTCTAACAACCTTAGGAGCGGAAGCTCCCCTACTGCCACAAAGGCCGGGCTGGGGTCCTGCGGACCTGAGCGCTACACTGGAGACGTGCCAGGGGCGCAGAAGTGTCTCTAGGGGGAATTGCAAGAGGTCCGTGAAAATCAAACATCTCTTTAAAAAAAGATTCTATGACAGAGGTCCTCAATAGGTGACCCGTGGGAGCTACCTGTCTGGCCCGCGGCGGCCCATTAGCTGCACATCAACGTGAAATAAAGTGCGATTTGTGGGTTAAAAAAAATGCGCCGCTCTACCTTTTTAATCCTCATCCCACACCGTAGTCAAAGCGCATCTGACGTAATTATGTCAATGCTGCGCCGCTCGGACGTCCACGGTTTTCAATTTCACGACCCGCGAAACCACATGTCATCCAACAGTGAGTCCAAATGTAAAAAAAGAAACAACCTGACCTGCAGTGTGAAAAAGTGGAGCAGGAAAAGCGTCAGTTGAACTCTGACTGGACTTTAGTTTTATATTACCGGCCCATGTTTGACCTGCAGCAGACTGGAGCGATCAGCAGAGTGGATCAGGACTTCAACTCTCTGCATGCAGCAGCTTTAATACCAACGAGCCTCCAAAATCCCACTGCCGCAAAACCGAAATTGAAAACATAGCGTGATACAAGCACTCCGTGTCTACGATATGTCGGCATTGGCACAAGTGAGCGTAAGTTAGTTGGTGATGTGGGAGCTGGCTGCTTCTCCAGTAGCTCTCCAGTTTCGTTAGCTCTCTTAACTTTTTAATCACGTTTTGCTTCTCTCTACTCTTCTTACGAAGAGGTTGTGTGACTCTTTATATATCCTATGGATAATTTTACCTCTTGACATGAAACCAGGAGCCAGTTTTCTCACTTATTCGAGAGAGGAACTGCTGGCTCTACGAACAATGGGACGAGCCGGGACACGACACATCATCCTGGCGGAGCTGAGGAGGAAACCCAGGGGCTGCAAGGCTGGGGCTAAGCTAAAGGCTAACCGAGCGGACAACCGGAGGTGCTACAAACCATCGATTCCCTCCGTCATCATGGGAAACTTGAACTCGCTGACGAACAAGATTGATGAGCTGTCCGCATTGAACAACCAGCGGACCTTCAGGGAGAGCAGCTGGTTCATCTTTACGGAGACATGGCTAAACCACCTCGTACCGGATGCTAACGTGGACCTGCCGGGATTCACCGCTGTGAGAGCGACAGAGACACGGAAGCGAGTGGTAAAAGAAAAGGTGGGGGGATCATCATGTACGTAAACAACCGCTGGTGTAACCCAGGATGTTTCTCTGTAAACAATGTGTGGCGTTGCCGGGACCTTGAACTGCTAGCCGTTAGCCTGCGGCCATATTATCTGCAGAGGGAGTTCAGTCACGTGATCCCCGTCAGTGTTTACATCCCACCGAGACGCAGCCACCTGATCCCCGTCGGTGTTTCCATCCCACCGAGAGCGGACACAGCCACCGCACGTGAGAGGATCCACTCTGTCACAGTGAGACTGCAGACACAGCACCCTGAGGCATTCAGGTTCATCTCAGGGGACTTCAACCGTGCACCTCTGGACCCTACCTTGGCTGTTTTCCACCAGGTTGTTGACTGTCCTACAAGGAACAACAGGACAATAGATCTGCTGTCTGCTAATGTCAGGGATGCATGCAGAGCCACACCCTTCCCCCCACTAGGGAAGTCAGATCACAACCTGGTTCACCTACAGCCACAGTACACCCCCCTGGTCCAAAACCATCCTTTCACAATACGCTCCATCAGGAGGTGGTCCCCTGAGATGGAAAGTGTCCTGAGAGACTGCTACAACACCACGGACTGGGATGTGCTGATCAACCCACACGGCGAGGACATAGAGGGGACGACACACTGTCTGACAGACGACCTGAACTTCTGCACAGATGTGGTCTCCCCTGTTAAGACTGTCCACTGTTACCTGAACAACAAGCCATGGGTAACGCGGGAAGTCCAAGCTGTCCTCAACAAGAAGAAGGCTGTCTTCAGGAGCAAAGACAGGGAGGCCATGAAGGCAGCACAGAGGGAGGTGAAACACTGTGTGATGGAAGCTGAGGACAGCTATAGGAAAAAGGTGGAGCAGAAGCTGATGGAGAACAACATGAGGGAGGTCTGGGAAGGCGTGAGGACCATCACAGGCCACAACAGCAAGACCAGAGTTGAGGGGGGGACAATGGAGAGGGCAAACGAACTGAATGACTTGTTCAACAGGTTCAACCAGTCCAACCCCCCGACCCCCACCCACTGCGGCCACCTTCCCTTCCCAGGCCCGGACAAGGTGTGTCCAAGAATACTAAAGACCTGCGCTACAGAGCTGGGGGAACCACTTCAACGGGGCTTCAACCTCAGCCTGCAGCTAAGGAGAGTGCCCCCCCTCTGGAAGACTTCCTGCATCGTTCCGGTGCCTAAAAAGAAGCGGCCCAGCAAGCTGAACGACGAACGACCGGCGGCACTCACATCACACCTCATGAAGACGTTGGAGCGGCTCTTCCTCAGCCTTCTCAGACCCCAGGTGCAACATGCCTACCAGCCAAATGTTGGTGTGGAGGATGCCATCCTCTACCTTCTACATCGGGCCCACTCCCACCTGGACAAGGGAAGTGGCACAGTTAGGATCCTCTTCCTGGACTTCTCTAGTGTCTTCAACACGATCCAGCCCCTCCTGCTCCAGGATGAACTAAAGACCATGGGAGTGGACCCCTACCTGGTGGCCTGGATCTCCTGCTACCTCACCGACAGGCCTCAGTATGTCAGGCTGAAAGACACCACGTCTGATACTGTGATCAGCAGCACTGGAGCCCCCCAGGGCACAGTGCTGGCCCCTCTTCTCTTCACCCTGTACACCTCGGACTTCTGTAACCACTCAGAGCTGTGTCACATACAGAGGTACGCTGATGACTCAGCCATCGTTGGATGCATCAGGGAGGACAGAGAGGAGGAGGATCGGAGTCTGGTGGGGGATTTTGCCGTCTGGTGCCACAGTAACCACCTGGAGTTCTACACCTCCAAGACAAAGGAGCTGGTCATAGACTCTGGGAGGTCCAGACCAAAGCCCAGACCAGTCCTACTGGAGGGAGAGGAGGTGGAGGCTGTTGACTCCTACAAATACCTGGGACTGTGGCTGGACAACAAACTGGACTGGTCAACACACACCAGCCACCTGTACAGGAAGACACAGAGCAGGCTGTCCTTCCTGAGGACACTGCTGTCCTTCAACATCTGCAGCAAACTACTGTGGATGTTTTATCAGTCTGTTGTGACCAGTGTCCTCTTTTACACTGTGGTGTCCTGGGGACAGCACATCCAAGAAGGACACGTCCAGACTGGACAAACTGCTCTGTAGTCAACATGAAGCCGGACTCTAGTAGTAGCAGTAGCTGCTATCCACCTCATCATCCTCCATCTCACATCCCATAATGCAAACTGTGCAATATCTAATTGTCTCTTCACTGCAAATGATCATACTTGTGCAATAATTCTTTCTGTATCCACAGATCAATTTTTCGTTAGGCCACTTTCACTCCTATATTTTGTTAGGAGTCTTATTCTTTTTGCCATTTCTATATCTAACTAAGTTAAGGTTAGTTAAGAGTTTATATTATTTTATATTTCTTGTACTATATTTTGCCAGGAGTCTAATTAAGAGTTAAGAGTTATATTATCTTATATTTTTGTACAATTTTTTGCTAGGAGTGTAATTCTTTTTGCCACTTCTATATTTAGTTAAGTTAAGGTGAATTACCTTTCTTCCTGTAACTCATCTTTGTTATCCTCTGGGTGCTGCTCCTCTTCTTTTAAGCTGCTGGAACTCAAATGTCACTGACGGAGACATCCCAAGGGATTAATAAAGCAAAGTCTAAAGTCTAAAGTTTAAAGTCAACAGCGCATCATCGCTTGTTTCATGGAACCTTGCCAAAGCTAAGAAACAATTTGATGATGCTGAGTTAATTTAAAAAAGTGGCGGATCATCACGAGTCGTTACGCCCCGTCACCATTATCGTTCCGCGGTGTTACAAACTAAAATGCGTAAAGCTGTGGCGGGCTGCTCTGTGCCGTTGCGCATCGTCACTTTCATTAATCTGTCAGGAATGTGGCGATTCGGGAGAATTTGTTATATTCAGTTGTGGATTTTGGTATGAGAGACGTGTCCAGCCACCAGAGCGCACCGCGCACGAGATGAAATGAGAATCACCGTCTCAGGTGCATCTCGTGGAGGCGGGTGTTCGCCCAGGGCGTAACACAAGTCGGATCAGCAAATGGGTATAAATATATATGACTCCACCCCCCCAGTTATTCTCCCAGCAGCTACTGAGCAGTTCACACACTCCAGAGCGCTCAGCATTCAGAGAAACTCCATGGAGTTGATCAGAGAGGAGGATGCTGCAGGGAGCGAATGCTGTCACTCTGTAGAACACATCAACACACATCACTTCTAATCCACAAGCTCAGTTAAAAACCTCACCAATACAGGTGATTTTTGATCTTCTTGAAGATTTATTGGAGCCAAAGAGATGTTCCAGGAATATCAGGAATGTCAGGCCCATTCCAGAACTATATTCAGATGTATTACGTCATATTACACGGCCAGAAGGTTGTGCTTTTCCCCCTTATGTTTAATTAAGGGTTAATACATTAGGGGAAAAAAACCATAACCTCCTTAGTCAATCACAGGTCAGTATGAGGGCCCATCCAGAACCAAAGCTATACTACAGTAAAAAGAGATTAAGGAGAAAATAAACACTGCTACACAAAGTAGAAGAAAAATAAGTGGACGACTTGACAACATAGAGAGATGGCTCAAATTAAAAAGACCGCTTGTTTCGGACAAAGCAGACTCTGGGCCGCTGGGGAAAAAAAAGAAAATAGACATCAAAAAGAGACTTTATAAAGAAGAATACATCAATCTGGGATTTACTGATTCGGACCCTCAACAGCCTCTGTGTTTTTTATGTGGAGAGGTACGTTCAAACCATGCCATGAAACCGGCACACCTGCAGCGGCATCTGAGCACCAGGCCTCCGTCATCACGAGGTAACACTGACGACTTTTTCACGCGGAAATTGTCCGAATTCAAGGGTACGCAAAATCACATGCGTGAAGCAAGTCAGACTTCAGCAACTTCCCTTCAAGCTTCCTACCAGGGAGCTTTGCTTATTGCCAAAGCTAAAAAGCCAAACACAATAGCAGAGCAGCTGATTGCACCAGCTGCAACTATCTTAGCTGAAATCATGGTGGATAAAAAAGCGGCAGATGCAGTCCGATCAGTACCACTGTCTAACGACACTGTATGCCGCAGGGTGGATGAGATGGTTGGTGACGTTGTTCAGCAGGTGACCGACAAACTGAAAATCGCGGGATCTTTTGCGGTACAGTTAGACGAGTCTACTGACGTGAATGGAGAAGCCCAGTTAGTCATGTTTGCTCATTTCAAAGATGACAGTCAACGATATATTTGAACACATCGTATTCTGCAAGCCACGACCTGAAGAAACCACCGGTGAGGACATATTTATTTTCATTGACTGTTTTTTCACAGAGCAGACGTTGGACTGGAAGCGCTGCTGGCATCTATGTACAGACGGGGCAGCGTCTATGAGAGGTCGGCACCGCGGACCTGTCGCTCGAATCAGGCAGGTGAACCCCGACATCCAAAGCGTCCACTGCATCAGTCACAGAGAAGCGTTGGCTTCCAAACACATGAGCCCAGAACGGGACAGTGTTTTGACAGACGCTGTTCAAGTGATTAACTTCATTAAATCACAAGACTGTTCCACAAACTGTGTGAGGAAACGGGCAGTGACCTTCATCAGCTGCTGCTCCATACAGACGTACGTTGGCTATCGAGGGGGAAAGCACTGCAGACACTATTTGAACTGAGAGAGCAGCCGCACCATTTCCTCTCTGAGCATTAACATCCTATAGCTGCTCAACCTGAAGACCAGACCTGGTTGGCTCACCTGGCTCACCTCACTGAGGATTCTGGCCATCTGAAGGAGTTGAACACCAGCTTACAAGGTAATGACAACACTGTTCTTCAGATGTATGATAAAGTGTCAGCCTTCATGAGGAAAACTGACCTTTAGTTGAGAAGGTGTGAAAAGGGGGATGTCAGTAGCTTCCATCAGCTTAACTCTTGGATAGTTAACATGACCCAGATCATGAAGCAGAACATTTTGAAAACTGTAAAAATGCACCAGGCCAAACTGGCAGCTGAGTTTGAATCCTACTTCCCAGACATTGAGGACAGGTCAGCTAGATCTGACCGGATAGGCAGGCCATTCATGCACAGCAGCATGGACACAGCACCAGAGCAGCACCAGAGCAGCTCCAGAGCAGCTCCATGAGAGCGTCATTGAACCGTCTTCAGACAGCAGCTTCAGGCTGAAACCTTCAGAGACGTCACTGACACAGTTTGCTGCTGTGTGGAGAGGGAGGACCTGGAGCTCACAAAGAGGCTCTTTACCAGTTGCAGCCATTTGGGTCGACATACTTGTGTGAGGTCACTTTCTGAGCTCGAACACATAAAGACCAAGAAGAGAAACAGACTTCGACCGGACAGAAGGATCATTACAGCTGCCGCCACTATTCAACCCAGGTCACACAAACTCAGGAGTGGCAGACAAGTGCAAGTGTCTCACGGGAACACTTCACCACACCACACCCAAGCGACACCAAAAAAGTAAGGATGCTTTGCTTTAATGACACACACACACACACACACACACACACACACACACACACACACACACACACACACACACACACACACACACACACACACACACACACACACACACACACACACACACACAAACACACACACACACACACACACACACACACACACACACACACACACACACACACACACACACACACACACACACACACACACACACACACACACCATCTGCCTCTACTAAGACTTGATTATATGATAGTTATTGAGATTTCATACTGTTTGTTTTTTGTTCTTGTTTACCATTACCATTCATTCATATTTCTGAAAGCTACTGTATTATAATTCTGTTTGTTGCATACATATGTCTCAAAAGCTACAGTTTGAAAATCTGTTTTGTTCTAATATCTGAGTTTGATTTTATTTTTGTTCTGGAAGTTGCTACTGAAAAACCATACTTGCCTAAAAGAGAGAATAAATGCCCAAATGCAATTTAAAATGCAGTTTCTGCTGTTTCTATCAAATTGCATCCTCACCCCCAGATTTTTGGGGTTTGGGGGTGGGTGGGGGGGGGGGTCCTCAGGGTTGATCTTAAATAGGCATGGGGTCCAGGACCACAAAAAGGTTGAGAACCACTGCTCTAGCCCACCCATGGCCACAGGCATTGCAGTATGCCTTTCCCCCGTTTGTCCTCTTTCCATCCATCCTGCGGAGGGTACCAATGGAGGAGACGAGGCTACACATGACCTGGTTCTCAGACATCCCGCCATTACTGGACGGGACTCCATGGGAGCTCCCAGTGCGCCGGGACCTTCTGTCTTAAGTCTTTGTGACTTGGTGTGGGGAGCACCATATTGACCGGATAACTTCGTCGGCCCCAGCTATCCTCCAGTTCCTCCAAGGGCTACAGGATGCTGAGAGGTCGCCCTCCACTCTTAGGGGTATGGTCGCGGTGATTAAGGCAGCTTGGGTGGGGCACTACCAGTTACCTGAGGAAACAGATAAACAGATTTCCCAGTTTCTTAAGGCTGCTAGGAGACATGCTGACCGTCATTCCTGCCCTGGGACCTGGAGCTGGTCTGGAAGGCCCTTAAAGGGCCTCCGTTTGAGCCATTAGAGTCTGTGGACTTAAAGTGGCTGTCATTTAAGTCCGCCCTTCTTTTGGCGTTGGCAACAGCAAAGAGGGTAGGGGAGCTTAATGCTCTCTCAGTGGATAAGCACCTGTGTAGGTTTTTGCCGGAGGATGCAGGTGTGGTCCTGGATCAACAGGCGTATACAGAGCCGGGGTGCCATTTTTCGACAGGAATTCAGGCACATTCCACTCGGGGAACGGCAATGTCCGGGGCATTGTGGCATGGCGCATCTCGCAGTGAGATTTGTGCTGCAGCCACCTGGTCTGCCCCTTCCATGTTTGTTAGGTTCTATCAGTTCAATGTGGCTGCAAGCACGTCGTTCGGTGAGCGGGTGCTGGGTGCAGCCCAGCAGTAGTTATAAGTTTTCCCTGTCAGCCACCCTTGGGTAGGCTGGTTGAGTGGCTTCCTCACTTTCGAGTTAGGCCCTAGCGACAGGGCCAACCAGCCCTTGGTAGTGTCTAGCATCTAGCATCTTGCATCCTGCAGAGCTGGCAAGTCTTCGGTATTATGTAGTGTATATAGTTTTTGACCCACGTTTTTTTGTAGAGCACTTGGTGGTGGGGACGTCTCATTCGAAGCTCACATACCTCAGCGAGGGATGGTGCTGCTCTATCCCATTGGGATGTGTCTTACAGATCTCCAATAGACAAATATATATACAACATATCTCTGGGTGGAGGGGAAGCCTAGTAACGATAGAGAACGTATGGTTACGTTTGTGACTTTGGTTCTCTGAGTGGAGAGGCTTCCCCTCTACCCCGAGGCTACTCTGGGATTCGTTCCATCAGTGAATCACTGGGGAGGTGGCTGACGCGGGTTTAATAGGTGGTCAGCCACGTCCACACGTGGGTTGTCTTAAAGAAATGATCCATGTCGCCTGATCCGATGGTTCAGGTACTCCAATAGATATATATATATACAATATATCTCTGAATGGAGGGGAAGCCTCTCCACTCACAGGACCAAGGTTACAAACGGAACCATACGATATCAGATTTCAGTCTCCAAAGACTTCCTGAGTTTTTTAAATGACCATGATGAGTACATAATGAGCTTTTCATTCAACATAGTTACAGTTTTAATATTTTCTTAATAAACCGGTTCAGTTTTATTGAAAATAGGCAGGACTAAAACTCCTCAGAACTTCACTGCTGACCGTGGTAGAATTGAGCAGTTGACTGTCCTCACCTCAAACATGCAGATGACGTAATGGTTGTAGTTCAGGGTGAACATGAGAGCCAAAGCCACAATCCAGATGACCTGGATTTCAAATAAATTTGAGCTTCATATTACCTTCATACCAAAAAGTGCCATATAAACACAGTTGGTGCTTTTTTTTTCTTTTTTCTTTTAGAACATTTTCTGTGCTTTATTGACTTTTATTTTCATGATTCCAGAAATCAGAATTTACAAGTTAATGTGGTATCGTAGTTATAGTTTGTTTGTATAAATTAGCACCTGTGAGAAAACAGTTATTCTAATTTCAGAAGTTGCACTTACATTTTATAAGAGCCCTAAATCCACAGATAGGATCCAAGTGTTTCAATCAAATAAGGCCTGAAAACATAACTGGATGAAACTGATTGGAGTATAAAATAATCTACTGTGCAGCTTTTTTATATATTCTGAATTTACTGCTTGAGGCCTGATGTTTTCACTGACAGGAGGGTAAGTGGAGTCTCGTTTAAGTGGCCCCCATAACAGATGCTATGTGCACAGGTTGCAATGAAGCAACAGAGATGAGTGGAAGATCAGAGCATGTCGAGCAAAGAGCTGTACATGTATAGTTACTGACACATAAATGCTCCAGGTGTTCATCCCAGAAACCGAGTCCTGCTTCCTCCTCCTCAAATGCGAAATATGTTTGCAAGTACAACCCTGACTTTCTCAAGTTGGGCTTTGTGAACGGGGGCAGAGCTGAGAGCCATACGCTCTGCCATACATGAGATGAAGAAATGTTTATGAGATCATCACAGTGTATAGTATCATTTATTTTACAAGGTTTTACCTTGTTTATCCAAGTGGACTTGATTTATTATTAAATTCAGATCAAACCAAGACTCGGATCAGTTGAAATTAAAGTGTTATTATTTAAATGGGCCCGGGCCACTTTGTACTGGGAGATTTGGGCCCCGAGGTCAAACAGGTTGAGAACCCCTGGCTTAGATGACATCATACTTGAGTTCTGCAGCCGGGCTCATCCATGAAGCAAGACCTGAACAGTGGTCTCTTCTGAACATTGTTTCCTGTGCCGGAAGGTGGAAACACGACAAACGGTGATAACTCATCGAATAAGTCTGAATTGTGTTAGTGCTCAGTATTGTTACTGAGATCACCAGAATGGCATCAAGGAAGGAAGCCACAGTCAGTCAAATCTTAGCCCTGCAGAGAATACTCGAAGAGATGGCTAAGAACAATTTACCTGTTGTTGTTATGTTCCTGGACTTCAAGAAGGTCTTCGACTCTATACACAGAGGGAAAATGATTATGATCCTTAATGCATATGGCATCCCGCCAAGACTCCTTCGGGCAATTGACATCATGTACAGGAGGAAAGGTTCTGACTCCCAAGGTGAGAACATGGAGGAGTTTGATATCTCTGCTGGGGTCCTACAGAAGGAAACTCCAGCTCTCTTTCTGTTTGTTATTGCATTATTACATGCTTCGTAAAGCGATCAGCGGCAGGGGATCTGAACTCGGTTTCACAGTGACACCGAGATACTCTTAGTTTGAAATCCAGAGATAGCCATTATGGATCTCGACTTTGAAATTAGCGCAATGTCATCGACAAACAACATAGCACAGGCACAGGACCTCTTAGCTCGTGTTACAAAGAAGCATAGCTGAATCGGGCTGGCCCTCAATGACAGAAAGACTAAAGTGATGTCTTCCAATGTACTCCCTCCATAAGCGACGTGTATGGCTGATCGCCTTAACTGAAACACCAGGGGTGCGACTCGGCTGAAGTAGTGAGTGGGTGAGTGAAAAATAGCTGTTAAGTAATTTAGTCATCAATGAGTTGGTTAATAAAAATTTTAATTATGAAAATATCAAAGGATTATTGCAGATTAGTTGCAGCCCTAGTGTGTGTGTGTGTGTGTGTGTGTGTGTGTGTGTGTGTGTGTGTGTGTGTGTGTGTGTGTGTGTGTGTGTGTGTGTGTGTGTGTGTGTGTGTGTGTGTGTGTGTGTGTGGTATAGGTTTCACTCACCAATGCAGGTCTTGCTGTCTGAGTGCAGAGCGTACTTCTGATGGCATCCACACACTGGCCCTACGTCCGTGTCGTCACATATGTGCTGGCAACCGCCGTTCCCATAGTTACACGTCACTGAGGAAAACACACACACATACGCACATACATCTATTTAACTCTGTGTACATTTACAATATATAAGGAAAGAGTGGTTGAATGAAACATAAAACGCTACAAAGGAAACAATAGTGATCCAAAACGAAGCCTAAACTGTCGATCTGTCTCAGGAGACATATCAGGATGAAAATCAGCACCATCTACACCATCTACACCATCTACACCACCCGCTGTCTAAAGAGAGCGCATAACATCCTGTGTGACCAACATCTCCCAGCCCATCACCTGTTCCATCTGCTGCCCTCAGGCAGAAGGTACAGAGCCTGACCAGCCAGAGCATTCAGAATGCCTATACCCTCGGGCAGTGAGGCTGCTGAGCAGTGCCCTTCCCCCCCTCTCCCCCCCTCCCTTGGACAGTAAACCACACCCCCCCACTTCAATAACTGAAATGGATTTGCATTGCTCTAACAACATTAACTCCACAACCTGACCATGTGCTCTCTGTTTCTTGTGCCCCTGTTCTAAATCTGTTGTTTCTGTTAAGCTTCTTGCTGCTAAGAGTAAAGCGTGTGACGTCAAAATCATCTTCCGCCGCGGGGCGTGAGCGCCGACCCCTCTGCAGTCCACCGCGCGCAGCACAATTTTTGGGACCGTGTGAACTGTGCACTCTAACTTAGTTTGACTGAGACATGATGAGCTGGCTGACGTCACAGAGAGACACACACTCTGGCGAGGTGAGGAAGGGACTGAGACTGTGCCAGTTAAATGCAGTGATTTATTGGAACCGTTTTAGTGTGATTGAAAAAACATATATTTACTTGCCTCTCAGTAAACCAGCGGCGGCCTTACACATGCGTGGTTCTTTCTCAGTGTGGACGCAGTGTGGTGAGGGTAAACTCTCATCTGACTGTAGCTGGGACTGCTGCAGGAGGGAGGGAGGGACTGTCAGACTGACCTCAGGTCTGTGAATGCTTCGGGACGGGGGAGGGGCTCACAGCAGGACCTGCTGCTCGTTGGCGACAGTCACTGCAGAACGATACCTGCTTTCACCTCAGAGTCGCCAAACACACTATAAAGTCGCCCATAGCACCAGAAAAAGTCGCTAGATTTGTCGCTAGTAGGTTTTCACGAAAAAGTCACCAACAGGACCTGAAAAGTCGCCAGATTCAGTAAGAAAGTCACCAAGTTGGCAACGGTGGCCAGCGGCTCAGAACTCCTGAAGTGAAACATAAACTACTTTAGGAAAGGGGGAGAACACCGCGACAAGAAGTGGAGATATTTTCGGGATCGTTACGTTACGTTATGGAACGAACACGGAAGTGAGCCCAGAGTATGGATGCAATCATGTACGCACCCGCGGTCCGCGCGTTCTGTGGACAAGCAATGCGAAAAGTATGGTGGGGCCTTTAGATTGTTTACATTTTGTGCCTGCACTGGGCTCTATTATTATAATGGGTATAAAGGGTATTAATGGGATTATACAGCATTAACTATTTTGGTTAATTTTGCTCCAACACACGTACGCATGCACGCCTGGAGGCCAGGACCCTATTGCATACATAATGTTTTTTATTACTCTATTTTCTTCTTTGTTTTTTGACTCCTGATGCCTAATCGAGCCCTAACCCGAATCATTTAAGGAAATGTAAAAGATAAAACCCAGAGTTCCAAAATGTGCTCTCTAGCACCACCAAGAAACACCAAAACGGCCACCACGGCCCGTAGGAATGTCGTCGGGAGATCAAATCAAAACTCAGTTGTTCGTCTCATCAAGGCCTGAATCCCACTGACCGAAATCCGACAAGAAATCCGCAATTTGCCTTTCAAAATAAGATTTGCAAACGCTATCTCCTCTGAAGGCGAATACCTTATCGGCTTCAAAACACTATTAATGACAGAGGAGACTCTCCTGCTCAAAAATTCAGTTCAACTTTCTGACTCGTCGAGCGGTTTCGTTTATATTCGCCGTCAGTGTTCCGAACTCCGACTCCTTCCTACTCCCTCCTCTAATTCAAATACAGTAGAACCTCTGAGGAGTGGACCCGGTAAGAGCAGACAACCTGCACTGTGCACGGACACATATTCATCTGTTAACACACCTTAATGAGGACAACCTGCCTGACGAGGACAACAGACAGGTTCTCCTGGCAAATTTCAAGCTGAGCGACTCTGAAACAGCCAAAATACTTGGGCTGGACCGGAGTTCTGAGCCGGCTGGCTTTTTATTTGCTTTAAAATTGTGATTGTTCAGACGGGGAAACGGAGGATCTCCTCATACCAGTGTTCTGTCGGCTCTGGCGCATGAGCAGATCGCGCAGTCCCACAATTTGGGCTGTGTGATCTACCGCAGAGGGCCAGAGCGCACAGGGTGGATGACGATTTCGACGTCACGTGCACTCTGTGCACACAAAAGTTTCATTTCCCTAAACGGGAGAGGACATAAGGCCCGTGGGCCAAAACCGACCAGGAGGCTCCAGTCTGGTCCCACCAAGCAAGGAGGTTATATAGGATTTATACAAGTTTTTTATTTTGACATTTCATTGTATTTTGCACAAGAATGTTTCATTAAAATTTACTTTGTTGAGATTGTAATCATTTTCAGTAATAACTGTTTGATCTTGCAAAAATATAGATAATTCCATTACACACTGTGACCACAACAAAGAAAAACTTTGAAGTGTAAATTTAAAGGTTATTATAGTAATATTTTACCAGTCTGGTCCAGTCAGGATGAAACTGGACTGTATGTGGTCCAGTACATTAAGTACATTAAATCTTATTTAATAATTATCTTGTATACATCTTATATAAACGTGAATAAATGTAGGGTGAGGAGCTCCGTCACCAGGGAGGAGCTCGGAGTAGAGCCGCTGCTCCTCCACATCCAGAGGAGTCAGTTGAGGCTCGGGCATCTGTTTGGGATGCCCCCCGGACGCCTCCCTAGGGAGGTGTTCTGGACATGTCCCTCCGGTAGGAAGCCTCAGGGCAGACCTAGGACACGCTGGAGGGACTATGTCTCTCGGCTGGCCTGGGAACGCCTTGGGGTCCCACCGGAAGAGCTAGAGGACGTGTCTAAGTAGTATTAATTGCAATTCCAGTAAGTATTAATTAATAAATGACAATTTTTTTTTCACTTAATGATTTTAATTAATACATTATTCTTAATAATGTATTAACCTTAACTAATTAATCCATTACTTTTCATAAGATTTTACAGTTTGTTCTGGTTGATAATTTCACTTCCTAATGAAATACTTCTAGTGATTTATTACTTTCAGTAATTTGTTACTTACAGTAATTTACTGCAAATAACCAAATGTAAAACCTACAACTAAAATCACAGTTATTTAGGAAAATCCTCTGGGTTGGTAGTGTGGTCTGAAGGACCCAGTCATCAGTTTGGAATGTTTGCAGCTCTCTGCTTCAGTCACAGAGAAGTTTGTTGCCCACTTGCTGTTGACACTCATGAAGACTCCGCCTCCAATTGACTTCTGCATTCTTTTCCGCATCCCTGTCAAAGCGAATGATGCTAACACCCTCCAGATCAAAGTTTGAATCATCAGACAGCCATGCCTCTGCAAAACAAATCAGACTAGTTTGCCAATAGTCCAGATTGAACTGGATCAGGGTAGACAGATTCTCGCTTTTCGTCCGTAGCAATTACAAGTTTGACAGTGTCATGGCAGGTAAAGGTAGCTGCTTTCCTCTCCTCCTCAGTCTGTTCATTATTCCTCCTCTTGACCCTCCTGTCTTGAGTATACTCTTCCCCTTGTGTCCACGAAGTAACTCCGGAGGCATGATGTCAGCGTGGAAAGATATCCCCGCTGACTCTGATAGAGAGCGGCTCAGCTCCAACAGGTAGTCCCATGAGTAGTGTAGTCTACCTGGGTTGGTGGTGAACGGCTGCAGGTTGTGAGTAAAGTCCATTTACTTACTTGTCATAAATGAATGATCACGAGCAGGGCACAGGCTAAGTTTAACACAGTTTGTTTTGGGTTTTCTTTGGAAGAAAAGAAGTCGGGGAAACCATGCAGAATAAAATGCTGAAAAAATGCACACGCAGAAAAAGCCTTGTCAGGAGGAGCTTCGACAGACGGCCCCCTCGCTTAACTGTGGACCTGATGCACCAGAGCAAACGGGCCTGATGGTGGAGGGCTTCATGTCATTCCCGTGAGACCTTCATCACACTAACTAGTTTTATTCAGTCAAATATTTAGAGTCAAACATTTGAAGCCTATCTATAAAGATGTTTAGTGAACTTTGTGTGAGTGTTGGATTTCGGTACTTTGGTTTTTCTTCTTCTTGGTTGGTCTTTGCAGTGGTCCAGATTGAGTCCAATGCATAAATAGTGTGTCCCTTCTTAATTTGTAGATTACATGGCATCAGTCTTCAGCTGTGTTGTGTTTGACACCAACAAGGGGGATATGATTGGATAGACTGAATCCAAGGACTCCACTAGGAACACAGATCCATTTAAGCAAGATCTCTTGAAACATTTGAAATTCAGATCACAGTTCCATTCATAACACAGGATGAAAGGTTTTGCTCAGGAACTCAAAGTGGTGACGTGTCCAACTGCACCTGCAAATTCCTGATCTCAACCCCACCTCTGCTGGAAAATCTTTTAAAAGTCTTCAAAACATCAAATTAAAAACTATTATTAGCTGAGATTATATTGATTTATATTGTTTTAATCTTCCTTTAATATAATAAAGTTACCTTCACTCTGAACTCCTCCATGAATCAATCAATCGATTTATTGTCATTGGCAAATAAATACAACGAAATCTTATGCACGGATATTAGTTCAGTTATGGAATTTTAAAGAAGTATATTTCTACGATAATGTATTTGATGTTCACTTTGTTCAATATCAACTGGTCCTACAATTTATCACGTGCCACAATGTAGTATTTAGTAGTTCACAATGCATTAGAATGCACCATTTAAGGTCTATTTTTTCAGAAATGTTCCCAGGAGAGCCCCCCCAGACCAACTTGTCAATAAATAGAATTTATAAATGAAAACATTAAAAATAGTAAAGTGAAAATAAAGATCCTTGGTGGTTAGGGTTAGAAAATAGGTTGTTGCCTCCCTGACTATGGGTAACACTGGAGTTCCATAAGATCGGAGGTACTGTCAAGGGGGCAAAGGTTGGCCATTGTCCCCACTGAGTGTATGTTTATTGTGAAGTGTGTGTGCAATAGCAGCTAAGCTAATTGAGAAGGTGCAGGCCCCATGTTGTTACTCTGTGTTGGGTTTATTAATAATGGTGTGAGTTCGCAAAGAATTATCATAGACAAACAGTACTGTTTTATGTAAAACACTTCTTTGAGCCAGAAGAAAAACACTACTTGTCATAATCAGGAGGTTAGAGAAGTGGATTTGATCAGGAATTTGCAGGTGAACCCCTCGGATGCTCAGACCACAATGTTACCCTGCTGCTGCCCAAATACATCTCACAACGGAAAACAGGTGAACCTATTAAATAAATCCAATCCATCAGAGACTGCAATAATGAGACAACAGAAACACTTTAAAAGTTGTTTTGAACTGACAGACTGGGTGTTGTTTTATTTTCATTCTATACGGATACTGTCCACCCCAGCTCATAAATAACAATACATCCAAACAATAACAAATGGGTGACAAAGGGCATAAAAATCTGCCTGGTCCCAATAAAAAATACCTTTTTACAAGGAGACAAGCTCAGAGTGAGGGAACTGGAGAGGTTATCTATCTATCTATCTATCTATCTATCTATCTATCTATCTCTCTCTCTCTCTCTCTCTCTCTCTCTCTCTCTCTCTCTCTCTCTCTCTCTCTCTCTCTCTCTCTCTCTCTCTCTCTCTCTCTCTCTCTCTCTCTCTCTCTCTCTCTCTCTCTGTCTGTCTGTCTGTCTGTCTGTCTGTCTGTCTGTCTGTCTGTCTATTTTATAAATTGCTTCTTTAAATAATTACCTGCAAATTGAGTTAGTTAAAGGTGCCAAAGCTGAAATCAGCATTCCCTAAAATATATAAAATGACACCAATATCTTGAAGATTGGTAATCTACATCCAGATTACAGATCCAGATTTTTTCCGATTGCTTGAGCACTGAAATTGTAAGTGTTACACAATTATCAAAACCTTCCACTCAAGAAGCAAACCATGGCCCAGATCTGCACCACTGTCAGCCTCACACCTTTTGCTAAATAATACACAGTGATTTGCAAAACACTAAACACACTTGTATATATTAGACACAGAAGTATATCATGAAGTCACTTCCTTGCTATTCCCAAGCTCTGATGGTGAAATGACCACACCTTGTGAGCCGAACAGGAAACACAGCCATCAGGAGCTCAAACACACAACTGCTTAGTTGGAGACACACTAATCATGTTCAAGCTCTATAGGAAGGAAGGAGCCAGAGGGAGAGTGAGAGCCACTCTGAGAGGGGGGTGAGAGGGGGAATCCACAGAGGAGAAGAACGAGCTAGAGGTAGAGGAAGAGGTGGAGGCCCAGCCAGAGGTGGAGGCCGTGGCAGAAGAGTAAGACCTGAAGCAGGAGGACAACGTGGAAGAAGAAGAGGACCAGATTTATCTAATGAAATAGATGCAACACTGGTGGACCATGTGGTGGACCATGTGGTGGACCATGTGGTGGACCATGTGGTGGACCATGTGGTGAGCCATGGATTGACGCTGAAGGAGGCTGGACTAAAGACTTCAGGCCAATCTAAGCAGATCCACCGTGGCGTCTGTCAGAAGGACGTTTCAACATGAAAACAGGTAAAAAACAAATCTGTCTACCGTTACAGTAATCTGCTGCTTATTGTCCGTATCAGCACTCTGGATGGCCCTCCCTGTCTCATTTTACTGTAGGTTCCATGTGGGGGTTCTCTACATAGGAGTGAGGCTCGAGAACGGCGAGGAGGAAGGGGGTGCATTTTCACACAAGAACAAGAGAGCGAGATAATGAACATGGTTTTAGCCAATAATGCCGTCAGGCTCAGAGGAATTCAAGCCAACGTTACTGCTGACCAAGTCATTTTCAATAATGTCCATCAGGTCTCGCACTGGCACACATCCTGAGAAGAAATCTGGTCCAAATGAAAGAGTATAGAGTGCCTTTTGAGCGGAACTCAGAGACGGTGAAACGGTTGTGGCATGAGTGTG
The DNA here is from genome assembly GCF_963383615.2 of Lipophrys pholis. Classification (NCBI taxonomy): domain Eukaryota; kingdom Metazoa; phylum Chordata; class Actinopteri; order Blenniiformes; family Blenniidae; genus Lipophrys; species Lipophrys pholis. The sequence goes on along the minus strand of NC_137644.1, from coordinate 1,109,962 downwards.
TGGAGGTGTGTATTGTTGACTTTACTGTAGCACTGGGATGTTGCATACTGCACACATGATATTTTGACATGGACTGTATACTAGGTCTATTCTGAACTACAAAATCTTGTCTCTCATTGTATTTCAGAGAGTTCTACAGATGGATGGTGAGCAAATCCAGCATGAATTCATCTCGGCAGGGTTCAACCTCACCAAAGCAAGACAGAGAGGACTCATTGGCCACAGGGCTATAATCAATGTCCCGGGGCAACGTTAGAGTAACGTTACTCTTTGTGCGGCCAATACACAGGATGGGGTCCTCCTCCGTCAGGCCAAAATTGTCCCTTACAATACACCTCACATACTCACAACACAGTCACAGCAAGGAACCAAATACAGCAGACACAATACATCGTCATCTAGGACAAGGTGTCATTCCACTGTGCTGCTCTGGTCCAGAACTGGTTTCAAGACCATCCACAGTTGGTTCCACCATGCTCTCCTTTTCTTAACCCAATGGAAGAGTTGTTCTCTGCATGGCGGTGGAAGGTTTACGATCTCCGGGCCCAGGCTCAGGCACCCCTCATTCAGGCCATGGATGACGCCTGTGACCAAGTCAGCGCCGCTGCTGTGCAAGAGTGGATTAGACATTCAAGGTGGTTCTTCCAACGTTGTCTTGCCAATGAGGATATTTCCTCTGATGTCTATGAAATTCTATGACCACATCCAGCTCGGCGAAGAGAAAACGTCTAGTATTTTCTGTTTTATTTCTCATATATATATATATATATATATATATATATATATATATATATATTTATTTTCTGTAATTTTTAACCTGTACTGGATACAGTGTTTTATTGTTGTTGTTTGCTGGGTTACAGTAGCAGTGTTACACACTACTGCAGACATGTTTTGTTGGGATTCTCCATGTTGACTGATTCAGGTGTATGGAGAGAAATAAATTATATTTTCCTCAGTGTGCAGCATTGGACTTGTCAAGTGTTTTGGTGAACCTATTGTATATTTGCACTTTCTCTGTGTACTGCAGTACTCGAATCCCTGAGAAGTAGAATTGCTAAAACTGTTTTAGGTTAAGAACAGCAGTGTTTAACTGGTTCAGGCAGAATTAAGTAATCTGAAGCATGTGTGTTTCAAATGGTGACAGAATCCATTTTTATAAACTGCTGTATAGTTTTGACAAGAGTACTTCATTTCCCAAAGGGTCTGAGGTGTTGGTGGTAAATTGGCAAAAAATGAATAGCTATTCAAATCTCCACCACTGTGCCAGATTTGGTGCATGTATCACCAATTACACGATTTGGGGGTATATTTGATGGTACCACTACACAGAGCGGGACTCGGGAGCTGAGGGTCTTGCATGTTTTTCGGACTGTGGGAGGGAACCCACGCACAGACAGGGAGAACATAGAAACTCTACATAGAGAGGCCCTGGCCTCTATTTTAACCAGGCGAGCAATTCCGCCACTGTGCATCCAAAACACATCAAAATAAAGTGTACATTTTCTGCTAGATGAGTTTGCAAAATGAAGGTAAATTTTAAAATAAGGCAATTTCCATCAAAAATAGAAGGGATGTCTGCCATCTTTTCTCTCCATGCCAGAGATTAAAACAGCAATTATGTGACATGAAGTACTATGCCTATATTATGGCTGCGAATAGGCAGATTGAATGTACCCGTTTTATCATTTGAGAGCCATTTTTTTGAAATAACTACGTTTTGGTCCGTGTACAGAATTTGGAGTGGAACTGCCGAGTTGGATAAAATAAAAAGGCTGAATGAGAAAACATACAAGGGAGGTGGAAGAGGAAAAGAAAGGAACGTTTCATGTATGTGTGTGTGTGTGCATGTGTATGTGTGTGTGTGTGTGCGCGTGCGTGCGTGCGAGTGTGTGTGTGTTGCGGACATAACTGCCATCACTTTTATGACTGTTTTACTCGAGGACTGAGCTGCCATGCACAACAGAATGGCACAACACTGACTACCCGGCCGCTAATGAAATATCACCACAGCAGGGGATGCATCAGAGCTATTTAGGGGCTTTCACAATCTTAACTCTCGCTGTCTGAGAAGAAAACAAGATGTGTTGCCCAACAAAGTTCAACAAAAAGCTTATTTTTTCCTCTCAAAACAGCAGCCCCCTAAATTCCATGGATGCAGACTCTTAGCATGAGGAGTGAAAAATGGGTAGTTGGAGCTGTGAATGGGTTTTTACAGATGTGAATTCTTCACTGAATCCTTCAGCACCTTCGGCTTGGCCGAAAATGCCTAATGGATTTTGGTATTAAATGTACACCCTCATATTTTACCCCTGAAGGTCTCTTGGAATGTGTCCATCAGTTCTGTTACAGGACTGGTTTAGAACCCTCGTGGCATTAGTATGTAACCACTATAAAACATTCATTGCTACCATGTGAACTGCAAAATTAAGTGAGAAGTCAAATGACTGAAGATTAACAGATGACGGAAAGCCTTACACACAAAATCAACGTGAGATGTGGATGTGGACAACACATGGGAACAGGGCTGTGTGTGTGTGTGTGTGTGTGTGTGTGTGTGTGTGTGTGTGTGTGTGTGTGTGTGTGTGTGTGTGTGTGTGTGTGTGTGTGTGTGTGTGTGTGTGTGTGTGTGTGTGTGTGTGTGTGTGTGTGTGTGTGTGTGTGTGTGTGTGTGTGTGTGTGTGCGATGCTACATACATGTACAGTCCTTCTGGTTCTTGGCCAACTCAAAGCCGGGTCGACACTCGCACGACACGGCTCCTTTGCTGGAGACCTCTCTGCAGATGTGGGCACAGCCGTGGTCTTTGTTCATGCAGTTCATTCCATCTGGAGGCGACAAAAACACACCTTGATCATGACACCGGAAGAACCTCTGACCGACGGCGCAAACAAGATGAGAGCTGGGGATTGTTTGTCTTTTGTTTCTTCTTCTTGGTGCACTCGAGCATTTCACCCAGTGTAGTATTGTTTTTGTTCACTTTTTAAACCAGCTGTGCAAGTATCTGGCTACACCATATATGGTGCAGTGGAGAGTTTAGTGTTTGATATTTCCTTATAGAGATCTTTGAGGAAACATATTAATTAAAAAAAACACCCCGCTTCTATACATTTGTTCAATTAAAACAGGTAGATGTCTTTATTTTCTTCAAATTTCTACTTTACCACGTTTCTTGCAACTTAAACAAAGGAAACCAGCTTCCTACATCAATTAATGTGCTTTGTGCATTTTTTTAATCAAGGGAAATAAAGCTATCAATAAAAAGAAATAATCAAATTTTTATTCGTCAACGCTTCCAGTGAAAACAGATGTTTTTTGCATTTTGTTTTCAGAAAACCTTCGCATTTATGCAGCGATGTTTTGAGAGCACGTAAATCCACCATTGTTAAGTGACGTTGTGGAGAGGGTCGCAGGGTTATAGGGTTGCAGGATTATGGGGTCGAGTGATGGAGCGATGACATCATAGTTTTCAGCTGACGTGCTTCTTGCCCGTCTGTACATCAACTCCAAGGCGGTGTTTTCTAATTTCCCACTCTGAAACCTGTTGTCAAAACAACTCAATTTTCAGGCTTCTAAAATGCCACTCCGTCTGGATGATCGGCCAAAGACGATGTGGTTACATAGAATAATGTTATGGTGTGGACAGGGACAGAGTCTCCAGACGGTCCCTGTGTTATGGAAGATGTCCTGCATCATTCCCGCGCCAAAGATACGATGTCGCAGTGGATCTAAGGACTACCGACCAATGGCACTGACGTCAAACATCATGAAGATCCGAGAGCAGCCTCAGACTATCGTCCCTCGAGTTTGCCTGCCAGCTGTGACTTGGGACAGAGGCCGTCATCTTCCTGCTGAACCACATCCGTCCCCACATGGACAGACCAGACCGTACTGAGAGAGTATTGTTCTTTGACTTCTCTAGTGCCTTCAACACCATCAGGCCCTGCTGGGTGAGAAGCTGACGTCGATGGAGGTGGATGCCCCCCTCGAGCACTGGATTGTGACTTCTTGACTGGTAGGACGCAGTACCATCGCCTGGAGGACTGTGTCTCAGGAAGAATGATCAGCAACCTCGTGGCCCCTCGGGACAGTCCTCTCCCTTTCTCGTCACGCTCTACACCATGGACTTGAGTTACTGCACAGACACCTGTCATCTCCAGAAGTTCTTGGACAACTCTGCAGTAGTTGGTTGAATCAGCAGGGTGATGAGACTGAGTACAGGCCTTTGTCACTCGGTGTGAGCGGAACTATCTGCACCTCAATGTGGCAAAGACCAAGGAGCTGTTGGTGAACCTGAAGAGGAACATAAGTAAATAAAGAATAGAGATTTAGGGGGCCATATGAACAATAAACTGGACTGGGTTAAGAACAATGAAACTCTTGACAGAAAGGGCCAAAGCCGCCTCTATTTATTGAGGAGGCTGAGGTCCTTCCACATCTGCCGCTCTATGCTGAAGGTGCTCTATGAGTCTGTGGTAGTGAGCGCTATCCTCTATGCTGGTCCATGCTGGTGGAGCAGGCTGAGGGTCGACAAAAACAGGCTCAATAAAGTCATTAGAAAGGCTGGTGGTGTGATGGGGGTGGAGATGGACTCTGTGCAGGTGGTCTCAGAAAAGAGGATCTGTTCCAAACTGAGTTTCATCCTGAACAATTCTCCTCACTCTCTCCATGAGCAGCAGCTGCTCCTTCATCAAGAGATTCAATCCACCAAAGTGTAATATGGAGCCACATGAGATCCTTCATTCCTGTGGCAATAAGACTCCATAGCTTCTCTTTGTAAATACTGTTTGTTAATGTCACTCTGCTATGCTACGCCAGTCAGTCAGTTTGTCCCAGACCTGTCTCACTGCCATGGACGTCCTCCGGGAGACAGTCAGTTTGTCCCAGACCTGTCTCACTGCCATGGAATGTATTGCTGGAGAAAACTTTGAATGACTGACATCAGCCGAAGCTACTATTAAATCTCTGCAAGCCTGGAAGGACGCACTGTGGGACCGCATACATGACTTGGAAAACAGATCCCGCTGATCCAACATGAGAATTGTGAACATTCCGGAGGGCAGCGAGAACGGTAAGGTCCCGGTAAAGTTTGTCTTGGAGGTACTGACAGAGTGTTTGAGTCCAGACGTGTTTACTGAACCTCCTGAAGTGGAGAGGGCTCACCTGTCACTGGGCCAAAAACCAAAAGAGGGGAAAGCAGCCAGACCATCCGTCGGATGCTTCCTCCGCTTCCAGCAGCAGGAGTTCCAGGAATCATGTGGTGCAGCATCAAGGGACAGCTCTGAGGTTTTACCCCGACCTGAGCGCCACGCTGGTGTGGAAAACAAGCAGGACGTGAAACAGGCGCTCCTCCAGAAGGGAGTGTGGTTCTGTCTGATGTACCCGGCCCGCCTGGTGGTAACTTTGGATTCACCTTTGAACCACCTGAAGATGCCCAAGAATTTTACAACCACCGGGTAATTAAGAAATAATAACGTCCACGACTTGCGGCGCTCATTACTGAGAAGGTCGTTTCTGCATCATGCACGGGATCTAATGGACTTTACATAAACAATAATCATACCCTTGCTCTCTTCTTTGGACTCAGGTATTCTGTCCCTTATTTTCATTTTGTTTTGTGTTCTTGCCTGCTTCTCCTATTGCTCTTTCTTATTCCTATAAGTACAGGAGTTACATCATACAGACATGCAAATATTCTTTCATTACAATTGACCTTTAATATCTGATACCAGGTTGGAGTCAATCTACATTTGTTTCTATATAACACCAGTTATGTCTAATTTATATGCATATTATTTTCTTATTTTGACAACTTCATTCGCTATACGTTCAAATAGCGACGTTGCTGCTTCTGCACTAAATGATTGGGAGAACCTTGAGGGACTATAATGTTTATGAGGATATACTCCCAGACGTACAGGGGAGATATGGTTAGGCTGCAGTTTTCCTCAGTTGGAGAGTTAAACATAAGCATTGATCATGTTTGTTTTATTATGTCTTGCTATTATTTAGGGTATTTAGGAGTTCTGTTAGTGTTATTGGGGTTTTGCATCCTTGGATTTCAGAATCTTTTCAACCATCGTTTGTTTTCAACATTTCATTATATATTTTTAAGTGGAGGCATTTTAAATATCTTCTGTGCAATAGACGTTCGTCTGTGATGCAGTGGATCATGTATCCCCTTGAATATTACTGGTAGTTCTCATAGACCATGAATCGTACACACGAAAGTAATCAGAATAGAAGAGGGACAAATGAAAGATTTATGTAATGGAATGTGAGGAAACCCCTGTCAGATCCTGTGAAGCTAACTTGAATACTTACACATCTTAAACTCTTAAAATGTTAAGTTGCTTTTTTGCAAGAGACACCTTTAAGGGTTAAAGATCACATCGGATTAAAAAAATCATGGGTTGGCCAAATGTTTCATTCAAGCTTTAAGTCTAGGTCACGTGGCACAGCGATCATGATTCATAAAAACACACTCTTCAATGCCACAAACATTATATCCGACCCACTCGGCTGTTTTGCTGTTGTTTTACTGTATATCCACCCAACTGGGACGATAAAATATTCATGGGAAAAGACATCTCATACATACCCGACTTAAACTCACGCTGCCTAATTTGAGGAGGAGACCTAAACTGTACAATTAACCCCTCCTTGGACCGCTCCAGCCCAAAGTTAAGAAACCCTTCTAAAATGGCTAAAATATTATATATCGTTCACGAATTAAATTGGATGTTTTGATCCTTGGCGCTTTTGCTTCCCTTTATAGTTTGCTTCCCTTTCCACCATTCATACAGCAGAATCGCCTACTTCTTTATCGACAGGTTATTACTCCCCTTTGTTAAAAACATAGAATACTCTACCATAGTTGAATCCGGCCATGCCCCAGTTATATTATATATTTCCTATCCCACTCAATATATCTGACCGGCCCCCATGGAGATTTGATAATGCACTATAAACAGATGACTGTCAAATAACAGCCATCGATAATTTCCGACATCTACCATCTGTTACAGACGAGGTGATCTCCCCTGATCAAACTGGTTTTATGAGTGGTCGTCACTCCTTTTCTAACATCCGGTGCCTTCTTAATGTCATATACTCTCATGCATCTGGGGAGAGACCAGAGGCGGTTATCTTCCTGGATGCAGAGAAAGCCTTTGACAGGGTGGAGTGTTCATATTTATTCCAATGTCCGCAGGCCTTTGGTTTTGGATCCACTTTTATTGCTCGGGTCAAACTCCTTTATGCTTCACCCAAGGCATCAGTAGTCATGAACGGTAAGCAATCTGAATTTATTTCAGGGAGCTGGTAATGGAGCTGGCCTCTCTTAGTCTCGCCTTACGCATCACCTTTTCCTTGGTCCCAAAGCTATGGAAGCACATGATGACAATCCTCGGCTTTTCGTTTGGCTTGGACTTGGTGAATGGTATCCTGTGTGCACGATCAAGTTCTGGTGGTGTCGGAAGAACTGCATCACCCATCACTATTTGTAGCAGGATGGAGAAAAAAGTGGTTGGATGGGGTGCCTCAATCAGCTCCGGCAGCCCGATCAGGGGTATATTAGCGCGTCTGCTTCTTAATTCCAGGTCCAGGGGGGAATGTCTGCTTCCTTCTGGAAATGCACCTTCACACCCCTGAAGTCTCACGTTTCAAGAAACCATGGATGGGACACTAGTTCCATTCAAGGTATTCTGAAAGGACCAGGACTATTGCTATACATAGAGATGTTGCCTTTTAACTTGACACATCAGTACGTGATCCTCATGGTCGATATGTCATTGTTGCAAGCAAATTACCAAATATTCTCATGATTCTGGTCTCACTCTATGCTCCAACGTGGGATGATGTAAATTTATATCCAATTTCTCTCATCTATACCTAATCTAATTAATCATCAGGTCATAATTGGCAGGGACTTAAATTTGGTCCAAGAAATAAACCTTGACAGATCATCAAGGAAACAAACTTCTCCATTGAAATCTGCCTGGGTTTTATAATGTCATACCTCTCAGCTTGGTTTGAGGGACCCCTGGAGAGGCAAGTTCCCATCCAGTCAAGCATTTTCTTTCTTCTCAAATGCCCATCGCTCCTACTCCCGTATCGATTTTTTTGTATTAGATGACAAATTGTTACACAATGTTATCACCAGTGAATACCATAGTATTGTAATTTTGGATCGAGCACCAAACTCTGTTGATACTAATTTTTAAAACTGCAAACCGCCCTCCAAACACTGGAAATTCAGCTCTCATCTGCTCTCAGAAGTCGGCTTTAAATCCTTCCTTGCTTCTCAAATTAAATTCTTCTTTGAGATTAACGACGCACCGGGCCTCTGGTTTGATACACTCCGGGAAACCGTTGAGGCCTATCTCCATGGTGAAATTATATCCTTCGTTTCCCATCTCAAGAAATCAGAACAACGGGTAACCCTCAGAGTTCTCCAAAACTATCTCTGTCTTGCTGACCCCAGTGCTGGTTACAATGTTTAACGAAGCTTTGTGTGGCAATAGAGCATTCGACCGTCGGGTTCCCCCACAGAGACACGGAGTCAGAGTTTCAGTTTGCCAGGACTCAGCCCCGCTGCTGCTGTTCGTGGGGACCGCCTCTTCGCAGTCCAGTCAAGATCCCGCCTTTGTCCGCGGAGCTGGGACTGGACCTGCCTGGTTGTTCTTCACCCAGAGAACAGCCACCGGCGTCATTTCGACCTTCGGCGACTTGCGCTGCTTCGGAGTCCCGGGATTGGCCGCGCCACACTTAGCGCCCGCCCCTCCTCCCCTTCCGGGGCAAATGATGGCAACGCCAGCTCAAACAGCGCGGGGGCCGAACTGTCTTCCAGTGCATTCCCCCTGGATCACAGCACCCAGAAGAGGCCTCCCTGCCTCTCCTTTTGCTGGGGGAGCTTCTCCATTAGCTCCTGGCTCCGCTGTGCCTGCTCCGGCTGCAGCCGGGCGAAGTCAACGAGCAGCTGATCTGACGTCTCCTCTGCTGCCCTCTGTATGGCTGCTGCTTCTTCGGCCCTCCTCTACGCTCCTTGGTCCGACAAAACTACAAACTACTGTAAATGAAAGCTTGGATTTTTTTTTGCCATAAAATGAGCATTTTAATGGCTTCATGTGAAAGAGAACGTTTGTTGTTGTCAGTGTGTGTCTACATAGGTTGCCATTGGAAACAGTTTTAGAGCAGCGTTCTATCATTCTACACCTCCATTCCTCCATGTTGAAGCTTTTGATTCAGACACGTCCAGAAATAAAGTGAAAGGAGCAGAAAGTCACTATGTACACTCAAAAAAGTCACCTTGGCAGTTTGTCAGTTTACATATCAGAAATATGTTTGACTAACATGAGCATATTGAGTTTGTTGTTGTTAAATGGTTCTTTCTAATACATGTTCAGATAATATGAATAAAGGGGATTCAATCTACTTAATATGAATAGATGGAAATGTGTGAAATTATCAAATTAATTTAACTCAATAAATTTTGTGAGTGTGGAAATGATTGAGAATATATTTTTTCAGTGTAATGCTGAAATGTTGAAAAATATTCCCAAAGCTCATTCACACGTGATAATAATTTTTTTTCTATGGCCACTCTGGGGCTTCGTACTAAAGCAAGAAGGACGTGAAAAAACCACAATGGAGAGATGAGGAGTCTGCATGTTGCTCTATGGTCTGCATCCGAGGTTCAGGCCAAACTAAATGGAACGAGCCTGACAAAACAGATATATATATATATATATATATACAATCAGCCTTTTTGTACCTGTATGTACGCTGCCAGTGCTATATTGGTGAAATCAGTGGCGTACAACGTTTTAGAGTGACGCAATGACGTGGCTCTCACTTGGCTCTGTTGACAATGAAAAAAGAAAAGGTTCTTTGGCGGTGATCATTTAAGAACGGGCCCTGGCACCGATGAATGCATAGACATTGAGGTAGCGACCAAGGCATCTAACCACAACCCATTTAAAATCTAAGGCACCTACCGATGAACTGATATGAGTACCGGCAGTACTATTGGCAGTGGTGCTGTATTGTGTTGATCTTAGAACTTTAGAGTTGAAACCCAACAGATCCCGCTGAGGACGTGTAATATATAAATCATATAATGGATTTTTTTTTTTTTTACAGTATTCCTTTAGTTCAGCGAGCACATAAATGATTCAAAACTATTTCAAAACAAATGCATGACACCTTACTGACAATAATTGCTGGTTAAAATCTTTGATACCATAAAAATATGAGTTTATGGGGACTTTCTTGACTCTGCTCACAAATCTCCCCTGATACATTATTGTTTTACCCAGAATGCCAACAGGGACCATCCTCTGGAGACCAGTAATCACTAGGGATGGGCCAGCAGCAGTCTGAAAAGGAGACAATTCACTGTTGAGTGTGACAGTGAGCCCAGTCCTCATAAGCACCAGAACAGCCTATTCTCACCCAAACAATGTTTTCCTTTCCAAATGACTGAATACCACTTTTAGCTTTCTGCAAGCTCACTTTCACATCACTTATCTTTATTATTGTCAGTAAAAGCCTGCTCATCTCTAATCTGAGGCTCCATTCTGTCGGCAGTAGCATGGCCTCTTCTCCTCACACCTATTCATTTCTGAAGCCCAGCCAGCCCGATGTGGTCCCGGTCTATTCCAGATGATTTATAGACTGCATCACAGCAATATTATGTGAAACCCTCCACTGTTTAAATCATCAGAATCAGAATCGTCTTCATCAGAAGGGAGAGGAGCCTGGAGAGGAAGCAAAGAGGCAGAGGAGGGAGAGCCAGTGCTCTCTCTAAAGAGGTGTGAAAGGAGGATGAACCCAGCCAAAGATATCACTGAGCTGTGGAAAGAACTGGGAAAGTTAGTTTGGGAGGCTGTGGATGGTTTCTCATCATGCCAGGTTTGAGTTTGAATCCTTACCCCCTTTCCAAACCAGGGTTTGAATCCCTCCCTACTGTCTGTTGGTTCTATCTATTGGAACGTATTGAAACCTTCACAACTTCAGAAAGAACAAGCAAAACAAAGAACTGCAGTGTTAGGCATGGATAAGTGTACGTATGTGTCTTGTGTATGATAATGGTCCAAAAAACTACAAGTGACAAGCTCCTGATTGTCCCCGTAATCAAGGATTGCAGAAAAATAAAAGTATTTTCATAATAAAACATTTTTGGCTCTTCCTCCTTTCTACTACAATATGTCTATTGAGACATATACTGGTAGATCCTTGGTGGTGAAAATCTCACCCACCACAACGATATGAAAACGCAGCATTGCTTACGGGATCTGAGAGAAAGCGTTCCATATGTGATACTTACCGTGTTATTCTGCATCTGTATATTTGTAGCTAAAATACAAAAAAACATGATGTGCAAATATCAGAAAGTTGGCAAAGGCGCCAACTAGACCAGCTAGACCAGCTCTTTCAATGAGTCACAGGAAGTTTGAGTCTTCCGTCACTACATATGTAATGTACTCTTAAAGAAACCTGATAATAAGCTGAAATGTAAACCAGGGCCTTTCAATTTGCTATAAAATATCTGAAGTGTCTGTAGGTTCATCAGATCCAATTACGACAAGTAACTGGTTACTACTATCTACTTTTACTATTGGAGATTTCTGATCATATGAACAGACTTAGCCTGAAGCTCAATAACTGCTGCTTTCGCCAATCACATCCGCAAACATGTGCACATTCAACGGACATGTCAACTCATAACTCGTATAAACAAGGCTCTGTTGAAATCGCCTTCTTTTTTACAAACTCTGAAAGATACTGGGTCTTTTGGCTTAATCTCGTGTTACTGTGTATGAAAAATGTCAACCAGGTCGTCATCTCTAAGTGAACAATGAAACAAAAGCTTTCTAGAGAGTTTCTGTGTCTGACAATAACTGCAGGAGACTGTAAACATAGTGGCTGTAAAGACTAAACTCGTGAATCTGATTATGGACCCATAAAAGACATAAAAACCTGTGCTGTACGTCATTAAAGCGGCAGTGTTGTTAACACCCGCCCTGATTTCTTCAGCTGATTGAATTTTTGAAGATACTTGCAGGGGTAATGTGTGAGCAGCTTTTTTTTCCAACAATGTTTTGAAGTAGTATGAACACTGGAACAATCTGACTAATACATGAACACATACACCCTCTCAGACAAATTTATTTTAATAAAAAATAAAATTGAAAGCATCAATAATAATAATGGCTTGGATTTATATAGCGCTTTTTTCACACTGACTCAAAGCACGTCCAGAGACCATTATTCATTCACACCAGTCCCACCAGGGATGCTAAGCTACGTTGTAGCCACAGCTGCCCTGGGGCTGCTGACAGAGGCATGGCTGACATTTTGCACCAACGGCCCCTCCGACCACCAACATTCATGCACCATTCATACCCATTCATAAGAGGCAATGTGGGTAAAGTGCCTTGCCCAAGGACACAACAACAATGACTGTTTGATAGAGTGGGATTCGAACACCCAACCCTCCGGTTATTGGACGACCGACTCTACCGCCGAGCCACCGTCACTTCGTTAAAGGCTGAAAATTTTTTGTGGATATCATCATCCACAATCATCCTCTTCATCCCCAGACAGTGTACATCCCTCCACAGTTCACAAATGGTCTCCAGACATTCTAAAAATAGTCTTTTTCCCCTTTCAGTATATATGTATTTTACTCCAGTGTTAAAGCTGCCATCATTTGTTTTAACCAATGTCCAATACACATTTCTCTTGTCTCTTTCCATTTTAGTGCAATTATTCTCTTTGCTTGCGACAAACCCATAAACAGTTCACATTTTGTGTATCTTACATTTTCAGGGGACAATCCCAAAATGAAGACATCAGGATCCAGTACAACCTCTTCAGATATGACTTCTTTTATAGTTTGTGTTGCAACGCACAAGGTTCCAATCTTTCTGGATTCCAAAATACAGTACCAGAGCGTACCTGTTACATTTGTTACATTGGGTACGTGTGTCTGGGATAATTGGGTTCGAGTCGTTCAATTTTACAGGTGTAATTATATTTGCATTCACCACTTATATTGCCGTAACCTTAATCTGGAATAAATGATTTCTTTGTGAGCTTTGCTTAAACCAAATCCCATTCTTCCATGGAGACATCCTTTCTTTAGTCAATTTTCCAAGCATTCAATCTTCCTAGCAAGCTTTCTAAAGGTTTGGAAATAATTAATTTGTGTAATTCTGATATTCCCCTTATGGACTGTGGCCTTGTTTTGGCGGAAGTGCTTGCATGGTCCAGTGACTTTGAGAGCAATGCTGTCCGGAGCACATGCTCCTGGTGAACAGGCCTGGAGTGAAGGCCCAGACAAACAAATCTGCACTCACCCATCAACAAAGAACACGGAAGATCGTGTACCCTGCCAGGACGAGGGCCACCAGGACACACCTCTGGAGCCAGGCCCGGAGGGGGGTGATCGCCGGCGAGTGGTTGGCGGTAGCTTGCTTGTCCTTGTCAGGTGCAGCCTGAACAAGCACTGTGGATAGGCTACATGGGCCTACCACCCACGAAGTCTAACACTGTGCAAGACAGCGGGGAACCATGCAGCGTCATAAAAACTGGCTCTTGGAACATGGAATGTGTTAAGATATTAATTGTTAATATAACTGTAACTCTAATGATAAACAACTTTAGATACAGTGATCATGGTTGCGCAATGCTGTCTGTAAAATCTGCTTATCTCAGTATCTGTAGGAAACATAGCGTATGAAACAGGAACTTGAGTGGGGAGATCGAAACCTTGACTGCAATCTGGGGAAACCCGTTACAACTGGTTCTACTGGCTGACCCCGCTCAAGTAACCATGTGACCACACCCAATCCCGCGGTGCCCCGTGACCACGAGACTCACCATCTGGACCGCCCTGCCTGCGAGCAGATGAACGCATAAATACACATTTTGCATAGGTAGACACGTCTTTGTTCTTGGCTCGGTTTAGAGTAGGAACCAGGACCCAGAATTCTGTAAATTGTGATTATTGCTTGCTCACTGCACTTCAATATAGTCTGAAGATTAATTTCTAAGAAACCTGACTCATGTGTCTTCCTTTAGTTAGACTGGCAACAAAAGGACTTGTGGTGCGACTCACGCACGCAAAAAATGTCACCTCACTTGGGGGGAAAGGAACCGGAGCTGGTGTGGGAGGTTGAGAGGTATCGACTAGATATAGTCAGGCTCACCTCCACGCACAGCTTTAGCTCTGGAACCAAACTCAATAAGGGATGGTCCCTTTCCTACTCAGGCATTGCACAGGGTGAAGGGCGCCAGGCGGGTGTGGGGATATTCAAAAGCCGCCGGCTGGCAGCCACACCGTTTGAGTTTGTCCCATTGGGCAACAGGGTCACCTCCCTGCGGGTTAAGGAAGCGGGTAGAAAAACTCTCACTGTTGTTTGAGCTTATGCACCAATTATGCACCAATCAGGTACAGTGCAAAATACTACAAACTTCAGAAAACACTACCAAATCCCCAAAACACTGCAAATTAGAGAAAACAGTACCCAATTAAAAAAAAAAAAAAAAACACAGCCAAATAGAGAAAACATTACCAAATTCAAAATCCACAATGGAAACGTCAGGTACTTGCTGATGACAAGGTCATCACTGATTGGGCGTACTGCCAATTACTCATTATTATTGTATCCACGAGAATCATTTAGTGTAGTTGTTACACCCCGAGGAGGGACGGAACATATCTGGAAGGACACTGGGAAACAGTTGGATTTTTACAATTTTTATTTAATTTTCTTTTAATTCACTCGTTGGTTTTTAATTCAAAAAAAATGTTGAACCTGAAAAACAAGCAGGTTATGTACAAACTAGAACCCGACAAAACCCAAAACCACCCCGTGTCCTAAACTACCAAAATATCCAAAAGAACAAGTACCTGGTGGGCTGGCACAAACAAACAAACAGGTGCGGTACCGGGCCAACCCTGTACAGGGCCGTCAGAGCCGGTACCAACACCCAATCTAACAAACAAAACCCCCAACCTACTGTTGCAGGACAAACAAAAAACGAAAACAGGACCACCGATCCCACCAGGGAGAAAGGATCTGTGCTAACCCCAAACATACAACGAAGGCGGAAGAGCCGGAGAAGGAAGCCGCCTGACTGCGGGTACGAATGGGAGAGGTCGAAGTAGAGAAGCCGCCGGGCTGCGTGTCAGTATGGGATTCATCGAGAGAGGGCAGCCCCGAACGCTTTAGACACCGCCTATTTATAGGCGGAGAGGCGGGCTTCACCGAATCCTACAAAAATAATAAAACACAAATACTGAAATAATCCCTCAAGAAAACAAACAAGGGGATATAGAGATTAATGTACTATTATTATTAAAATATTACTTTATATATATAACAAACTAAATAAATTGACCTCTCCACGGAAGTAGGATAATATATATGAATATAAGAAAACCTTCACTAATACCTAACAGTAGTTGAAGAGGAAAGCACATGTTAAATCAAATCCAAATCAATCTATGAATCACTCAGCAGCACGTCTCCATTCCACTTAATTTTATTGACCACTAGATGTCTTCCTTGAGCACTGTGTTTCATTGAATAATGAACCATGCTCAAAATGAACTATTAAAGCTTCAATAAAGCCAGTCATCAGTACCTTTAGGCCACAATGAGGACAGAATATCTTGTCTCTTAACTATGGAAGACAGTCTCTTATCCACGGACCATGCTTCAGTGGCAGGAATGACTTGCTGTGTTTCTGTCCAGTCAGTGGTGAGCGTGCCATTGGCTGTGCATCCAATCAGCAATGACCCTGCTGTTTGCAGGTACCACACGTTTCCATTGTCTTTTGGTGAATTTGGTAGTGTTCTCTCTGTTTGGAAGTGTTTTTTGGATTTGGAAGTATTTTTTTGGGCTTTTATAGTGTTTTTTTTCTATTTGGAGTTTTTTTTCCCTCTATTCGGAAGTGTTTTTTGGATTTGGTCGTGTTTTCTCTACTTGGTAGTGTTATTTGGTTTTTGTAGTGTTCTCTCTATTTGGTAGTGGTTTTTGGGGAGGATTTGTTTTTCTGAATTTGTTAGTGTTTCTGAAGTTTGTAGTGTTTTGCTCTTCCAGGCCACTGCAAACATGAGTTTAGAGTATTTGACCTTTTGGAGTGAGTGGATGAGGTCATGGAAAGGGTACCACCAATGGACTCCATAGTCTTACTGGGCGACGTCAATGCTCATGTTGGCAACGACTGGGTATCCTGGATTGGGCTGTTTGGGAGGAACAGCTTGCCCCATCTGAACCTGAGTGCTGAGTTGTTAATGGACTTCCATTGTCGTCATGGATTGTCTTTAACAAACACCATGTTAGAAGAAAAGGTACGTGTACTTGGTACCAGAGCTCCTTGGGTTTCAGGTCGATGATCGACCTTGTTGTCGTTTCACCTGAGACTGTATGTTTTGGACACTTGGGTGAAGAGAGGTGCAGAGCTGTCACAAATGCATAGTGAGGGTATGCTGGGAAAGGGTAGCAGAGGACTGATTCAGAAAATATTTCAATTCGTAATTCCGTGAGAATTTTTCCTATGTACCAGAGGAGGTTGGGGACATGGAGTCCGAGTGGACCCTGTTTAAGACCTCCATTGTGGAAGTGCCTATGCGCAGCTGTGGCTGAAAGCTCATCGGTGCCTGTCATGGCGGCAACCCAAGGACAAGCTGGTGGACACCAGTAGTCCAGGAAGCTTTCAAGCTGAAGAAGGACATCTTTAGAATCTGGTAGGCTCAGGGGACTCTGGGCTCTGCAGACAGATACCAGGCTAAAAGGGTTGCAGCTGTCTGCAGCATGGGAGGAGTTCGGTGGGGCCTTGGAGAGGGACTATTGGTTGGCCTCAAAGAGGTTCTGGGGCAGAAGAGGTTTGAGCAGTCTATCTCAAGCTGTGTTCAGCAAGAGTAAGCATCCTCTGACCTTGAATGAGGAGATCCTCCTGAGGTGGAAGGAACATCATGAGGATCTCCTAAACCCCGGGGACATGCCTCTTACAGGAGGCAGGGCAAGAGGGTCACTCTGCTCTTTGTGGATGATGTTGTCTTTCTAGCAGGGTCACATGAGGGCCTCTACTGTTCACTGGAATGGTTCGCGGCTGAGTGTGAAGCAGTTGGGATGTGAATAAGCACCTCCAAATCGAGTCCACGGTCCTCCCACAGAAAAGGATGGCATGCCCTCTCCAAGTAGAGGGGTGGACCTTCCCCAAGTGGACGAGTTTAAGTATCTTGGGGTCTTATTCAAGAGTGAAGGGAGGAGGGATCGTGAGATCGGCCACAGATTCGGACAGGCAGCCACAGTAATGCAGTCACTGTACCGGATCATTGTGGTAACGAGGGAGCTGAGATATAAAGCAAAGCTGTCTGTTTACTGGTTGGTCTACATCCCTCACCTATGCTCATTACTGAAAAAGATTGTGGTGGACACCAGCAGTCCAGGAAGCTGTCAAGCTGGAGTACAAGCAGCGGAAATGAGTTTTCTCTGCAGGGTGGCGGGGGTCACTTTTTGTGATAGAGTGAGAAGTCCAGCCATTCAGGAGAGACTCAAAAGTTAAGCCGCTTCTCCTCCACATTGAGAGGAGCCAGTTGAGGTGGTTTAAGCATCTGATTAGGATGCCCCCGGTTGCTTCCTTTTAGAGGTTTACCAGGCACGTCAAACTGGTAGGAGGCCCCCAAGGTCAGCCCAGAACTCGCTGGAGAGATGATATCTGGCTTGGTGCCCTCGAAGAGCTCAAGGAAGTTGCAGGGTACAGGGATGCCTGAGCTTCTCTGCTCGCTATACTGCCACTAGGATCTCACACGGACTAAACAGGGGCCTTGCTTGAATTAAAATAATATCTTATAGACCTTAGTTGACATGCCCAGTAATACCACTCTATACTTGGACACATGGTTATAGGGCAGATGAAGCAACGATAATCTAATCCTGGATCGTTTGTTTTTCCATATAAAACTGAGGATACGTTTTTTAAAACTTACTAAACCAAATCAGCATGGGAATATTCTGATAAACATGTAGCACTTTCTGTAGTACATTCATTTTGTGGTTGTTGAATTGACAAATCAGAGACAATATATATATATATATATATTACACCTTTTGTTTCTGCATGAAACAAGATCCTATGCTCTATTTGTTCTATCAAAGTTAAGCTTGAATGTGCAGCTAATGTGAATAACAATAGAGGTGAAATACGTGAAATTTTGGACATCCCAGTTTCACTTATTGGCTAAGAGACATTTTATTTTGTCATGATTTTGGCAGTTGGGTTTAAGTGTAGTAACTATATCCATCTCCAGAAGACGTCTCCATAGCCCAGCAGTCGGCAACCTTCAACACTCTAAGAGCCACCTGGACCCGTTTCCAGTCCCGGCATCAAGAGGGGGCTTGAATTGTTGTCTAGTATTGTTTAATATTAAACCTTGGGTACTAGAGCTCAATTTGACTGTTTTCACTGCTGTTGCTTTACGTTTTACGTTTTACATTCATATTTCACTATTTAAAGTGTTTATCTTGAATATTTAGTGCCCCTTCTTTCAGCACAACCTCACCTACATGATTCGACTATATCTATTCATTTTGAGTACACTAGACCTAAAATCACAAAAAAAACCAACCCTGAATGAATTTTTTTCGTATTTGGAGACAAGAGCATATTTCTTGAACTAATTTCACAACCGAGAAGACATTCAATTAGTTCCTGACACACTAATGCACAAATTTGTATATATCTATGACAAATTCAATACAATTTATAGACAATTGTATAAAGTCTCCGTTTTGACTATACTTTGGATTTTACCTCATATTTTGCTATTTGAAGCTGCTAAAACTCGAGTGTTTGGTATAATTGTTTTCAGCACAACCTCACTTATTTGATTCTATAATTATTTATTCGTTTTGACTTACTAAATGAAAATACTACAACTAAAATTGTAAAAAAAAAAAAAATATGAGCAGGTAAAAGACAGATTTTTATATTGACAGAGACAAACATGAAATAAAACATGAATTAAGGCATATCTAGTAGAATTCTTAAACAAAAGTTACAAGTTGAGTGTGTAAATGAGTTTTCACGATACTGATGCATGTACTAATTAGCAGCGGGGGCACAGGCGGTGCCCGCCGGCTGTGTGATGCCAGCTGCTGGGTGGCACAGGTTGGCATTTCTGCCTGTACAGCTCCGGACTGTCCGATGGGTTTTGGTTTTTGTGTGTGAGCGTAGGTGGAGCGGACGGAGCAGGAACGGGGAGTGGATGTACACCTGAAGCCGGTGAGTGACACCAGCATTCCAGGCTCTCATCGCCAGATCGTCAGGTTTACCCCCAAGGTGCCTTGACTCGACCCCTTGAGCTTCTTGTGAAAGTTCTTCACTTCGTGTTTGGAGACTACTTGGCATTAACAAACCTCTATCCTCCTCTCCTGTGCAGTCCTGATGTGTGCCGCTCTGTCCTGCTGGGAAGATCCATGACGCCCACCTCCGCTTCCACGCCACTCACCGAGGATTACCAACCCTCTGGAAAAAACCCTCAATAAATCCTTTCCCAACTATCCTTCCTCATCCTGTCTGCGCTTGAATCCTTTACACCACCACACCGACACCGGACAACATTTCTGAGCAAGAATTGAACGGAATGGAAACCAAACAAAAAAACTAGAAAGCCCAACTGGACAGGAGAGCAGTGCCTGCTGTTAGCACAGCTCCTGGAGGGAAATAAAACCATATTAAGAGGCAAACTGGGTCCGGAGATCACTGCACAAGGGAAGAGGCAGACCTGCGTTTTGCCCAGCAACTCAATGCGTCATTCCCTCTGCTTGTACGCTGGTACTGCTGCAGTCGAAAGCCAGAGCGGAGATTGCAGCATTCCAACGGAGTTATTCCTAAACAGGTGAATGTAGTAGTATATACCATTAAAGCTATGATTGCTGACATCACTTCTGAACTCTTTAGGGGGTGGATCACTATGGGGGTATTATTGTAACAAAACTATTTGTCTATGCGTATGGATAGTTGTCTGTCTGTACCTCGATCTGTCTATCTGTACCTTAATCTGTCTGTCTGTACTTCAATCTGTCTGTCTGTACCTCAGTCTGTCTGTCTGTACCTCAGTCTGTCTGTCTGTACCTCAGTCTGCCTGTCTGTACCTCGATCTGTCTATCTGTACCTTAATCTGTCTGTCTGTACCTCAGTCTGTCTGTCTGTACCTCAATCTGTCTGTCTGTACCTCAGTCTGCCTGTCTGTACCTCGATCTGTCTATCTGTACCTTAATCTGTCTGTCTGTACTTCAATCTGTCTGTCTGTACCTCAATCTGTCTGTCTGTACCTCAGTCTGTCTGTCTGTACCTCAGTCTGTCTGTCTGAAGTCAGAGTTGTCAATGTAAAATAATTTGTCAACGTGAACCTGAATCTGAAAAGTCTACACATTCGAATACAAGAGCTGAAAATACAAACAACTCACCAGTTACGAGTTTCACAATTGGCTGTTTCTTCACACGTGACTTTTGCTACACTTCTGCCGTCTAAAGGATTCGAAGCTGTAAAGCCTGGGATTGGCTCCCCTGCAACTGCGTCAAAGGTCGGACTAAATGATTTTCACCAGAGAAGATATCAAGAGGAAAAACATTGATTTACTATTTATAGATGTATTGTCTATTTTTAGGTGGATTTTTGGAGTTTTCTCAGAAAAGGTCAATATATTGTGATGAGCTCTAGAAGCAATAGAAGCTGCATTGAGATATGGTTTTGTCATGGTAATAAGACAAACCAGCATTTTATGTTTTGTGATTTTCTTTTATTTTCTGTATTTTGCCAGTTTTCACTCTGTGCCTTGAAGGAGTCTAGTAAAGTTCTCGACTCTACAACAGTGGGTTGTGTCTTCTTTTGGGATGGAGTTTAGCTTGATGTTTAGTCTCCAGCTCCTACACAGAGATGAGAACATTATAAGTACGTATCCAAGGAAATCTCTCCAAAATGCAAAGCCAAATCCTAAATTTGCTCCACAAAAGGATAACCACTGATCACACCTTTCATTTCTCCTTTCTATGACATATCAAATACAATTACATGGTTGCAGTAAAACTCCCAGCTACATTTGTAGCGTCACAACACAGGTTTGTGCCCCAGATTCCCACAAGGTTTCTTCACTTCTTTACATTCTTTGACAGAAGAGGTAATGATGTTTTGGGACCATCTTGTCCTCTTGAACTTGGTCCTCAGGTCTTCTTCGTGTTTGTTTACCCCAGAGTGGCTTTTGTGCCACATCTGCCTGTATTCGCTTGCTCTGCGGTAGGAAAAGGTGGAGAAAAGGATGCTTCATTCCAGCTCAGTGTGCAGCTTTGTTTAGATTGGGGAGGTCAGTAGGTTTATAGTTACTGAAGCTCCTCACCGGGAGCCCCAGCAGGTCCAGATAAAACACTGAGGCAAGTCTTCATGGCCCAGTAAGAGGCCTCAGGATAGAAGTCTTCCTCTCACACAGCCTCTTGTCTGTCTCCTTTATTACCTCATGTCTGTCTTTCTCTTTCATTCCTCTGTTTGCCTTCTCTTTATACACCTCTCCACATGTCTCTCTCGCTCTGTCTGGACCGCCAACTCCAGATGAGGTCCAAGCATATCACACCCCTGTTATTACAACCTGACTCTCGCAACGTTACAACCCAAAGCCCCAAAAGTCTGGCTGGCAGAGTATAATGGGGAAGAAAAGGAGGAATGAAGTGGACGACAGAGACGGATAAAGAGAGCAGAAGGAAGAAAGATGAGAGGAATGTGAAAGAGAGAGAAGGAGACTGAGAGGGATCATTCAGAGCCTTGCAGTTGGTCTCCTCCCTGTTTCCTCTGTGGCTGAAGAGGAATGAGGTGATGCTGAACGCCAGTCTCACAACCTCAGCCCACTTTATTTATCACACACATAAATGAATACGTCATTCGCTCAACTATCAAAATCATGTTCTTCTGTTATTGTTACTTCATTACTTCAGTAAATTGTGTGCATAAAGGATGGAAGCCCTTTTCCCCCTTCAACAAAGAAAACAAAATATTCTCCAACTCTGCAAGAAATGTGCCGGTACTTTGTTCAACTTCATACTTTTGTTTGGCTAGGCTTTTCACGTGGCCACGCATTTCTGCCCTGTCTTTTTTTGTTGTGCAATATCTACCTGAATTCCATGTTCTCTCACCCAGTTGTGGGGGGTTTGCTGGTCTACTCCAGCCAGGTCTCTCTCTCTCTCTCTCTCTCTCTCTCTCTCTCTCTCTCTCTCTCTCTCTCTCTCTCTCTCTCTCTCTCTCTCTCTCTCTCTCTCTCTCTCTCTCTCTCTCTCTCTCTCGTGTTTTATTTGTCTTCATTGTGAATAAATATTTTTGGAATCATACTTGCTGTTTTATTAATGAGCACAAAGGTGAATGAAACGTCGACCTCTTCTGTGTCAAGAACTCCAAAACCCTTCAAGCTTTACTGTTAATTATGGTAATCGTAATTAATATTACTATTCATTCAAATTCCAAATAATCGTTTAGTATAGCTTATGAGAGTGATATAACTGAACTGGCTGTCATTTCCTGATAAACAGGTGGTGCCCCCGAGGTATCTGATACAGATCCGTTTAAATTTTCAATAAAATAAATAATAATTGGCTACAAAAGGCTGTCCTCAGTGTTGACCATGTTAAAGGCCCATTTCTAAAATGAGTTTATGTGAATGCGATTTGCTTTGTAAAACGTCTGGAGTTGTCAGATGGTTTTCAGTTACTGTGTGATGTTGTCTTTGATGTGATATGTGTAGGATTGAGAGTTAACAAGTTAGTACAGCAAAGATTAGAATGCAGACCCTTTATCTTTGTTTGGTAGAGTTAATGTTGGTTTACTGTTTGATAACTACTGCTAATATCATTATCAGTAGAACTCAATCACAAGTAATAGAATCAACACATATTCGTAAAAGTTAAACAGTTTTGTGCATAGCATCAGGTTTAACTTAAGATCTCATGTAATTGCCCAGTTACCAGATCCTTGATGTCTTTGAAGGAGTTTTGTTGTTGTCCAGACCTGGAAAGCTGCTGGCTTCTGTGGCACTTAGCACCGCCGTGCTAACTGTGATTGGCTGCGTTGAGCAGGCTGTGAAGAAGATGAAACTGAAGCTGGTGATTCATAAGAGTCTTTGCAGACCTGAGGAGCTGGTCATTTGGAACTCGACACCTCACGAGGTTCTGTGAGGTGTCGTTTTCCAGGTCTCATCCTGAGAAACTGGTTGGTCTTCCCTGGTTGATGAGAGATCAGACGCTGGGTGCTGGTCTCTGGTTCCGAGGAAGTTCTGACCTTCGTGGTCGGGTCAGAAGGAAGTGGGGGACTTGAGGCTTCGGTTGCAGGCCTCTTGGTGTGAGCTGTTAGTAGGCTTGGCTGCAGCTCCTTTCTCCCCGGTGTTGACAGAGCAACAAGCCTTGCGGATAAATCTCTCCAGAGGCTTTTGATAAGGTTGGGGGAATCGAAAGTGTCCAATCCTGGGGCCTCAACTGGCTGAGTGCATGGGTCAGTCAGTGTCCTTGGAGAATGTAGGGGGGAGGACTTGCATGGATGGGGGCTGTAGTGGCTCATGGCAAACCTGCAGTGAGATGCTCAGGCACAAACCAAGATTGTCTTTCATTAGAAATGAACCAACTTTTCTGTGGTCTTGTGAGAGCTCAACAGGTGTGAGGGACCGCAACATCCCTCTCACTCACAGTGAGACACAGCCGACACAAAACCTGCCTTACCAGGACAGAAAGGATGTCGGAATGACAAAGGAATGATAACGGATGAAAAGACAACAAAAATACAGGACCACTAAGTATAATGACGCCAAGCCCAGAAATAAAGTCCTGGGACTCACAATCAGACCGAGCAGGTCCCACAATCAGAGCACGCCCCCCTTCGACAGCATCAATGACATTCCACAGCTGTTGCTACAATATAAGTACAAAATGTTCATTTCACTGGGCGGTGTTTAGGTTTCTCTCTATTTCTCTCTCTCTATGTCCCTCGTCACCCCCCGCTCCCCTGTGAGTGTATGTCTGTTATTGTGTGTGGGTGGTGTGCGTGTGTGCATTAGTGTGTGTGTGAGAGAGAGAGCAATAGTAGTGATAGCAGGATCATGAATGGTGAAGTACAAAGGAAGATTGAGTTTGGTTCACGGGGAGACACCAAATTTCTGTTTCAGAAAACGTCTGGGAACCCCTGGTGTAAAGTACATTCTGGTGGAAAGTACATTCTGGTGGAAAGTACATTCTGGTGTAAAGTACATTCTGGAGCAATTGTGTTGCTGTGTAAAGTAGTACCTATAGTATGAGCACCTTACACATCTGGGAAGGCACCACTAATCCTGGAAGAGATCTATCTGCTCCTATAGCGAACTTTTTGGAGAACAGGTTGTTCAATATTACAGCAACACAATGCAAAACAAAATACTGCATCCGTCACAACAGTTCGGCTTCACAGTGGAAGAATCCATCTGCTGAGAAGGACTGCATACACTGTAGACTTCTCATAAAACATCTGGACAGCTAGGAAACAACCACTACAACAAAAGCCCTCGTCAAAATTTAGACATTACTAACATAAAATAGTAAATGGTCCTCATCTGCCAGAGGTTTACGCAATGTTGTTAAAAAAAGTTACATATCTGTTCTTTTCAATGTACAAGCTTTTCTGAAACCGGAGAAGTTTAGGCTGGTCGTTGAGCCGAGAGAATCCACTGATCAGTCGGTAAGGGATGGCAGCATCAAAGTCTCTACAGGCCGAAAGTGGAAAGCTCAAGTAGAAGTCCAACCTGCCGTTGACAGACTCCAGCATCGAGAGATCGTTGGCACAGTCCAGCTAGGAAGAGTAGGACTAGGATGGGGAGAAGCCCCCCACGTCTGGTCCAAAGCCAACCACAAGGACAGGAAAGAGATAGTGGCAGAGGTGACGGAAATAGAGGAAGAGCGCCACAAGATGAAGGCTGTGTCACAGGGCCGTCAAGGAAGCTGGACCAGTTGGGAGGGAGTTACCAACCAAACCTGACATGGTCAGACCTGTGGCCACCCGAAGGCACACCTGTGTATTCATCATGCTGTCTAGTCAGCATACTGATATACCGCACCTGTGAGGTGGGATGGATTATCTCGGCAAAGGCAAAGTGCTCAATTTAGACAGATTTGTGAACAAATATTTGTAATATTTGTAAGAAATATTTCTTTTGTGAATATAGAAAATGTTTTAGATCTTTGAGTTCACTTCATGAAAAATGGGAGCAAAAACAAAAGTGTTGCGTTATATTTTTGTTTAGTATATATATATATATATATATAGTTTTATGCCCTGAGTGAACACCCGCGCCTCCAAGAGACCTCATCTGACACGGGGTGATTCTCATTCCCCCTTCAAAGATTGCGCCCTGGGCGGCTGCCTTCATCGCTCATAGCAAAATCTACTACTGTATATATCAATTTTTCCGATTCACCACATTTGAGACGGATTAATGAGAGAAAGTGATGAAACACAATGGCGCACAGCAGCGTGCAACACCGGGGAACAATGTTGGTGAGTGTGCGTAATGATCCGACACTATTAATGCTATTAATTGTTACGCAGGATCACAGGCCACGATTGTATGTGACTGCTCATGACGCCTCTGCCCTGAATCCCGTTGTAACATCTCTGCAGTTGTGTTCTAGTAATAATTAATAATAATAATGATGTCCTGATTATTTTGCTTTGTTTGAATGTTGGGATGTGAGTGGATGCGAGTGCAGAATGAGGGCGGTGTGTGAGTGTTGGAGGTGAATGAACGAACCGAACAGCCCGATCAGTTCGTGTCTGTTGTTTAATTGTTTTAACTGTTGTCATGGTTACAACCTACAGTAACCATGTTCTGTACGATAATAACGTGACTTTGCAGTTAAGAAGGTCGTCTTCCTTCCAACGTTGAACGTTACAATATAATTTAGGTCAAACTCATGATCTGTGGTCAGGAATTGAAATTTGTGCATTTCAGGACTTGTCATTACGTGTAAACGCACCTCTATAGAACATGTGAATGCCTGTCTGTGCTTGGATCAAGATCCAGTTCAGCACACACAAAGCCATCGATAAATACCTTCACCTAATATTAGACTTTGGAATAAAACCTTTACAAATCCACAATTGCCACATCAAATAGGAACAATTTAGTGAACTTTGTGGGCCACAAAATCTCCAGTGCAGACAACAGCTGTTACACAGCGCTTCATCACGTACGTTGACTTGTTTATGTAGGATCTTATGCATCCTGGCACACAAATGTGATACTCACCACCACTTATCAAAGTTTCTGAACCTGGAAAATCTGGAACTTAACCCTAAAAGGACCAAGTGGTCATAAGTTACAGGAGGTTGAACAGCCTTCATTTTCAGACTAAAACCATTGAGAAAAGTCTTCGAGCAAAAAAGACTGGATTTGAAAAAAAAAAAGAAAAAACTCTCTTCAAATATCCCCCTTTCTTCCACTTTTCCCTCCATCTCTTGTAAATGCCATTTTAATTAAAACCTTCCAGACACTGGCAGCGTGGCTCTCTGCGCAGACCACGGTGCTATAAGTGCTAAGCCATGAATTTCAATGAGACCTTTTCTTTGACTGGCTGCATTGAACTTCTTTAAATAAGGACTGTGCCTTTCTAATAACGCTCCCCAATCCCTTTGTCAAACACTAGAGGAAACAAGCAACACACACACACACACACACACACACACACACACACACACACACACACACACACACACACACACACACACACACACACACACACACACACACACACACACACACACACACACACTTTTCTGTCTTTCACCATTTTGCTTGCTCTTTCTGCATCTGGTTCCATCCCATACCACAGACAAAGACGACAAATCTATCCATCATTTTCACCCAAGAGTTCTTAATTTATAACATTAAAACACCTACAAACCTACAATATCGTCAGTCATGCAGTTGTAATTTTAATAGAGCAAAACTTGGTGGTTTAAAGAACCAAACAAGCATCAGAGAAAACCCAACAAAACTACAGTGAACGGTGACGGTGATATCTTGGTTCTGTCATTAGTGGCTCAAAGAGCAGCTATGAGAAACGTTAAGAGTACTGAGGTGTACCAGTATCTACATAGTGGAAAGGTGGGCCATGTGCTGTCATCCAGAGATTGAAAATTCACCTTTTGAAGGCAGACGTGCGTCCCAGCCAGTCAGCTTTCACTAGCCACCATGCTACCACACAGAGTGGGTGGAGCTGGGCGACAGGGATCTGTGGAGGCTCCAATTGTTCCTGTATTGCTGGTTTTGAGCAACCAGCATGGAGGCTCAAACCAGTCCCGCGGTAGTTTGTCAAATGGTCATGAAACTTAATCTATTGATTCATGTTCAGTGACACGTTTTGCCCTTTTTTTCATGTTACTCATAACGAATTTTAGACTAATACATTTCAATTGGCCTTATCTTTTGTGTCTGGGTTACGCTTTTTTCCCTATTCGGCAGTGCATACCCTCTGATGTTTTGGTTTGTTTTCCAACAAACAGGCATTAACTAATTTGACTGTATTTTTCAATTGAAATGTATTAGGTTTGAAATTCATGATGTATAATACGACAAAATTGGCAAAACGTATCATTGAACATGAATCAATAAATACAATTTTGTGACCGTTTGACGAACTGCTGTGAGACTGGTTTGGGAGGCTACAGCTGTTCCTGTATTGCTGGTTTAGAACATAGAGCATGGAAGGTAAACCTGCTATCATATATACATAGAGTGTGTTTTTATATAATTTTGGTTTCAAGTTGAAACTGTCATTTCCTGTGTTGTTACTGGATGAGCTGCACTGATGAGCAGTAGCTATGGAATGGGCGAGAAGAGGAATCTTGGCTCAAAACGATTAACAGAGTGCTGCTCTGTACGGATGCTATCGATGGGTCGATTCAGGAAAGGAATTTCTCCTCTGAGGATTAATACAGTGCAATTAAAAAAAATGACTTTTTCACACCACAGAGCCTCTGATGTGCTCCTGATGCCTGGGGAAATGCATCTGCCTCCTACCCCATCCCTCTCTAAACAGGATGAGTTGACAGAAAGCTGAAAGTATATTCACCTGTCTGTCAGGCCTCCTGCACAAATGTATAAGTACTTCATCTTCACTACATGATGTTCATGATGGCACCGACATGCACCTACCAGGGGTGTGTGTTGTTTTATCCAGACTTAAAACCTTTTATTTTAAGCAGATGATCCCTGAGGTGTCAGATGAGTTTCAGCCAGGTCGTCTGAGGCTTTCCTCAACATTCTTGCAGCTTTGTAAAGAATAAGCTGGACAATGTAGTTCGGAGAGATTCAGAAGCTGTTTCAGTTGACTCTACTGCAGAAAGGAAGTAGTTCCTAAATAAACAAAACAGACATTGGTTGTGAATATGTACGTGTGAGTATGTTTCATTTAGCGCTTGGGACTACACAAGTTATGTTATTTGGTTACGTTTAATAGCCATTTTGAGGAAAAGCCTTAGTATTTTAAATTGTTAGTGCTGCTACACGAGTTAATATTATGTATGTTTTGAAATATTGACCAATGTATGATTGTTAAATTGTTCACATGCTTTACAACCGAAGAAGACATCATATTTCACCATTCAATTCTCATTATATGAAATAAACCAAGATGAAATCCTTGCAAACTTATTCTATATTACAGTCATGCGCTTACACAGTGACATATGTGTACAGATATGTAACACACCTTAGCAGCAACTCTGCACTCACTCATACTCTACATTAGAGATTAGATTTCTTCAAAGATTACGCAGGGCTGCACAAGTCCACAGGTCACATGCTGCTTCACAACAGTCCTTTCCCTCTGCTTGATGTTCAGAACATTGTTGTTTAAGCTGCTTTTTCATCTTCATCCAGTTGTTATGACAGCCCCAACAGAATATGTAATGCTATACACAGCTACCTGACTGGCCACGGACCACCGATCCACATGGAACTTTAACCTCCTGCTTGCTTCGTAGCGTAAGCGGTGAATGGCACTCTACGTCATTAAAGCAAAGACACAATGTCTGTGAGTATGTTTTAAACTCTAATTCAGATTTAGACTGTCAATCTCGTTTAACATCCAGAGCGAGCTGCCACTACCTGGGTGACAATACAGCAGAACAGTCCTTCCACCGGAATGGTGCGCTGCCATATTGCCTACTACTAGTATTGCCTACTAACAAGTCAATAGTCCTGTACAGATTCACAGTGACGTTGCTGGACATTGGACATCCCTCCACCACCTTCTCCTGAATCAGACTCAACACAGGCTGCCCAAAGGGGTGTGTGCTGAGTCCTCTTTGTACACTGTACACATATGACTGTGTCAGCACCCACCTAGGCAACACCATCAAAAAAATGACACCACCAGAGTGGGGCTCATCTTTAATATTGATGAGACTGCATACAGCAGGGAAATTAAATCATCTGAGTCTTCAGGTACTCAATGGCTTTGTCCGTCCAGAAAACATACAATGTCTTTGACCCTTCCAGCCAGTGGCACCACTCCTTCAATGCCAACTTAATAATCAGCAGCTCCCAATTTCTGATGTTGTAATTTCTCTAAGCGGCAGAGAGGCTCTTAGAGAGGAAGGTGCAGCCATGACCTCAGTTGTCAGTAGAGCTCTGTGGAAAGAGGACTGCTCCTGAACACAGGTTGGAGGCATTCACCTCTATGTTGAACTGTTTCTCTGGATCAGATGAGGACTGGAGCGATCATGAAGAAGTCCTTGAGGAGTTTGAACTTGGAATCGGCCTGGGGAGACCAGGGGAATGGGGACTGGACAGAGCTGAGAACATATAAAGGGGGGGCAACAGTATTGAAACCCCAAATAAAGCCTCTGTAGAAATTAGCAAACCCCAAAAAGCATAGTAAGTCATTTTGGCTCGAGGACGTCTGCCACTTTTTAACAGCAGAGACTGTCTCCTGACCTTCACCAACTCTGTAGCCTCAAAAAGAGTCAACTTATATTTTTCAGAAAAAAATTGATCCAGTTGTCTCTGAAGGTCTCTACATATGTCTTGAATGTGAGTCTCAAGATCAGGGGAGAAGATCCGGATGTCATCCAGGTACACTGAAATACTTATGTTCAACATGTCTGAGTACATCATTTACCAGAGCTTGGAACACAGCAGGAGCATTGGTCAGACTGAAGGGTATAACCAGGTCCCCGTAATGGCCCACTGTGGTGTTGAACGCAGTCATCGCCCTCCTTAATCCTCACCAGGTGATAAGCATTGTACAGATTCAACTGGGTGAACGCCCTGGCCATTGGTAACAGTTCAAAGGCTGAGGACATGAGTGAAAGCAGATGTTAGTTCTTCAATGTATTGTTGTTCAACCTCCAGTTGTCTATGCAGGGACGGGGTGTCTTGTCTTTTCTCGCTCATGAAAAAGGGCCTGATGATGCCCGCAGCCAGGGAGTCTCCTATGTACTCCCTCAGAGCCCGATTTTGAGGTTGAGAGAGGGAGTACAGTTGACCTCGAGGAGGTGAGGAATTGGAAAGAAGGTGTATGGAGCGATCATAAGAACGATGAGGATGCAGAAAGGTATCTCAGGCCTTGCTGAAGACCTCCTTAAGGGCCCAGTAGACCCAGAGTACAGAGAACAAGTCACAGGAGTCCAATTCACTAACAGGCTCTTTATTCATTTTAGACTAGACTTTAGACTTTGCTTTATTAATCCCTTGGGATGACTCCATCGGGGAAATTTGAGTTCCAGCAGCTTAAAAGAAGAGGAGCAGCACCCAGAGGATAACAAAGATGAGTTACAGGAAGAAAGGTAATTCACCTTAACTTAACTAAATATAGAAGTGGCAAAAAGAATTCCATTCCTAGCAAAATATAGCACAAAAAATACTACACAAAATATAAGATAATATAACTCTTAATTAGACTCCTGGCAAAATATAGTACAAGAAATATAAAATAATATAAACTCTTAACTAACCTTAACTTAGCTAGATATAGAAATGGCAAAAAGAATAAGACTCCTAACAAAATATAGGAGTGTAAGTGGCCGAACGCAAAATTGATCTGTGGATACAGAAAGAATTATTGCACAAGTATGATCATTTGCAGTGAAGAGACAATTAGATATTGCACAGTTTGCATTATGGGATGTGAGATGGAGGATGATGAGGTGGATAGCAGCTCCTGCTACTTCCCTTCTGTCCTCTGTCCCCCCCCCAGTGAGGACTTGTACAGCCTGATGGCCTGAGGGACAAAGAACTTCTTAAGTCTGTTAGTCCCACATTTGGGAAGAAGCAGTGTCTCTCTGGACATGCTCCTCTGGTTGTTGTTGACGGTGTGCAGAGGGTGTCTGGTATTGTCCAGAATGTCCAGCAGTGTCTTCAGTGTTCTTGCCTCTGCTGCCGTCACCAGAGAGTCCAGCTTCATGTTGACTACAGAGCAGTTTGTCCTGTCTGGACGTGTCCTTCTTGGATGTGCTGTCCCCAGCACACCACAGTGTAAAAGAGGACACTGGTCACAACAGACTGATAAAACATCCACAGTAGTTTGCTGCAGATGTTGAAGGACGACAGTGTCCTCAGGAAGGACAGCCTGCTCTGTGTCTTCCTGTACAGGTGGCTGGTGTGTGTTGACCAGTCCAGTTTGTTGTCCAGCCACAGTCCCAGGTATTTGTAGGAGTCAACAGCCTCCACAACCTCTCCCTCCTGTAGGACTGGTCTGGGCTTTGGTCTGGACCTCCCAAAGTCTATGACCAGCTCCTTCGTCTTGGAGGTGTAGAACTCCAGGTGGTTAATGCGGCAGCAGACGGCAAAATCCCCCATCAGACTCCGATCCTCCTCCTCTCTGTCCTCCCTGATGCATCCAACGATGGCTGAGTCATCAGCGTACCTCTGTATGTGACACAGCTCTGAGTGGTTACAGAAGTCTGAGGTGTACAGGGTGAAGAGAAGAGGGGCCAGCACTGTGCCCTGGGGGGCTCCAGTGCTGCTCATCACAGTATCAGACTTGGTGTCTTTCAGCCTGACATAATGAGGCCTGTCGGTGAGGTAGCAGGAGATCCAGGCCACCAGGTAGGGGTCCACTCTCATGGTCTTTAGTTCATCCTGGAGCAGGAGGGGCTGGATCGTGTAGAAGACACTAGAGAAGTCCAGGAAGAGGATCCTAACTGTGCCACTTCCCTTGTCCAGGTGGGAGTGGGCCCGATGTAGAAGGTAGAGGATGGCATCCTCCACACCAACATTTGGCTGGTAGGCATGTTGCACCTGGGGTCTGAGAAGGCTGAGGAAGAGCCGCTCCAACGTCTTTATGAGGTGTGATGTGAGTGCCGCCGGTCGTTCGCCGTTCAGCTTGCTGGGCCGCTTCTTTTTAGGCACCGGAACGATGCAGGAAGTCTTCCAGAGGGGGGGCACTCTCCTTAGCTGCAGGCTGAGGTTGAAGCCCCGTTGAAGTGGTTCCCCCAGCTCTGTAGCGCAGGTCTTTAGTATTCTTGGACACACCTTGTGGCCAGGGAAGGGAAGGTGGCCGCAGTGGGTGGGGGTCGGGGGGGTGGACTGGTTGAACCTGTTGAACAAGTCATTCAGTTCGTTTGCCCTCTCCATTGTCCCCCCCTCAACTCTGGTCTTGCTGTTGTGGCCTGTGATGGTCCTCACGCCTTCCCAGACCTCCCTCATGTTGTTCTCCATCAGCTTCTGCTCCACCTTTTTCCTATAGCTGTCCTCAGCTTCCATCACACAGTGTTTCACCTCCCTCTGTGCTGCCTTCATGGCCTCCCTGTCTTTGCTCCTGAAGACAGCCTTCTTCTTGTTGAGGACAGCTTGGACTTCCCGCGTTACCCATGGCTTGTTGTTCAGGTAACAGTGGACAGTCTTAACAGGGGAGACCACATCTGTACAGAAGTTCAGGTAGTCTGTCAGACAGTGTGTCGTCCCCTCTATGTCCTCACCGTGTGGGTTGATCAGCACATCCCAGTCCCTGGTGATGTAGCAGTCTCTCAGGACACTTTGCATCTCAGGGGACCACCTCCTGATGGAGTGTATTGTGAAAGGATGGTTTTGGACCAGGGGGGTGTACTGTGGCTGTAGGTGAACCAGGTTGTGATCTGACTTCCCTAGTGGGGGGAGGGGTGTGGCTCTGTATGCATCCCTGACATTAGCAGACAGCAGATCTATTGTCCTGTTGTTCCTTGTAGGACAGTCAACAACCTGGTGGAAAACAGCCAAGGTAGGGTCCAGAGTTGCACGGTTGAAGTCCCCTGAGATGATTCTGAATGCCTCAGGGTGCTGTGTCTGCAGTCTCACTGTGACAGAGTGGATCCTCTCACATGCGGTGGCTGTGTCCGCTCTCGGTGGGATGGAAACACTGACGGGGATCAGGTGGCTGCGTCTCGGTGGGATGTAAACACTGACGGGGATCACGTGACTGAACTCCCTCTGCAGATAATATGGCCGCAGGCTAACGGCTAGCAGTTCAAGGTCCCGGCAACGCCACACATTGTTTACAGAGAAATGTCCTGGGTTACACCAGCGGTTGTTTACGTACATGATGATCCCCCCACCTTTTCTTTTACCACTCGCTTCCGTGTCTCTGTCGCTCTCACAGCGGTGAATCCCGGCAGGTCCACGTTAGCATCCGGTACGAGGTGGTTTAGCCATGTCTCCGTAAAGATGAACCAGCTGCTCTCCCTGAAGGTCCGCTGGTTGTTCAATGCGGACAGCTCATCGATCTTGTTCGTCAGCGAGTTCAAGTTTCCCATGATGACAGAGGGAATCGATGGTTTGTAGCACCTCCGGTTGTCCGCTCGGTTAGCCTTTAGCTTAGCCCCAGCCTTGCAGCCCCTGGGTTTCCTCCTCAGCTCCGCCGGGATGATGTGTCGTGTCCCGGCTCGTCCCATTGTTCGTAGAGCCAGCAGTTCCTCTCTCGAATAAGTGAGAAAACTGGCTCCCGGTTTCATGTCAAGAGGTAAAATTGTCCATAGGATATATAAAGAGTCACACAACCTCTTCGTAAGAAGAGTAGAGAGAAGCAAAACGTGATTAAAAAGTTGAGCGAGCTCACGAAACTGGAGAGCTACTGGAGAAGCAGCCAGCTCCCACAGCGCCAACAATAAGATTCCATGTAATCTAATGTAACCATGGGGAGAGCAGGTGGTGCATTTAGATAGTTCATCTTACAACTTGCTCCAGGACTCAATGTCGCCTGTGGACCAGTTCACATGGGGGTTGCCAAGGGTAGCCTAATATGACAGGGTGAGTGGAGACTCTGGTCACAAAGAAGCTCCTCACCTCCGAGTATCCATCTCCGAAAGAGACTCTGATCATGTCTGTGCAGTGTGAGACAGTGTGAGATTGTCATGAAAGTCACTGTGATGACGTGCAGCTCCCGGATCCAAGCGTTGATGCGAGCCACCCGATCTGCCAGCCAGTGTACTTGAGAGGCAAGCATGGAGCGCATCTGTTTAGAATCCACTGGGTATATTTTAGTGGTGAGATCGCACTGTTACAGAGCACAGCAAACCCAAAAGCAGACTCACAACTTAAGTTTGGATGGGAATAGTTTATTCAAACCAAAAGAAAGCAGAAGTGTCCATAGTCTTAATCTTGTAAAAAGGCAAAGTCCAAAAACCACAGATTCAGAAGGACATACTGGGTAACTCAAGAGATGCCGAATGTCTAGTAACACAAAGCTGACAAAGGTAACATAGGTAGAAGAATTTAAATACACTGGGGGAAGGGGGCAATCGAGACCTCTTTTATGCAGCCATGCATTAAGCATTTGATGAAAATGAACCCTTTGAAACCAAGCCTATTGGTTAAGATCCTCTTTAAAAAATGAAGGCTCCATATATACTCATGTAACAGGTTTGTGGACGGTTCGGACACAGGGATGTGGAGCTGGCTTTACTGTGTACACCATTTTATAAACTGAACTTAAACACACCACACACACACACACTTCCCTGCTGCTTTTTGAGGCTACAGTTTAAAAGTATACATGCTCCCAAAAGCTGAAAATGGCATGCGCCCAAAAACTATTTGCATTTTTTAAAACCGTGCTTAAGTACACCTGCACGCCCTTTCCTTCTATAGATCACAGTCCACTATTGAGGTTGTGCAGAGATGAAGAAGAAGTGGTCTGATCTGAAGGTGGGGGCCAAGAGGAGAGTGGCATGGCACCATTATGATGGCCAGGACACACTGAGCTCACACTGCTGGACACCGACATAGCCTCTGTTCTTGTGGCAGTGTGTCTGAGACGGAAGGAGACACAGATTTGGAGGAGACCACAGCGGAGACTGATAAAGTACAGTTTTATCTGTTTATTAACTGTATAAATCAAACATTTCAAGAAGGACTTGTGAAAAGGCTCAGTGGATTTTGTGTGTCCTCAGTCACTGCTGAGTTGGAAGCGGTGGGTGACGAGGAGGCTGTCTGACTCCGGCACCAGTGTGTCCCAAGCACATGGCAGTGCCAGTGCATGTATTGAGCATTGCTAAGCACGGCTGTCACAGTGCTATACATATGCTTTTGCAGAAATTAGATTAATGATGACAAGGTGTTTAACAATCAATCAATCAGTGATTTCCACCACACTGTCTCATTTGAAAATGAAAGTATAACATGGTGCAGCACATTCAGTATTAAAGGCTCACTAAAGAAACACCGCAGCTTGGATGTTTAGGATTATGTGGATCTATAACTCTGATATGTGATGACATTAAATGTATGAGTTGAATATGGCTTCAATTCACCACCTCACCATCTGCATCACCAGTTTCACTGTCTCTGGAAGTGGCTAAGTCAAGACTGCAACAGAAGGCACTGGTGGGCTCCATAGCCACAGGGCGGGCATGAATTGGCTATTTCCCAGCAACCAGAGTGGATAAAGCCAGAGGGAAAGTGAGGTGACATGTTGTGCAGGAGGAAGTTCGGACAGGTGTAGAGGAAGCACGAGCCAGCAGAATAGTAGGGATGGGACAGAAGGGAGCATGGACTAAATGGGACAATGTCCTACAACGCAAGATCACTTGGTCTAACATCTGGAAGGCAGATTTCCACTGCATCAGATGTTTGGTCCAAGCTGTGTACGACATCCTACCTAGTCCAGCCAACCTTCACATCTGAGGCAAAATAGAAACACCTTCCTGTCCCCAATGCTCAAGCCGGGGATCCCTTGAACACCTCCTCAGCAGCTGCCCGAAAGCTCTTGGAGATGGACGCCATCGCTGGCTCTATGACCAGGTGCTCAGAGCAGTTGCTGACAACATAGGCACCGCCATCAATACCCTCAAGGGCCTCCAGAAACCAAAGTCCATCATGTTTCACAGAGCTGGAGAGAACCCTAACCCCCAAACTTGGGCAAAGTCTGGCCTCCTCACCTCTGCCGCTGACTGGCAACTGTAAGTGGACCTTGGAAAATAGCTGAGGTTTCCTGCCAGCGTACCGTCATCACGGCTGCGACCAGATATGATCATTTAGTAAGAGTCCACCAAGCAGCTGATCATTCCGGAGCTCACAGTGCCTTGGGAAGAGCGCATGGACGAGGCCAATGAGAGGAAATGTCCCAAGTACCAGGAGCCGGTGGACGAGTGTAGGAAGCAAGGCTGGAGAACCTGGTGTGAACCCCTGGAGGTGGGATGCTGTGGTTTTGCGGGGTGGTCACTCTGCAAAGTGCTCAGGCTGCTGGGCCTCACTAGAGAGGCCAAGCGAAAGACCGTTAAAGCCGCTTCAGTAGCCGCAGAGAAAGCCACAAGTTGGCTATGGCTCAAGAGGGCAGAACCATGGAAAAGATTCTGCTGGGACACGGGCTGGGGTCTGATCAACCTCGGTCGGGTCACCTGGGCAAGGGTGGCTGATGTTGAAAGACCCAAAACACCCATTGATCCCAGGTTACATCACTGAGGATGTGTCTCAGTGCATCTACTAGATGTATCTTTCACCTTTGCGGCATAAAGTAGAAAAGTATTACCATGGTATATTATCATTACATCTGTGGTGAATTTGATCTCAAAATGTTTTTGACAACAACATCATTTATCTGCAATAATTTGTTGGACAATAGCTTGTCGAGCAACATGCTGTGGTTTTATGCTATTTGCGGGATGGATTTCCATTGCCCCCCAAATGGGTTTCATAGCTTTCAAATGGTCAATACTTCATGTTATGAAGACGCCAAATTGGCGAGGAGGGTCATTCTGAAAATGAGTTTATATTAAATTGAAGCCAGCATTACCTGATATCAGTCATATAATGACGATACTGTGCTTTCCTACAGAAAGAATTCTTGGTTCAAACCATGGTTTAGTTGAAAATACTTATTAAGCAATATGAAAAATCTGTTAATGACAGCAACTTGATGAGCTGACACACTACACACCCTCCGTCATTTAGATGTTGTTTTTTGGGATAAATGTGGTTGGTCTGTCATAGCCCTAATTTAGCCCAAATATAGTAATTGAAATTGGTTTTTTTTTGGACCATCCAATGTGGTCCAAATTTAGGCCAAATATAGTTGCTGAAATTGAGATGTTATTGGACCATCCAATGACAGTCCAAGCACAACCCAATTTCTATGGACCGACCTAATTCAGCCCCCCCCCCCCAAAAATAAAATATGACTAAATGACTTCAGGGGTTTGGTGGGTCGTAAGTAAGTGAAGTTCAATGCAGACTGAGATAAACTTAGTTATGACCATTATTTGCTTTTGTCACAAGGTAACTTTTGGTTTTGCGAAAACACCTATGAACATAAATACATTTTTTATAAACACTTTTGTCAAATGTCTCAGTCAGAGTCAAAGTTCAAACTCTACAGCATGAATTGATGACTGTCCTTCTATTATATTTTATAGCACTGTATTAATACTTCCCAAATTGACTCATCAGCAGCAGCCACACAGAGCAGTGCTTGGGGGGAGCTGGCGGGGGGGTCTTGCTCAAGGACCCCCAGTGCATGTTTTTGGGAATGTGGGAGGAACCTGGAGTACCCTGAGGAAACCCACTCACACACAGGGAGCAAATACAAACTCCACACATATTTGAACTCACGACCTTCTCGCTGTGAGGTGAGTGCCCTAACCACTTTGCCACCACGCGACCCTATCAAATCTACATAATGTATGTATGATATATTTATCACAGATTCAAACATGTGGTGGTCAGCGCTCTCGCCTCAAAGCAAAACATTTGTGGGTTCAAATCCAGCTGTTCTCACCGTGTGTGTGTGTGTGTGTGTGTGTGTGTGTGTGTGTGTGTGTGTGTGTGTGTGTGTGTGTGTGTGTGTGTGTGTGTGTGTGTGTGTGTGTGTGTCCGTGCGTGTGTGTGTGTGTGTGGCCCTAAACTGGGATGAGCTAGAGCGTCCTGCGACCCTGAACAGAGGTCTTCTCTAAAGAGATCTTAATTAGAGACGTATTTTCAAAGACCCGAGAAAAGAACGTTTCACCTTTCAACTTGTTGAGCGAGGCTCTCATTTAGTTATGATTTGCTCTATGCTACATGTGTTTTATTATAGTTTTTGTTTAAAGGTTGTCAATGGCAACGCTGATCGATCATGTGACTAATGCTGATCTAATTGCTGATGTGCAACACATGCTTAAATAAATATGGTGTGTCCCCGGTGTGGGTGATCACAAAAGAGGAAATACGTGTCTGTGCTGTGTCTTATGCCACGCTGAGGAAATGACTCTGCTAACACAACTACATTTTGATGTACTCTCATTTAGGCAGAAGGCAAAGGTGTCTTTTATTTTTTTTATATTATTATTTATTTATTTGAAGAAGGCAATAACAATTTATGGCAACTCACATTTTTTACATGTTGTCCTTTTCCATTTTTTTTTACACAGCAGTATGTACATATTGATGGGGGCATATTGACCTGAGTCTGTAGGAGACACCGTGTGGCGTGGCTTCACCCTCCAGAGAGTCTCAAACCACCATCTGCACTCTGGAGGACAGATTAAATATCCTTCCACAGAGTCCAATTTAACATGTTCAACATGTTGTGAGTGTGTATTAAGCCTGTTTGGAATCCATTTTTATCCTGTTTTAAACCTGTTTTAGGCCTGTTTAGATATGGAGTGTACAAATGGGATCATGCAATACAATGGGGATGTCACACGAAATGTAAATGCTGGAAATACGTGTTTGAATGAATGTAATGACGAATTTCCTTCGGAAAGGTATTGACAACGTATTAGAGATGTACATCAACAACTAAAACCGGGTCCTACAGTTGTCATTTTTCCCGTGTGGATTCCGGTAGAGTAATGTTCTATCAACCCAGCAGCAGTGTTAAACGGGTCGTTGCATACCCACGCATGTTGGAAGATGGTGCATGGTGAGGTTTGGTGCAGGAGTGTGATGGAAATGAGGGTTTAACAATAAATATTACATGGAAATGTCAAAAATGTCCAATTCTGTGGCTCCCATAGCACTGAGCAGAAATCACCCTCTCACCCTTCCCCCAGCTAAAGTAACTGTTGCTGTGCAAGTAACCCACAGATGTAGACGCTGCCTATCCGTTGCATACATGCATGCATGTCAGACCTTTGCCAGACACATCAAAGCTCTGAGGGCCACCACAGACACGCCCTTTGATGAAATGTCACTATTTTCAATGTGGGTCATCATCAACATCTTAAGACTCACCTTACTGCATTTAACTCATTGGGGTCAAGAGGTCAATTTGCCATTTTTAACTACTATGTACCTCTATATTTCAACATTAATGACTGTTTAACTTGAATGCTTGGTGTTGGTTTTCCTGCACAATGTCACCTATGTGATTCTAAAAAGATTTACGCATTTTGACATACTGGATGAACACAATGGACTTTAAACTGCAAAAAACATAACAAATAAAATACAAAGTTTGAGTGGGAATTTTCATACATAATTATATATATATATATATATATATATATATATATATATATATATTTCCATCCATCCATTTTCCCTGTCTTATTCGTTCCCGGGTGGTGGTGGTGTCAGTCTGAGCACCGTCACCCAGATTCACATTGACCCATTAAGAACCTTCCTGCAGGTGGAGAGCCCACAGGAAGGTGGTGCCTGGCGTGGGACATGAACCCTCTACCTTGAGACTGAGAGTCTCATGCTCTACCTACTGAGCTAGCCGGGGGACATTATATATATATATAGAGAGAGAGAGAGAGAGAGAGCGAGAGAGAGAGAGAGCGCCACATACATGTGTAATGAAAAGTTTTTACAGCTGAGAAAGAATACCCAAACAGTATATAGATATGTAAAGCAGACACCCTGTACTGGGCGGACACGTCACTGTGCACGGACACATATTTAACTGTTAATATACCTTAATGAGGACAACCTGCCTGACGCAGACAACGAGCAGGTTTTCCTGGCAAATTTCAAGCTGAGCGACACTAAAACGGCCAAAATATTTGGGCTGGACACTCTCTCCACTTCTGCTGCCCGACGTTCTCCACATTTCTTAAAATACTTTATGTTTCACTTCAGGAGTTCTGAACCGTCTGGCTCTTTATTTGCTTTTAAATTGTGATTGTTCAGATGGAGAGACGGAGGATCTCCTCACACAAGCGCCCAGTAAGCTCTGGCGCATGCTCAGTCGGCACGCAGAGGTTGCACGGTCCAAACATTTTGGCTGTTGACTGCAGAGGGTCGGAGCAGAGACCGTAGAGCACAGATTGGATGACGATTTTGACGTCACGCGTACTCTGTGCACACAGAAGTTTCACATTGCCTTAACAGCAGAAAACATAAGGCCCGTGGGCAAAACAACGATCAGAAGAGGCTCCAATCTGGTCTGACAAACCCCTTTAGCAAGGCGCTGACAGAACATAGGAGTTATACAAGATTTTTTGTTTACATTTCATTGTATTTTTCACCAGAATATTTCATTAACATTGACTTGATTGTCATCATTTTAAGTACAAACTGTTTGGTCTTGCAAAAATATAGACAATTTCATTAACACACTGTGACCACAACAAAGAAAAACTTTCACGTGTAAATTTAAAGGTTATTATAGTAATATTTTACCAGTCTGGTCCCCCCAAGATGAAACTGGACTTTATGTGGTCCCTGAAGTAAATTAAATCTTATTGAATAATTATTTTATACATCTGATATACATGTGTATACTACATACATATATATA
>NC_137644.1:786247-1066247 GCF_963383615.2 Lipophrys pholis | reverse complement strand
TATGTAAAGTATGAGCTATGTTCCTAGAATCACCAGACCCAGTAGGATTACATCTAGTTCTGCTCCTCTCATTGACAACATATTCACTAATGACATTGATAATAAGGCAATTAGTGGATTATTGATTAGTGACATTAGTGACCATCTCCCAGTATTTACAGTTAATAATACAAACCTTGGTAATAAATAGACAAAAAAACAGAATACAGACGAGTAAAGACAAATAATATTTTAAGAAACAGCAATACACACAATAGTCTACCTAAGTATTTTATTGATAAGAATGTGGAAAATTATACCATGAATGAAGTAGTTAACAGATTTAATGAATTCTTTGTAAACGTTGGACCTGAACTAGCAGAACAGATCCCTGATACTGGGAGTTCTGGAGAACATATACCTATACATATCTATCCATATACTTATATACCAGAAAGAAATCCTGGTTCTTTGTTTCTTAAAGTTGTGACAGAACAGGAAATATTGGATATTGTCACTAAAAGCAAGAATAAAAACTCTACAGATTGTGTTGATAGTGATGTGTCACTAGTGAAAAGGGTGACAGAATTCATCTCCAAACCATTAACATACATATGGAAGGTTTCATTTCAAACTGGTTCATTTCAAAATAAAATGAAAACAGCCAAGGTCCTACCTCTATATAGAACTGGGAACAAGCATCATTTCACTAACTATAGACCGTCTCATTAGTACCACAATCCTCAAAAATACTGGAAAAACTCTTTAACAACAGATTGGAGTCATTCTTAGAAAAACACAACTTACTTGCAGAGAATCAGTATAGATCTAGATCAAATAGATCAACAACACTGGCAGTAACTGAAGCAATAGAACTAATCACCAATACTATAGACCATAAGAAATATGCTGCAGGGGTGTTCATAGACCGGAAGAAAGTATTTGACACAATCAACCAGGACATATTGATCAATAAACTGGAAAGAAATGGTGTCCGGGGAATAGTACTTGATTGGGTCACGTTTCTTTGAGAACAAAGAAACATGTGGTCACCACTGGAAAAATTCGCCATTGGTCACGTGACCCCCACCAGGGGGCCCAGAGGCCCCCACCTCGGAAGCTGCATCCCTGCAGCTCACCACCAGGGGGATCCACCAACTCTGCCACACCCATGGTCTGGAAAGCTGAGACCAGCCCGAGGAGATTGGCTGAGACGCAGCCTGAGCACACCAGGGGTCGGACCATGAGCCACAACTTTAAAAGTCCAACACGCAAAAATTCAACCATGTCCAAGACGGACTTGCATTGATCCAGACGAAGAACTTCGTATGGGGACTCACACGGACTTGGCCCGAAAATTTCCAACTGGTAGGACGAGCTGGGGAAGCCGTGGAAATGTACTTTGTTCGCCTTTTATTTTTCTTCAACGGGACCCCCACAGCTGCAAGCCAACTTCGTTCCCCTACAGCCGTGCAGCTTCCCCGTGCCTGCTAACCTGAAGCTCACTTCTGCACCCACACAAGAAGTGCCAGGTTACTCACAGCATGTTTGCTTTTTCAAACCAAATCAAACATATTCTAGAAGATCCTTCACTATTAAAAAT
Source organism: Lipophrys pholis (assembly GCF_963383615.2). Taxonomy (NCBI): domain Eukaryota; kingdom Metazoa; phylum Chordata; class Actinopteri; order Blenniiformes; family Blenniidae; genus Lipophrys; species Lipophrys pholis. The sequence goes on along the minus strand of NC_137644.1, from coordinate 1,064,665 downwards.
CCTCAAAAAATACACCACAACAGTATGAAAACGCGGCATTCTTCTCCAGTAACAGTGCAAAACTCTAAAAAGGGTAAATGTGTCAACATTCCAGTGTGCATAAATACATTAACATGAAATATGTACGGTGGCCTGGAAGTGCAAAACACTACAAAATTCAGAAAACACTACCAAATCCAAAAAACACCGCAAAATAGAGAAACTGCCAAATCCAATGAAACAATACAAACTAGAAAAAAACACTACAAAATATATGAAAGACAACAGAATCATTAGGTACATGCTGGCGGCAGGGTTGTCACTGATTGGATGTGCTGTCATTGATATGCTCATAACTGATTGGACAGAAGGATTTATTGAAGCTTTGATAATTTGTTTTAAACTTGATTCGTTATTCGAGGCTTCAATGACACACAGTGCTTGAGCAGGACATCGAGTGGTCCATAAAATTAAGTGCAATGGAGATGTGTAGTTGATTGGTCCATGGATTGTCTTTTATTCAATTCAACATTCCTGTTGAACTACACACAATTATTGTATTATTTCTCATGGATACAATAATAACAAGAGCGATCAGAGATTTCTGACATCTGCCAAAGGTTGACTTGGACTCAGAAAAAAACAATTCCAGACCACCTCACAAATTTTATAGAATCTCCCATGTCATAACATCTATCTGTGGTGAAATCTTGCTAACAGACATACAGACAGACAAACAAATATACGCCGATGATTTTATTATGTCCTTAGCAGAAATAATGAGTTATTGGCAGCCCGTCCAATCAGTGACGACCCTGCTGTCAGCAGGTACCTATCATTTCTGCTGTGTTTTTTGAATATTGTAATGTTTTGCCTAATTTGTAGTGTTTTTTGATTTTGGTAGTTTTCTCTATTTTGTAGGGCTTTTTCTTACTAATTTGGCCATGTTTTCTCTATTTGGTAGAGTTTTTTTTTTTATTTTGTCGTGTTTTCTCTATTTTGTAGTGTCTTCTCTAATTTGTTGTGTTTTTTGGATTTGGTAGTGTTTTCTGAAGTTTGTAGTGTTTTGCACTTCCAGGCCACTGTAAATATTGTGTCATAAGCTCTTTAAAACCTCCGGCTGACTGCCAATTGAAACTCAGCCAGGAATTTTGGTGCTGAACTCAGAGCAGAATTTCCAAGTGTGTTATTTGCACTCTGGTGTTTCAGTAGTTTCACCATTCAAAGGGCACAATTAATAAATCAGACTGAAAGACTAAGGCCCTGTCCACGCGAGCCAAAACAACCTCTTTTCTCTCCGGCGTTATCAAAAAGATTCTGTCCGCACAGCACTGTGAACACAGCTCAACACGAGGCCCAAGGCCCTTTACGGACACTGTGACTCGCCAAATACACCAAAAACACAGAAGCCATGGAGCACATAGAAATTTAAAAGTAAACTCCTCCTCATAGACTTCTGTACAGTGACAAATTATGCTATGGGCGAAGTGGGCAGCTGCGCAGGGCGCAAGGTCAACAGGGGCGCACTGTGCACCGGCTCAGATACGGTATTGTGACGTTGCACCGTCTGCGCAGGGAAGACAGTTGTCTGTGGGCCCATCATGGGACATGGGGGACTCGCAACGCCGTCACGTGCACAAAGAAGACTGTCCTTCGCGAGCGCCCGGGGAGTCAGGGAGGCAGACTGGTATCGCCGTCATGTGCACAAGACCGTTGTGCGGAAGCGCTGGCGGGGGTGGGGGTGTTCGCCCAGGAAGGAAAACCAGCCAGGTCCACTACTGCTTCTGTGCTTCTAGGTCTATGCTCCCACTCCTCTTGCTAGTATCAGTAGCTTCTGCAGCTGGACCGAGCACATAGTCCACAATTGTGGTCATCAGAGGACATCGTGCACCGCGGTGGGGACGAAAAACAGGCCGATTCTTTTCACACCTCAAAGCTGAGCCAAGGTTTTAGAACTTCTCCACTCTGGGATCCGTGTTTTAAAAAAAATATTTCAGGCTCCTAAAATGCCGCCTTGTGTGGATGATCAGCCACAAACGGTATGTATGCATGAAACAGCGTTCTTGTGTAGACGGCCCCTTAGAGAGAGAGAGAGAGAGAGAGAGAGAGAGAGAGAGAGAGAGAGAGAGAGAGAGAGAGAGAGAGAGAGAGAGAGAGAGAGAGAGAGAGAGAGATGGTCTTTGAACATGAGAGTGCATCTGAGTTTCACAGCAATCACCAGTGCAGTAACACCTGTGTGTTTACCCAGAGAAGTAGCTGACCCCAACACCCCTGAAGTCCTCTTGAGACTGACAGATATTCTGGGGTTGGACCTCCAAGTCCTCCGTGACTAATACTTGACTTATCCCAAACGACAACAGATCAGGAACATTTGCTGCAAGCGCTCCTTTCCTAATTAAGAACAAGGAAGCCGGTGTTCAAACCTTTGGTTCTCGCCTGGACAGTAAAGTGGAAAGACGCCATAATGGAACAAAGAATTGTTGCTAGGATTTATTATCCTCCAGGCGAGTGTCAGGGAGAAAGAAATGAGCCACAAGTTTACACTTACTATATGCGAAGCAGGAACCCAACACAAATCGTCTCTCCTTTCTGCTCCCACACGGACGGACGGACGGACGGACGCACACGTGCACCTACCTCAAACAGTTATATGTGTTTTTTAACTCTTCTTTAACGAAGCACAATTTATCAGGCTGCTGGAGCTGTGGAGATTATGGCCCATAGAGGTGGCGTCAAAGGCAGGGTTCGAGGAGACACATCAGAATGAATTTATAGAAACAGATCCACTGGTACCAGGACCATCTGTTTATTCCAGTAAAAGTATGGGGCAGGAAGTGGGTAGGACACCTTTTACCTGCTGTTGCACATGAAAGCAAAACTAATCTCAAGGCCATAAGAAGAGATCTCAGAGTGGCTGCTGTACAACTCCGTGGTCCAAACGACATCCAGAATGATTCTTGACTTGACGCCTGGTTTATGCGACTTTTCCTGTGAAAACGCACGATTTTAAAATTTCTGTTTCAGGAAAGGTCCAATCCCATGGAAACAGCAGAAACACTGAAATCGATGTAGTTAGCATGCCAACCCAGGAGTCGGCGCTGTTGGTTGTGTTCTTAATGAAACCACACATAGATGCACACTGAGAACAATACACTATAAACATTAACAATTTAACTGGGATTGTTATTACGGTGACTGTCATATATCAAGACCCATGAGAATATGGACTCGGAGACATGACACTGTCCATGTTCTGGCACATGTGCAGAAGAACTATTCATTTTTAGGGCCGTAGTATGCATGTGCAATAACAGCCTTTTCAAAAGGTGTGTTTTCCTCATCTACACAGAGAAGGAGTCAAAGCATTTTCAAAAAGTTGCCTTTTCTCAGAGTTTCCACCGAGACGAAATCGAAGAGTTTTCAAAATGTTGTGATTACAAATGGGTTGTGCAAACGCGGACTGAAACCTACTCTTCGTTATCCAGCGAAACTACTCATCACCACGGCCAACGGGGAAAAGACGCAGCTTTCATCAGTGGATGAGGCCTAGACCTAGGCCTAGACGGAGTACCTGACAAGCAGCAGCACGTAGTCCCATTATGGACGCAAGGTAACATCGCCCGGCTGCTAGCTATGCTGCTAACTGTAAACAGACAGACTACAAGCTGTTCAGACTTTAACCAAGTCACTCTGTCAAGTAACTTTGTTGTCTTGTCTTAGGTTTGAAACGATGTCTCGTTAACAATTCAGCTTACATTCTGTTTCGACAATCCCAATTACTATTTACTTTTCTTAGTGACAAACTTTTGTGCAAGATGTGGAAGCAGATAACAATAAATATAAAAAGAGACCAAGGTAAACTCCTCCGGCTGCCCTGCAAGATTGGGTAGAATTTTTGCATTATTATTAGGCTGAAACTGAGGGATGTAGGAGGGAGAAAAGGCCCACTATGATTGGGAGGCTACATGGAAAGAACATGTTATAGAAGAGATTCCTGTGGGACACTGGGATGCTGTCTGAGAGAGGAACAGGGGACAGAGTGTGTGACTGGACATGTGTGGACGAAGCAGATGACTGCGAAGATTGGTTGGTTAAAGGCCCAAGAATATGTCCATGCAGGGGGTTGGTTGTTTGCTGTGACCATCGTCTGTATGGAGCAGGAATGACAGCCTCACATAGTGACGGCTCTGAGTCAGGAGGAAGTGAATTGAAAACCTTAGTAATATTTGTACGCAGAAAGCAAGCTGTAGCTTCTCAATCAGGACCTCACTAACTGTTAACAGTATAAAAAGTGTCCATGAAGTCATTTGTGGAAATGTTTAGTGGTAAAACAGAACAACTTGGATAAAGAAAGAAAGAAGATCCTGCAAGTAGTTTTATGTGAGCGACGCTAACGTTTCAGAAACAGTTTCGAATTAGAGGCAAAGAAGTGAGGAGGAGGAGGAGGAGGAGGAGGAGGAGGAGGAATAAATACATTCATACACTGGTTTGCAGGGTTTCCAGTGAGCAAACACAGCGCTATTTCTGAGTCTGTTTGGCTTCTCTCTCTGAACGTGTCCACAGAAAATCCTCTGAACCTGTCTGCGTGTAGAGTGTGGCTGACCAAGGCAGAGGTGGCATGTTAGTGCCTCAAACACTGGCTTCCACCCTCTGCTCACTCAGGCTCTGACTCACTGTGTGACGTTGCATTGCCATACAAATAGATTGCTGTTCAGTTTGTGTGCACTTTGTCATCAAGTAAAACTTCGACTATGATAGATAAAACATGCAAACCGGACGGTTTCCATTCAGCATAGAGTGTTCGGATGGAGCAGTGAGCCATTCTCTGCCTGAAGATCGCCACTGCTGTCGGTGATAGACACCAAAGGTGGGGAAATACCATCTCTCTACATCTTCACCACAAGGTGGAGCAAGCTCAGCGTGTTTGTTATCAAGCATTTTCTGTATGAAGTCAACAAAGTGTGCTCTCATTTCTTTCTTTTTGTCAGGTGTGCGCTGAAGGGACATGAGCCAATTGTAGGCATAAGATCTGTTGTCTGGGAGACGACGCCTGGGACTTCGAAATGGCAGTGGGGCAACCCAGCTGGTAGTTTCATCTTTGAAGACTCCCTCCATCTTCTTTAGAAAGATTAAATCTCCAGCAGACTGGGCAAGCTGGTTGTCTGCACTGGTGTGATGAAACACAGTATCTCCTAGAGTCTCTGCAGTGAGCTTTGAGCACAGGTTTTCAGGCTGCAGATGATGAGGAGGAGCTTGTGGGTAACTTCTCAGACTGAGTTTCTCTTTGACATTGAAGGGACTGTCACCAGGGGGGAAAAAGCTGGGTTGACCATTATCTATCACCTGTGTTTTTAGAGTGCTCACTTCACTTGGCTTGTGGGCACTGCCGAGGCACACGTCGCCAAAGTTTACCCAGCCCAAGTCAAGCTTGTGTGCGTATGGGTCATTGTGTCCACCATTACACTGTTGTCTCACCTTGTGAGCTCTCAAAAGGCTTCGTCCAATGAGCAGGAGGATGTCGGCATCTGGATCAAGGAGCAGTATCTCAGCAGCTATTGAACTCAGATGTCGGTGGTATTGTGCAGCTTCAGGGGAGGGTATTTCCTCCCGGTTGTTCGGGATAGCATTGCATTCAATGAGAGTTGGGAGAGGAAAGCTTGTTTTTCCACCTGCAGATGCCACTACGTAGCCAGAAGCTCTTCTACCTGAAGTTTCTGTTGTGCCTGCACATGTCTTCAGGGTGTATGGTTCTGTTGTGCCACGAATGTCAGACATATCAAAAAACTCAGTCTTTGCAAGGGACAGATTACTTTGGTCGTCTATGATTGCAAACATCTTCCTTATATTGTGTGGTTGACCTTCAGGAAAGATGTGCACCAGGGAAATCTTAGAGCAGGATTTCCCTGAGATTCCCTGTCTACATACCTCAGTACATGTGGCTGTGACATTCTGGTCTGATGTGCTAGGTTCCTCCCCGCCATGCTCTTAAGAGGAAGACTTTGGTGTCTTGGATGCTGGACCAGGATGTAGAGTTACCAGGTGAATCTCACTGTCACATTCCACACACTTGATGTTAAAGTTGCAGCCTGATGGCGAGTGGATGCAAGGCAACGGTAGCAGATCTTGTTCTCTCTGATGAACTTCTTTCTGTCTTCGAGCAGCATAGTTCTGAAACCTCGACATCTTTTCAGTGGGTGTGGCTTGTGATGGATAGGACATTGCCTGCTTATACCTTCAGCCACATTTTTTACTGTTGTGGCTACATTGGCGGACACATCTGTCCTATGCACTGTAACTGATGGCCTGCTGTTGTAATTACTAGGGGGCCTTTCTTTGCTGGAAATGACAGAGCAAACATGAATTGTGTTGAAGCTTGGGTCATTTCTTGCTCTGGCCTCTTTTCTCACAAACTCAGAAAAGAAAGCGATTGGTAGGAAAGCCACATTATAGTCTTGTTTAAATGTTGACCCAACAGTAGTCCATTCTCCCTGAAGATGAAAGGGCAGCTTCTCCACGATAGGACTTACTCTTCTGGCAGTGCCGAGGTAAGTTAAACCAGGTAAGTACACATCTTGTTTTGCAGCTTCTAGTTCACAGAGCAAGTCTGATAACTCACGGAGCTTATGAGAGTCTTTACTGCTGAGCTTAGGGAAGTTATCTATTCTGGAAAACAAGGATGCTTCTTTTGCTTCTGGTGAGCCGTAACATTCCTCAAGTCTTGTCCAAATCATAACCAGGCCAGCTGATTTCATCCTTCTTGCATGTTCTGAAGACTCAGGGCCAAGCCACTTAAGAAGGTTCATTTCTTCACTGGGAGTAAGAGCAAGGTTTGTGATGGTACTCTGAAATGTGGCCTTCCAGCTTAAATAACTCTCTGGCTTGTCATCAAACAGTCCTCCAGTCACCAGCTGAGTCTTTGCTAAGAACCTGGCGATGTCACTGATGTCATTGTTAGTTGCTGTTTGGTTTAGACCGAGTCTCTGCTGTGGTTCTGCCATTCTGTGTGGAAGAATTTGAGCTGAATCTCTCTGCAGTCTTGGTCTGCTGCCATCTTGTGGCGAGAAATTGTATTGATTTGGCTCCTGTCATGTTCGGGTCAAATCTGACCGATTTACAACTTAAAACACTCATAAATATTGTGTTTTACATCTGATTGCCTCAAGGCCTTATGATATCCTCCACGCCATGCACTTGAACATATAAAAGTAATGATCACCTCTTTTGTTGAATTTTGAGTGTTTTAGTCAACCTGGTTACACCTGTGGTGTTCCCGGTCAAAAGTGAGCGCCATAGGAAATGAATGGGTATCCACACTATATTCCCCCATAGTGATCCTCCCACGTGAACCAACTTCCAGACTAATCAATGTATCATCTTCACACAGACCCCGTATAGAGCTTGATGTTTGCCTTGCACTCCTTTGACTCTGAGCACAATGAGTAGGCAACTGACCAAGCGGTTCTCTGTCCAAGAGGTTCTGGTCCAGCTTTTTGGACATGATGAAGAGGGCACTGAAACTGAACCAGAGATAGAGGAGGATGTCTTGGAAGTGAAAGACAACACAGAGTTTGATCCAGACTTTGAGGAGATTGACCAGTCAACAGATGGAGAGGGAGAGGCTCCTGAAGAACAGGCACCTGAGGAGACATTCCAGTCCAATAATGGACACTTGCTCTGGTCTTCATCTCCCCAGGACAGAGGAAGTAGAGCGAGAGTGGAAAACATCATAAAGATGACGCCAGGGCCAACACGGTATGCAACATCTCGTGTGGATGGCATCTGATCCAGCTTCCAGCTCTTTTTACCAGTCTATTGAGGGAATTATACTGGAGATGACAAACCTGGGGGGGACACCTGGAGAGAAATCCACCTGGTAGCGAATGACAGCCCTCTGGCCTGTGGCACTGTTCCACAACATCCTTGATGTGTCTGCTATCAGTGCATATATGGTGTGGACAACCATCGACCTAACCTGGAACCAGGGGATCAGTTTGAAGAGGAAACTTTTCCTAGCAGAGCTGGGGAAAGCTGTGGTGACTCCTCTTATTCAATGGCACCAGCACATTCCCCGCACACCAGCCTCTGTCTGGGTAGGAGTGTGTGAGCCCCAGCCCCAGCCCTGGCTGCTCTCCCCCAACAAGGACATGGGCAGAAAAGGAAGTGCTGTGAGCTCTGTGCCCCTAAACATACCTGAGGTGCTGCAAATGTGATGCCTATGCTTGCAAGGCTCACTCTGACCTGAGTGTCACATGCCACTCATCTGCATAAATTCACACGCACACACACACACACACACACACACACACACACACACACACACACACACACACACACACACACACACACACACACACACACACACACACACACACACACACACACACACACACACACACACACACACACACACACGACTTCATGTTGAGTTTGGTCTTCCATTTATCTTTCACATTACACGTTCATTTTGTAATCCATTTTCTATAAATTTTTGGCCTATTTATATTTTCACTGCAGTTATTTTATGCCTAATTCTATAAATGACTGTTAAACACTACTTTAAGACATTGTTCCCAGCTAAATAATGTTGACTTCAAAATTGTGTGGTGAAAAAAGTTTTTTGTGGTAATTTAAGAGCAGTTAAAACAGACCGGTCAATTTTGACCGGGAACACTAAAGCAAGGGGCGGGAGGTGAACACGACAGGAGGGTTAAAGGTAGGAGGTTTTATTTGTTGTTGCTGATGCATAGTGTCATCATGCTGGATAATCACATCTCGCTGTCCTTGATTACGTTCAGTGTAGTTGTGTTTATTTACGTACTCAGTCACTTTTTGCTCTGCGGTTGTTTGGACAGGCAGAAACTCAAACTCTTCACTATGCTGGGCAATTTCAAATTTAGCAGCAGCAGACTCCATAATCTCTGCTTTGGCCATGGCAGCGTCAGCTTCTTTCTGAAGTTGAAGTACATCGAGAGTTGCCTCCAAGCAGGCCTTGTCAGTCTTAATGTTTATCTCTTCGTAGCATAGGCTAGTCTGGCTTCCGCAGCCTGAGCTTCAGCGTGTGCTCCTGCTGCTTCCATACTGGCTCCAGAGGATGTCGATGACCTTGAAGAGTTTGTCGATGATCTGACACTCATCCTCCCTGAAGACTTCCCTGAGTGAGCGGAGATGGACTTGGTTTCGTCACAGTCTTTTCGTTGGACGTCCGGCGTCTCCGTTATGCTGGTTGCGTAGGGCTCCCTTTTCTTTGTCCGGTTTGTTGACGTCCTTCGCAGAGTGCAATAATTTCACTGTACAGTTACACCCAGTGTGACTCCTGTCCTATACTGGGATTGACAGCCAGCTAAACTCTTCACCGTACCGCATCCTCCAAGGAACAGGCCAGTGTTGTGATTGGACGGATTTAATACAAAGAAGTGTGAAACTGAAATGCACATACAAAAACACAAGAATACCTTTGTCAATAACAACATAAATTGCTTCTGATATATCATATATATCAGTACTATTGATTAGTAAGCTGAATACAAGCTGAAGATAAACTACACACTACGAAATAGATAATCTGGAAGCCTCAGATCCGCCACTACATTATAACATACCAGGAGAAGGACAGCCACAACACCGTAAACATACAACACCTGGAAATACACACTCCAACAACACTGATTACTCACTTATTTTGCCACTCAAAGGGCTAGAAACAACTCGGAGGACGTAGAAAGATGACTAGCATTCAAGCTGCTGAAGCTGGGAGAATGTGCAGCCATTGGGTGCGTGTGCAACATATGCTCAGCTGCTGAGTGACAGAGCATAACTGAAATGATTGTGCCCCTAGAGGCCTGGCGGAATAATGAAATAAATGAACAGTTACAACACCATAGTACTTTTAAAACGATATGTCAATCTTCAATACTTGGTTGGGAATCGCTTTGCCTTAATCACTGCCTCGATGCACCGTGGCATTGAGGCAGTTAGCCTGTGGCATTGAGGCAGTTAGCCTGTGGCATTGAGGCAGTTAGCCTGTGGCATTGAGGCAGTTAGCCTGTGGCATCGAGGCAGTCAGCCTGTGGCATTGAGGCAGTCAGCCTGTGGCATCGAGGCAGTCAGCCTGTGGCATTGAGGCAGTTAGCCTGTGGCATCGAGGCAGTCAGCCTGTGGCATTGAGGCAGTTAGCCTGTGGCATCGAGGCAGTCAGCCTGTGGCATTGAGGCAGTCAGCCTGTGGCATTGAGGCAGTCAGCCTGTGGCATCGAGGCAGTCAGCCTGTGGCATTGAGGCAGTCAGCCTGTGGCATTGAGGCCTATCAGCCTGTGGCATTGAGGCCGTCGGCCTCCAAACCCTTGGACCTTGATTCCCCAATGAAAGGCCCACTTTACTTTGAAGGGAAAAGAGGACCTTGGACCACTGGCCAGCAGTCCAGTCCTTCGTCTCCTTGGCCCAGTTGAGACTCTTCCTCTGTTGGCTCAGGCTCAGAAGGGGCTTGACCCGAGGAACCCCACAGTTGGAGCTCATCTCCCGGATGGTTCTGAATGTGGAGGTTTCTGAAGCTGGGCCTCCCGCCTCTTTCCACTCTTTCTGGAACTCTGCCAGATTCTTGAATCTTCTCTGTTTGATAATCTGCTGAAGCCGACGGTCATCTATTTTGCTGGTGCAACTTCTTCTGCCACATTTTGCCCTTCCACTAGACCATGGGTGTCAATATCAAAGCAATATCAAATTAACATTAGAGCTGGCCCGTCGGTATTAAACAGCGGCGGTGCCGCTGTAACACCGCATTCACCGTTAATACTACAAATCCCATAATGCTCTGCTGTTGTTTTGGCGCGCCAGCCATGCTTTCTCCTCTGTGTCAGTAGCCAGCGATCCGTGTTCTTGCTCAACGCTTCGGCTGAAAGCCGGCCGGCTCACCCCGGCTCACCCCGGCTCACCCCGGCTCACCCCGGCTCACCCCGCCTCTCCGTGCCTCTCTCCCCGACGTGCTGCGGCCGACTACACCATCAGTGTCACTGTGTTACCCCTACCAAAAATGCCAAAAAGGAAGGGAGAAAACAGAACTTTTCTGGACAGGTGGGAGACAGAATATCTGTTTATATACGGAAAAGACAGACCTGTTTGTCTCGTTTGTGGAGCCAACGTGTCGGTAACTAAGGAGTACAACATTAGGCGACACTATGAAACGAAACACCAGGACAAGTACAAGGACCTGGACACGACTCAAAGGAGCCAGAAAGTAGAGGAGATGAAAAGAGGTTTGGTTTCACAACAGAATATGTTCAAGAAAGCCACAGCACAAAATGAGGCTGCGGTAAAGGCAAGTTATATCGTGGCAGAAGAAATCGCCAAATCAACCCGACCCTTTAATGATGGAGAGTTTGTTAAAAAGTGCATGCTGAAAGTTTGTGACCAAGTGTGCCCAGAGAAAAAGCAGGCCTTTTCAAACGTAAGCCTGAGCAGGAACACAATAGCTGAGCTCACATGTGATCTTGCCACCAATCTGCATGACCAGCTGATGGAAAAGGGAAACAGTTTTGTTTCCTTTTCCCTTGCTGTGGACGAGAGCACTGACGCGTCTGATACTGCGCAGCTGTCAATCTTCATCCGCGGTGTCGACTCAAAGATGTGTGTTACGGAGGAGCTTTTGGGATTTAAATCCATGCATGGTACAACCACAGGGAAGGAAATCTTTGAGGAGGTTTGCAAATGTGTAACTGAAATAAACCTGCCGTGGGATAAACTCGTGGGATTAACCACTGATGGTGCGCCAGCGATGAGTGGTAAAAAGAATGGACTGGTGGGCAGGATTCGTGAAAAGATGCTGGAAGAGAACTGTGCAGGTGAGCTGTCTGTTTATCACTGCATCATACATCAAGAGTCACTGTGTGCTAAAGCCCTAAAGATGGAACATGTTATGACCACAGTAACACAAGTTATTCACTTTATAAGAGCCAAAGGTCTGAATCACCGCCACTTTAAGTCTTTTCTGGACGAGTTTGGTTCGGAACACAGAGACGTGCCGTGTCACACAGAGGTGAGATGGTTTAGCCGCAGAAAAGTACTGAACAGATTTTTCGAGCTGCGTGAAGAAATATGTCAGTTTCTGCAAAGCAAAGGGAAGGACACAGCAGAGCTCCGGGAGCAAAGGTTTCTGTGTGAGCTGGCCTTTCTGTGTGACATCTCAAGCCATCTTGATGTGCCTGCAGCTACAGGGGCGGGGCCGCGTCATCACAGATATGTACTCGGCAGTGAGAGCTTTTAAAACTAAACTCTGCCTGTGGGAGAATCAGCTGCTGCAAGGAAACCTTGGCCATTTCCCCTGCTGCCAAACCATAAAAACGCAGATCTCTACCGCCGCTTGCGCACAGTTTGCTGAAAAACTCAGTGTACTCGGCGCTGAGTTTAGCCGGCGATTTGGCGACTTTGATGGTCAGAAATGTAGATTTGAACTGCTTAGTAATCCCTTCGCAGTTGATGTGGAAAAAGCACCAACTAACCTCCAAATGGAGCTGATTGAACTCCAGTGTGATGACACGCTGAAGTCAAAGTATGATGCTGTTGGCGCCGCACAGTTTCCACAATTCATCCCTGACACAATGCCTCAGCTCCGCACCCAAGCTGCTCAATTGCTCTCCATGTTCGGCAGCACTTATCTATGTGAGCAACTTTTCTCCTCAATGAAGATGACGGAAACATCTCACAGGATACGTCTGACTGATGAACACCTTCGTTCGATCATGAAGGTTGCCTCAGCTCAAAGCCTGAACCCCGACATTGATGAACTAGCATCCAAGAAAAGATGCCAGGTATCTGGCTTGGGCACATCAGATTAGATCAGTGTGTCGCAAACTGAGTAGTAAAACGGCCTGAATGGTTGATTTATTCATTGTTATTTTATTTTCAAATGTATTAGCCTGTGGAAAAAGTTAATGTTGATATTTACCTCAGAAGGCTGCAAATAGAAAAGAGGCATTCAATTTTTTATTTAAATTTTATTTAATATGCCATTGATGTTTTTTCGTTTGTTTTTTGAAAGTTGATTTTGCACTTTAAGTTATATAACCGTTGCTTGTTCCATGTTCAGTGTTAAAGCTAATCAGTGTAGCAAACTGAGCAATAATTAACGTTTTATTCATGCACTTGCTCTTGCTACTTCAAGGCTTGAATGTTTGATTCATTCATTATTGTTATTTTATTTTCAAATTTATTATTAGCCCGTGGAAAAAGTTTATTTTGATATTTACCTCAGAAGGCTGCAAATAGAAAAGAGGCATTCAATTTTTATTTAAATTTTATTTGATATGCCATTGATATTTTTTAATTATTATTATTATTATTTGAAACTCGATTTTGCATGTCACTATAAAGTTATATAAACCTTGCTTGTTCAATATTCAATGCAAAACTTGTTTGGGTCCCTATTAAAAGGTTAATTTGTTCAACCTCGGCTTTGTTCAGTTTTAAATTTTGGCCCACTCTGTATTTGAGTTTGACATCCCTGCACTAGACTTTCCATTGATATACTTGGACCCAGCGCTCTGTGAACAGCCAGCCTCCTGAGCTGGAAGGTTTGTAGCCTACCCATCCTATGGAGGGGATCAGTGATGGTCTTCTGGACAGTTGTCACGTCTGCAGTCTTCCCCATATTGAAGTCAACTGAGACAATTGAACCAAACTGAAGCAATTTAACGACACCTGGGGAAACCTGTGCAGGTGCTTTGAGTTTAGTAGATGATATATACACACACATTCTTTTAACCTTAAAAAATAGACACAACATTATGGAATGCATTGGTTTTTGTAAATACAGTAAAACATCTGATGTAGGATGCCCTAAAATCCAAGGGCAAGTGTCCCCTGAAGACAGGTGTTCTCTTCTCGGAGGGACAGGTCACAAGGACACTTTGTAGGACCAGTTGATATTGAACGAACCAAACACCAAATATATTATGGATATTTCAAAGCACATAACTGAACCAATACAAAGATGTAGACAATATATACACATATATGTACATGTATATAAGCTGTATGTCCTTACCACTGACAATCAGTTTAGTTTCAAAATAAAACACGGTACTGCCCTTTGTATTTATGCTCTCAAAAAGATTGTATCTAAGTACACAAGTCTTAATTCCACTGTGTTCTTATGTTTTATTGATGCATCGAAGGCTTTTGATAGGATAAATGATGAAAAACTGTTTATGAACTTGCTGGGCATAGGTGTCCCTACATTTCTGGTTGAGATTGTTAGTATTTTGGTATTCCCATCAGACTTTTAATGTTAAATGGGATAATGTTTTATCTACTCCATTTTATGTGAGCAATGGTGTAAGACAAGGGGAAATACTATCTCCTATTTTATTTAATGTCTCTATGGATGACCTATCAAATCTGTTGTATGCAGATGACCTGGTTCTCCTGAGCCCTTATAGTGCCGGGCTGCAACAGATGCTGAAGGTGTGCTCTCAGCACGGCAGCGATCATGACATCAAATATAATGCTAAGAATAGCCGCATAATGCTAGTTAGAAGCACTAGGGACAAGAAATTAAGTTTTCCAACCTTTTATTTGGCTCACAGTCGTCTTGATGCTTGTGAGGAAATTAAATACCGAGGCAATGTCTTATCTGATGACTGGAGGGATGATAAAGACGTCCATCCACAGCGTTGTAAAACACGCCCAGGCTAACTTGCTGATTAGGAAGTGTTGTATGTGCTCAGATTGGGTCAAGTGTTCACTGTGTAGGGCCTACATGATGTCACACCGCTATACACTGCTGCTTTATGGTCAAACTACATGAAGCTGAGCATGCAGAGGCTCAAAGTGGCCTCCAATGATGTTCTGAGGCTGCTGCTCAGAGTGCCAAGATGGCATAGTGCCAGTCAACTGTTCGTGTCCTCTCTTGTGCCAACATGTGAGGCACGACTAAGACAGCTGATGTCCAGCTTGATGTGTCCACTGGACGAGTCCAAGAACCACATTGTAGAAGCCCTGGTCAGCCCATTGAAAAGCTGAAACAGATTTACCTCTAAACTCTGACGACATTGGTGCAATAGTCTGGATTCATTTTAACATGCAGTTTTTGTATGATATTTGTGTAATAGTTGTATTAATATTCTTTTCTTTTATGTACTTGTATGTTCTTGTTTTATATGGACCCATGTCTGCAAAAAAGACTTATTTATTTTGGGCCATATATTTGCAATCAAAGTAGTGTGATAGAGTGCTTTAACAACTAATTAACTTTACCTTCATACCGTGTTGTTTGTACTTTTCATTCACTTCAGGCAACTTCATTTCAGGAAGCAGTGCCTCTTGTTCAGTACCACACAAAAAACTTCATTTAGCTGTCAGGACATCATCACTTTCCTCCGTCCCGTTCTTACCATCAGAGCGGTGGATGCAGGTATGCTGGTTGTCACTGAGGAAGAAGCTCTCTGTGCACTGACACTCATAGCTCCCCATGGTGTTGACACACACTTGCTGGCATCCGCCATTGTTGTCCACACACTCGTCCACATCTGTTCAGGCAAAAGACAGAGGACGAGGCAAAGAGAGAGACACAGAGATAACAAATTAGCACATTGGGATGCATAAATAAACGTGTGTCACTAAGCGTATGTGGCAGTGAAATGTTTGATGACATCTTGGTCAGGAATGTGAGGCCCACTTGCTCACTCAGACAGGAAGAAGAAGGAGATATGAGTTGTCCTTGCAGGACAACGGCCTGATCCCAGTGCACTGGATGGCTGAATCCAACTCCTGGTTCAGGGTGGTAACAGGGTTCTGTTCATACGTGTGTCTGAGTGTGAATGTGGTGTGTTTAAAGGGCCCCGCTGTGCTGCTGAAAGGCCAGTAAATTTCCAATGGGGCATTTTGATGAGGCTGAAGTGAAGTGGAAACATGCAACACTCTCCGATGACTTTAACAGGGATCAAACCGGGCTCCCCCTCTGCGTGCATGCACGTGTGCGTTCATGTACCCTGCAGCTGACCGTGGTGACGGTGTTTAGTCAGAGCTGCAGAGGTTGACCTTGCTGCCAGTGCACACGGGTTAGACAAACATAGACAAACTGAATAAAGAACAAATGTACATGCAGATATAAAGGGCCTGTGAAGGAAAGTCACCCAATTCTATTATCTTTAAATATCAAATATCAATAAACTGAACTACCTTTTGACAACAGCACAACAAATTCAGAAAACTACACTTTTCTGACACAAAAATGCAAAACACTGTGTTGTCACTTAAAGCCTCGTGTAAATGGAGCCTTAAAGAAACTAGTGAATATAAAATGTCGTGAAGCCTTTGAAGCCCACAAGCCATAGTCTTCAAAACTTGTAGTATCAAAGCTGCTTATAATAGTCTGTGGAGAACAAATGGTGAAGTAGCAAGATATCTTTAGGAGGGCCGCACATATCAAAATACATAACTAATACTTTATTTAATTGACATTTTACACATCGCCCTGAAGTAGTAGGGGTTTTGTATGTCCCATGTCCTTTTTACATTTTATAATAATAAATAGCTGGAGCGAGCCGTTCTGGGAAGAAGGATGCCATGTTTAGCCTTCCTGTTTCCTCCTATGTCTCTAATTAGAGGTGGTGGGGTTGATAAACCCTGGGAAGTGGGCAGAGCATTTAAGAGCCTTGTTAGCAGTACGTGGAGGAGGAGGGAATACTGTACTTTACTATGACATTAAGTCCTACAGTACGTCTAACGCAAAACTTAACGCATGCTTTCTGTATATCTTCTTTGTAGTCACTGTCAAGCTCCTCGGGGTTCACCCACACTCAGTTTTTATTGTAAAAAGCTGCTCGCAATACATAATCACTAGCAGAGGAGAGTGTGAGAGGTCAGAACTGCTTCTAGAACCACCTCAAACATCTTTTTTCTTCCCATATTAGAGAAAACATCGATTTCTTGTAGTGACAACGTTTCCTTCTGGTGAGGTCAGTCCAGCATAGCATCTAAATCTTGTGGGAAACATTCAAATTCACTTTATCAACCTGTTTACTATGGATGAGGACAGGATACACCTGGGACAGGTCTCCAGTCCATCACAGGACAAACACCCAGAGGAGACAACTACACACACTCACACTCACACGGAGCATTTTAGTGTCACCAATTAGCTTCACATGCATGTTTTTGGACTGTGGGAGGAAACCAGAGTACAGTACACATAAATATATATCACACTAAAATGTGAATTATAAAATATAAATGGTTATACATTCTGATATTCCCGAAACTTTGAATCAAGAAATTTTGTCAAACTGGACGTCTGAAACTTTTAATTGAATACCCCTGCTATAGAGAATGAGAATATGAAGACGCTCACAAAACCTGACCACTCTTCAGTTTTACCTTTAAAACTAAATGACTAGATGAACAGCAGTTTGTAGACAACATCCCGGATTTATATGTCAATTAACATTCAGCCTTGTCAAGGGAACAACATGAACTGATGAAACCACTCGGAAAACTTGTATAAAGCTCTTTAAAACTTCTCTATTCCCTTCATTTCCAAGTACCTTTGGTCACTTTAGGTAACAATAAAAAATGCTCAGAAAGTCTTTTCAGATTTGAACGCATACAATCCTATACAACAGGCTTTTCACGATGAACACTGACAGCGACGCACAACTAAGAACTTATATTTATCATGACCAGCATTTCATAGAACTTTGGTTAAAAAAAGAGAAGAAAGCTCAGACTGTTGAAATCAAACCTCAATCAAACTTGCAAATAAGCAGCTCCAAAAGAACAATTAGCAAATGCCTGGATTGAAAACACAAAGACATTATATCAGTATGTCAATATGCTCATTGTTATTGGTGTTCAGTTTAACAGCTTCAGACTCAGGATGAACTGAGGTCAAATAGAAATATATTAAAGTGAATGAAATAAGTCTCCATTAATCTGTTTATTCTGTCACTTCAAATTAAAATACTGTGAGATAAGGTTATGCTTTACCTGACTTGCAATGGTTAACATTACAATGAATTAAATGTTCTGTGAAGTAAAAAAGGTAAAGTACAATCTGTAGCAGCACAAAGAGATGAAACACCACATCCTTCACTTGTTCCAAACCTGAGAGACATTTAACCTAAAAGCATTTTAATAACATATTTACATGCCTGTATTAAAATAAAGTGCTGTCAACCTAAAGCCCAGAATAAATTGGACTATCAAAGCACATAGATTTCTGAGGGTAAGTACTTTCATTAAAACATTTAATGCTTTGTTAAAAGCATGTTTAATGCAGCCTTTAGAAAAATATCACAATAAGTACCGTCAACCGTAGGAATGGTGAGACATTTATTGTGCTTTTAGTTTCGTGCACAAGGTTATTGGAAGCTTGTGTTTACCATCGAGTGTTTGCAGCGAGCTGTGAAATACAAAATGAAATGTGACATGATTGGTTCGAGTTGGGGGTGTTGGTGGAGGAAGTATCAAACATATCTGAGCATGATGGGTCTGTGAGTAGATCTGTGACGAAGCCACAGCGATGGAACAACAGCAAGAGCAGCAGAAGCCAATCAGACAACATTGAGGAAAATGTCTTAAAAAAAAAGGACTCGTATATCATTTTGTAAAATAGTTTTCAGACGTTATAAATTACAGTAATCTTTAAAAAGAAAAGGTTGCAGTATTCTGCCCAATGTGAAACAGCAG
Source organism: Lipophrys pholis (assembly GCF_963383615.2). Taxonomy (NCBI): domain Eukaryota; kingdom Metazoa; phylum Chordata; class Actinopteri; order Blenniiformes; family Blenniidae; genus Lipophrys; species Lipophrys pholis. The sequence goes on along the minus strand of NC_137644.1, from coordinate 1,046,009 downwards.
GTGCATAATTCCATAGGTCTGTCAGCCCTCAGAACATCTAGTGGATCTGCTTCATCATGTGTGGACATAATACATAGTGCACAAGCCTTTAATTGATCAGTCCCTACGGGGGAAGGAAGTCGATTACAAGGCATATTATAATATTGATAGTTTTTGTTGACAACATGATCATGAGCTTTTCATATCGTGATAATTCCATGTAAAACTTTAGCCTTTTGGTTTTTTGGAAGTTTGTGAAGCTACAGGGTTTAGTGTTTTTCCATTGGTTCAAAGCGTCGATAGAAATTCCTCCGTCTTGCTATGTGATTGCCTTTTTCCAGGAATCCCTTTTAATCCTCCGGTTGGAAGCACATGGCTTTCTTTACGCAATAGCTGCGTGTGACGCTGTCATATCTCCCTCCAGAGTTCTGTGTGTCCGTCCCGTCTCACACCACCCGTCTGCTACATGTCAGACCTCCGTGTGACATCCTGCCGTCTCTGACTCCCCGCTGCTCTGCCACCTCTCAGATCTCGGCGAGAAATGAAAAGGACATGTCGGAAAGAAAATAAACCTGCAGGAGTGCGCCAGACGTTCACAGAGGGCACCAGAACCGTTGACACATTGAGCCCAGCTGTATCCACACCAAAGCCAAATAAATAAGGTTCAAATCAAAAAGGAAGAGAGGGACCAAACAGAACTCCTCGTTAATTGCAGCACCGTCAGGCAATCTTAGATCACTTAGTGCTCTAACTTGTTGACATTGTGCATCTGGGAGAGGATGGAGCGACTTCCTACAGCCTCACGCAAACTGATGTTTTCTTTTGATCTGATAGTTGTCAGTACTCTGTTTTCTCATGTGTACTTTGTCATATTAAAGCCAATGTTGAATACCACAGAGTCCGAAGGTTTGTGAATAACATGCTTTACGTTGTGATTGTTTTTCACAGGCTTGATAAGAACGAGCAGAAGGAATATATAGTGTGAGCTTTAATGAAGATACAACCTGGACCAAAGAATATAAAGACAGCCAGATGACTCAGAACTCCTCGAGTGAAATATAAAAAACTTTAGGGAAGCAGAATGCTGGCCATGAAAATTGGAAATATTTTTGGGATCGTTATGATACGTTAAGAACCGAGATGTAGTATGAAGGGCATCTGCAGTCCGCATGTCTGTGGATGTGCAATGCAGAATGTCTGGAAGGGCCTTGAGTTGTCTCAATTCTACACGTCGAACTCTCAGCCTTGTAGTTGTAACACCCATGCTTTGTGGTGCAGCAGGTCATACGTTGGAGTACAACCGGTACCGGTATCATGACAATAATTATTGGTGGTTTTTTTTTACCCTCCAAAAAAGAGCTTTTCTGAGTTTACCTGAGAAAAAACCCCATTTCAATTCATACCAATTAGACTATAATAACTAGCATTTGATGTGTTCGGTTGTTTAACTTGTTATTAATTGAAATAAAAGTCTTGAATGTATTTTGTATTGATTTGGTAGCAGGTCAGACGAGAGCGGGAGTGTGGCGAGAGCAGAATGGAGGTTGTTCTGGGAGTCAGCGCTGAGGCAGCTGTGTTTCGTTATGGCCCACAGGAACCGTATCTTTCCTTTAATAAAGTATTTGTTGGTTGCAGATAATTCCTGCTCCTTATTTCAGCTCCAAGCCGAGAAAAAGTTCCAGTTTAAAAACTATAGGATGGAAGTAGGGTTGTTCGGTATACCGGTACTGCATTTGTATCGCGGTACTGACGCCTTTAAAATAATACTATACTGGGCCCGGCCGGTACCGATAATTTTGCGAATGACCGGGGACCCCTCTGGGAGAGCCGTCGTAACCCGAGATCCACAACTGAATACCGCTTCATACTCCACCTTATTTACTAGGGATACCGATCCGATCGGTAGATATCGGATCGGGGCCGATAATAGTGATTTGTTAGTGATCAGGAATCTGCAAATCCAGCCGATCACCCCGCCCATCTAAAAAAGAACAACCGCAGTCCACTACGTCACCTAATAACCAGAACAATCACCTAATAACCACTACGTCACCTAATAACCAGAACAATCAGGGACTAGAAGCTCGGGTGGAGCTGCAGAAGCTAGAAGCAGGCGGAGCGGGGCCATAGACCTATAAAACTAGAGTTATATATAGTGGGTTATGTGTTTATGTGCAGGAGTTTACTTCTAAATTTCTATGGTCCGTTTCCTTCTCCTTTTTTATTGTGTTTGGTGAGTCACAGCGCCCCTAAAGGCCTGGCATGTGTACTACATGCCCTGAAGCCTCGTGTTGAGCCGTGTTCGTAGTGAGGTGTGGACGGTTTGTTGGGAGAAGACCAGGGAGGACAAAGATTGTTTTTTCGTTGTGTGGATGTTCCTCAGTTTACAACAACAACTAAAGAGAAAGAGAAGAATTTTGATTCAATAAGTGAGTTTTACAATAAGTTCTAGGTAAACAAAGCTTCTGCCAATAGTACTTTTAGCTTCAGACATCTTAGTTCCTCCAATAATACACTGTTGAGTATCTTTGCAATAGTAATGTGAGTATCGGATCGGGAAAGTATCGGTATCGGCCGATACTCAATTCTGAAAAATCACAAAAAAGTGTGATCGGGACGTCCCTAATTATTATTATTATGAAAATCACACGGTCAATCAGATCCAATCAAATTCCTCTTCAGATTAAGAAAGTACAACAAAAACATCACAGGATGGCAAATTTTCTCCTCAGTCCTGCTGGATACCATGAAACATATGAAACAGTAGGTATATCGTACTTTCAGCAAGTTGGAACCACTTTTAGCATCAGCGATATCTTCATTCCTGGTGGCACAGATTCAACAAGGTGCAGAAACCATTTGGGACAGATTTTGGGCATATAGTGAACACTTCTGTCATCTGAGCATCCATGATGTAAAACTCCTCAGAACAGAGTAGAATGTACACAGGGCGAAGCAGGGACTGGTATCTGCATTAAAGATTGGAAATACCAGACACAACAAGCATCGTGACATTTCTTTCCATATTTTGCACACAGCTGTGCTCTTATCCACACTTCCATCTAGTGTCGTCACGATACCAACAGTTTGGTATCGATACCGATACCACCATGTAGTTTGATACTTTCGATACTTTTCCAAATAAAAAGAAAACACAAAAAACGTCGTTAGATCCAGCCTGTCTTAAGTAAGACCAATCTCTTTAAATGGTCTGTTACTATGCAGTAATCTTTATAACATTAAATAGCTAAAATAAAATATCTTCATATTATTTTATATTATTTATTATATTATATTTATAATAATTTACATTAATTTCCAGAGCTATATTTTCATGGGTATATAAGTTATTAGCTGTGGTTCTTTGAACTCCTTCTGCAGGTCTGGGTGTTTGTCCTTCAGGAGTTTAGCTGGTTAGTAGTGTAGCGGGTTAGTAGGTTAGTAGTGTAGCAGGTTAGTAGAGTAGCAGATTAGTAGAGTAGCAGGTTAGTAGAGTAGCAGATTAGTAGAGTAGCAGGTTAGTAGTGTAGCAGGTTAGTAGAGTAGCAGATTAGTAGAGTAGCAGATTAGTAGAGTAGCAGGTTAGTAGAGTAGCAGATTAGTAGAGTAGCAGATTAGTAGAGTAGCAGGTTAGTAGTGTAGCAGGTTAGTAGAGTAGCAGATTAGTAGAGTAGCAGATTAGTAGAGTAGCAGATTAGTAGAGTAGCAGGTTAGTGGAGTAGCAGATTAGTAGAGTAGCAGGTTAGTAGAGTAGCAGATTAGTAGAGTAGCAGATTAGTAGAGTAGCAGGTTAGCAGTGTAGCAGGTTAGTAGAGTAGCAGGTTAGTAGTGTAGCAGGTTAGTAGAGTAGCAGGTTAGTAGAGTAGCAGATTAGTAGAGTAGCAGGTTAGCAGTGTAGCAGGTTAGTAGAGTAGCAGGTTAGTAGTGTAGCAGGTTAGCAGTGTAGCAGGTTAGTAGAGTAGCAGATTAGTAGAGTAGCAGGTTAGCAGTGTAGCAGGTTAGTAGAGTAGCAGGTTAGTAGTGTAGCTGGTTAGCAGTGTAGCAGGTTAGTAGTGTAGCAGGTTAGTAGAGTAGCAGGTTAGCAGTGTAGCAGGTTAGTAGTGTAGCAGGTTAGTAGAGTAGCAGGTTAGCAGGTTAGTAGTGTAGCAGGTTAGTAGTGTAGCAGGTTAGCAGTGTAGCAGGTTAGTAGAGTAGCAGGTTAGTAGAGTAGCAGATTAGTAGAGTAGCAGGTTAGCAGTGTAGCAGGTTAGTAGAGTAGCAGGTTAGTAGTGTAGCAGGTTAGCAGTGTAGCAGGTTAGTAGAGTAGCAGATTAGTAGAGTAGCAGGTTAGCAGTGTAGCAGGTTAGTAGAGTAGCAGGTTAGTAGTGTAGCTGGTTAGCAGTGTAGCAGGTTAGTAGTGTAGCAGGTTAGTAGAGTAGCAGGTTAGCAGTGTAGCAGGTTAGTAGTGTAGCAGGTTAGTAGAGTAGCAGGTTAGCAGGTTAGTAGTGTAGCAGGTTAGTAGTGTAGCAGGTTAGCAGTGTAGCAGGTTAGTAGTGTAGCAGGTTAGGAGTGTAGCAGGTTAGTAGAGTAGCAGGTTAGTAGAGTAGCAGGTTAGCAGTGTAGCAGGTTAGGAGTGTAGCAGGTTAGTAGTGTAGCAGGTTAGCAGTGTAGCAGGTTAGTAGTGTAGCAGGTTAGTAGAGTAGCAGGTTAGTAGTGTAGCAGGTTAGTAGTGTAGCAGGTTAGCAGTGTAGCAGGTTAGTAGTGTAGCAGGTTAGGAGTGTATCAGGTTAGTAGAGTAGCAGGTTAGTAGTGTAGCAGGTTAGTAGTGTTTCCTCTCTGGACCAGACGTGTTCTCTAACACTGTTTACACAGTGGAGCTTCAGTGTTGATGGAGACACCGTGCTCTTTTGTTTTGAAGACAAAGTACTTCATATAGTACTTCTAGTACCTGTTGTTTCTACAAGTTACGGCCTTGTGGATGTAGCAGCAGCCATTGTTTCCCTTCTGTCTCTCTCCCTCTTTTATTCCTCTCTTTCTAACACAACTAACACCCCCGACACGGCCGGGGGTGTTAGTTGTGCCATAGTCTTGTGATTGACTTTTTACTTGCTGACAACAGTATTTTAGTTAGATATTAATCTTCTTCTTGGATTGTCTCACCTGTTATGTGTCACAGGTATAAAACCTTACAAGATCTGGGTATCTGATATCCTTGTATTATATTTAATGTTAGCCATATTTTGTCCCAGTATTGTTTGATGTTTGGGCAAGATCAATATATGTGTGTGTGGTCTACTCCATCCATCAATCCTCATGATCTCCAGCATGGCTGCTGGGTTGAGGTCATTCCCCTCTTGGTTTTAGGAGGGATAAAATATCTAATCAGCCTGTCATTTTAAATGACAAGTGCATTGTGGGAAGTGGAGTCGTAGCATTTGTTGGTTTTAGGAAGTGGAGTATTGTTTTGCCCCACTGCGCTCCGGTATAGTTGTAGTTATACTGCATGTCTGTGTGGAATGACCATGTCAGTCCGGCGGGTTTTAAAAAGAGAAATAAACAGCCACAATTCTGTAACTTCCAGCATCTTCCCTCATCCCTCCATCCAAAACCACGTCAGAATGGCCCAACAGACAGCGTTTGTTACCAGCAGACATGAAGAGAGTGAGTAACACTACGACTACGGTTCAGATGATCACCTGGAGGAAGGTAACACCTGTTTGCATGCTGCTCCGTCCTGAACACTCAACCTCAAATAATGTTTTGTTCGGATTTGTTCTGGAGTGATAGTTTTGTACACTTTGTTTATCGAACAAAAACAATACAGATATTACAATGTATGGGAGAAAATTGTCTGAACACATTCATTTTATTGTGACAAAGTATTTTCTGTTTACCTAGAAACTTTTACAAAATTCTGTTCGAGGTTTAACTAATTAAAAAACCAAAGGAAAAATCATAAAAAAGACTTAAAGGTCATGGAAATTCATTTAGATTTAGCACTTTGATGATGCATTAAGGCCCCCGGCGAGCTCAGTAGGTAGAGCATGAGACTCTCAGTCTCAAGGTAGAGGGTTCATGTCCCACGCTGGGCGCCACCTTCCTGTGGGCTCTCCACCTTCCTGTGGGCTCTCCACCTTCCTGTGGGCTCGCCACCTTCCTGTGGGCTCTCCACCTTCCTGTGGGCTCTCCACCTTCCTGTGGGCTCGCCACCTTCCTGTGGGCTCTCCACCTTCCTGTGGGCTCTCCACCTTCCTGTGGGCTCTCCACCTGCAGGAAGGTTCTTAATGGTGCAATGTGATCTGGGTGACGGTGCTCAGACTGACACCACCACCACCCGGAGAGGGAGAAGAGGGATGGAAGGAGGGATGGATGACGAGATCATCTCTACCTTTTATTAAGTCTTCAGAAGAACAATGACTGTCTTTGCATGATAAGCAGGCTACTTTGACTGTTTGGCAGTTATGTTGTAAGAAAGAGGGATTATTGTATTGATATATATATATATATATATAGAGAGAGAGAGAGAGAGAGAGAGAGAGAGAGAGAGAGAGAGATAGATATAAATATATTGTACAGCAAAAAATAAATATATATAATAAAATATATTTTTATTTTATTTTATTATAATTATTTTGCTATACAATATATTTGTAAATTTAGTTGTTGGGGGTTTTTTTTGCTTCATTTTATTATTTGGTAATATTTAATTTACCTTTTTTACAGTACAGGTGATCGTTTATTTTTTGGCCCCTGAGATGCATTCAAAATAAAATGAACACAAAAAAATAGCAACCATTTAATTTATTTATTTAATATTTGTCGATTAATTGTTGAAAAATTAGACATTTGGGGCAGCACTAAAGTTTTGTTGCATGAAAACATCACGGTGAAGCTCCATGTTAAACCTGATACTAAGCCAGTGTTTCAGAAAGCAAGAACATTTCCATACGCTATCTGGCTGAAGGTAGACGCTGCTATGGAGTCCTGGAGTCCTGGAGTCCTGGAGCCTGTAACAGTGAACGAGTGGGCCACACCCATCATCCCGTTGCATAATAAAAATGGTGGAATTCGGACCTGTGGAGACTTTAAGGTACCGTCAACCCTGCCTTAATAACAAAACAGTGCCCACTTTACTTAATCAAAGACTTATTTGCTGGACTGAGTGGTGAAATCACAGTAAGCTGTTTAAGTGTGTTGCAATCAGAGCTTCGGAGAAAATTACATGTGTTTTTTTAGGCATGTTCAGTGTTCAGTAAGGGACAGGTCATGTTTACACAAGTCAATCAGGGTATGGTTATGTTTTATGCTTCATGCTTAGAATTGTAATACCTTTAGAGGATAAGAGGTTAAGAAAGACAGTTTATAACAGCTTCAATATCTGGGTGTTCATATAACACAGAACCAAATTATAATCTGACATGCAAACATGTTCAGCATTTCTTGTGTTTCAGCCTGAATGCCTTCTCAATGTTTTTCTCATTAACTGGTGAAATGTCAGAGTTGGAAGCAATAATGAAACGCATCAATCACTGAAGAAAGAAATGGCGGGCCGTCAGGGCCTGCAAGGCTTCTCTGCAGGCCTAAGAAAAATATCAGAATCACTGATGATGTTGATTATATTTTGTCCATGAATGCTGCTTCAATAATTCCAAACTGTCTGTTTGCTTCCTCTCTTAGCTTCTCCCTGTCTGCCCCACTTCCAGACTCAACTTCCATATTAAAGCTTTTAACCAATCACAGTCCAGCCATCACCTGTTGCCGGGTAAAGAAATCTGCCTTCAGATTCAGTTCTGCAGGCGTCTGCACTGTAATCTAAGTGTCGGTCACGCTGCAGCTTCAACCAATCAGATTTAGATATTGGTGACTCAGGACCTTCTAGAAAGCCACGGGTGACGTCAGTGTATTCCAGCCCTCTGATTGGATGGTCAGAGAGTTCACTCTCCAGTTAGCTGACTGCATCTGTAGCAGCTGCAGGAAGAAAAATATAGTTGGTTGATTTAATAGCAGTTTTATCAACCTACAATGACTGAAGGAGAAGATAAAGAGATTTGGTGGCAGATTTATTGTCAAAACCATTTTCAAGAGGGACTTTTCCTGGAGGTCTTTGAACGCACCGCAGCACTCCAAGTGCACGGAGGTCCGGTACAATTTACTTGCTCTTACTACAACTTCCTTGGCAGGATTCAGGATTATTTTATTTGCCATTATATTATTTTCAAGACCATGAAAAGCTGACGTTTGTCACCGTCCTCGACCCCCAGAGGTTTTGGGAATAGCAGCAGCTTTTTAATGCAGCTGCAGCAGAAGGAGAGACGGAACTCTGATTTTTTTTGTAAACAGTCTTCGTCATAAACAGTCTTCACCCCGGGATGGAAAACCAGCCAGGTCCGTCACTAGTCATAAAGGTATTTATTCTGGCTTCGAGTATCTATCTGTATTGCAAAGGCTTCTTATACTGCATTTCTGCATGGTAACATGGTTTTTGTAGCCATAACGTTATTGAGGGGTGGATTGAGTCAGACCAGCACTAGTGAAGGCCGAGGTCTGAAATGCACGGCCCGAGTCCTGAGGCCTGTACTACGAATCTGGATTTTCTCTTATCGACATAACTTCGAGGATTAACCATGGGTTTTCCGTACTACGACGCTCGCTCACAACATTACCCCGGTAATTTACGCTGAAAGTCTAACCTGCTGCTGAACAGGATATGTTCTGGATAAGAGGTCAAAGCTCCGCCTCCTGACCAATCAGATCTCTTGGAAAATGCCCCGCCCATTTTTAAATGATGGTGATTGGTGGGCAGGTTCAGCTCTGAGCTGCAGCAGAGAGGAGATGATAAATTAATCCAGAACAATCTTTTTGACATGATAAAATAAATCCTGGTCTCTGAGGCTCTGAAGGAGGTTCTGGTTCTTGACTTGTTCCAGGTCGGTTTATCTCCACGAGGGTTAATCTGGAATAATGAGGTTCATGATCACACCTGACAAAACACAAGAGAACCTCCGCCTCAGAACAACTGGAGGGAAAATATAAAGTAAAAGAAGAGAAGTGAGGAAGTTCAGCCTGAAACGTTTCTGCTGGAATAAAGAGAAACTGATTGATCAGTGGACCTGCTGTCGTTTATATCACTGATAAATTAATCTGCTCTAATCTCACCAAGTCAGGAAGGTTCTGGTTCTGGCTGCAGCAGCAGTGTTGCTTTGAGCTGCTGGATGTGTTTTAATTCTTCATAATCTCAGAGATTAACTGCTCCTTCAGTAATCTGGAAACTACTCTGCAGAGTTTCTCTGTGTGATTGGTCAGATGCTGCAAGCTCCGCCTCTTTCACGTGAACAGGCACACTTAGTTCTGGGTTGAACCAGAGAGTTGAGAACCTGCTTGGTAGGAATGGTGATCTGGATAACGCACGTCTGGATAAGTCAACCAGGAAACAGATCCTGGTTCTGTTGATCAGGTTGGTAGTACTCAGATCACATTAAGGGCCAGGGGCCTTACTTCTGAAACACTGCGTAGGATTCCTACTAAAAATGTACGTGCACTCAAAAGCAGAAAATGGCGTGCGCCCCAAAAAATTTGGATCAATAAAATGGTGCGTACACACATCTGCACACACTTTCCTTTTCTAGATCCAGTCTACCTGGAAGGTAGACAGTTCAGGCCCCGCCCCCAACACGCCCACCTTCTACCATATATGGTCAATGCAAAGCACCTCGTCAATATTTAGCATTTCAATCAGCCTGTTGATCGCCGGCATTTGACGCTAAATTCTGACAGAGAGAGAAATAGTGATGGAGATGGTGGAGGTCAGGAGATGGTGGAGGTCAGGAGATGATGGAGGTCAGGAGATGGTGGAGGTCAGGAGATGATGGAGGTCAGGAGATGATGGAGGTCAGGAGATGGTGGAGGTCAGGAGATGGAGGTCAGGAGATGATGGAGGTCAGGAGATGGTGGAGGTCAGGAGATGGTGGAGGTCAGGAGATGGTCTTATCTGGTGTCACAGTAGTGGAATCACTAAAAGAAAAACAAGCGATCGGCAGCACGTCGTCACTGCTGGAAATAGTGAGAGTCACAGAGAGATCAGTGACTGCAGAGGTGGAGGAGAAGAATCTGATGTGAAGGTGGAGGCCAGAGGAGAGTGACATCATGGGGGTGGGGGGGGCAGCACCAGAGCTCCCTGCTGGACCCTGAAACAGCCCCCATGGTTGTGACGGTCAGCGTGTGTCAGAGTGTCGGAGACATTTAGGTGGAGACACAGCAGACGGATAAAGTTCTGTTTTATCTGTTTATTAAATGTATGAATTAAATATTTGAACCGAGACGGTGAAAAGGCTCATGGACTTTGTGTTTTATCCTCAGTCACTCCAGAGGTGGAGGCAGAGGGTGGAGGAGGAGGTTGTTCTGTCTCCAGCAGCTGTGTGTCCCGAGCACATGACCGTACCGCGAGCGGCTTTTATCAGGATTTACAGCCATAATGTAAAAATATACTAAACTGTATTACATATCACATAAGTATGATAATAAAATAAGCAATATAAAATCTATCATTTCTTTATTTTACATGTAACCATTGGTAAATCATCTCAACTGCAGTTTTGTTTGCATGAGACTTTCCCAGAGACTCACTTTGTTACTGTGTCCATACAGTTTAATATATTTGTACCTTATAACTGTAAATCCTAATAAAAGCAGCTGGAACAGAACAGACGTCCCCAGAGACTGGAGACAGACAGTCAGGACGTCCCCAGCAGCTGGAGACAGACAGTCAGGACGTCCCCAGAGACTGGAGACAGACAGTCAGGATGTCCCCAGAGACTGGAGACAGACAGTCAGGATGTCCCCAGAGACTGGAGACAGACAGTCAGGACGTCCCCAGCAGCTGGAGACAGACAGTCAGGACGTCCCCAGAGACTGGAGACAGACAGTCAGGACGTCCCCAGCAGCTGGAGACAGACAGTCAGGACGTCCCCAGAGACTGGAGACAGACAGTCAGGATGTCCCCAGAGACTGGAGACAGACAGTCAGGACGTCCCCAGCAGCTGGAGACAGACAGTCAGTGAGCGCTCCTGTCGACCAGAACCAGTTTTACACCGGTGCATCACTGCAGCTTTACTCACGGCTGTCACTGCACTATTTATGTGTTCACTCTGAAATGAGACTGATTGTTACTTTGTCACAATTGATAATCAATCAGCTCTATCAGCTCTGGATCTTTAGAAGATGAAACAATGACATATGAACATGGTGCTGCTGATTCAGCAGTAACGTTCCACTAAAGAAACATCTGTACCACTGCAGCTTGGCTGTTTATGATTACGTGGATCTATAAGTCTGATATCTGAAGATATTAATCGTATGAGATGAATCTGGCTTCAATTCTCCACCTCACCATCAGCGCTGCAGGTTCCCCGTCTCCAGAATGTGCTGCACAAGGTTCTAAGTTGTCGTATCGGTACGCACATTCTCTCACAAAGTTTATTTTTATAGATCACAAACTTTGCGTGGGAAGTGGCGTACGCATCTTTCAGGACCAGTTTTGTGTGTAAACAACCTTTATAAATGATCAGATCATCCAAATCTAGTTTAAAGTGTGCAAGAAAAACAAATTCCTGTCAAGTTTGATTTAGTTTCTAAACGAGGTGTATAGCAGATGACGTCACGGTGTTCAACATTCACAACAGTGTATGGGTCGTCTACATGGCTGACACCGTACCACAATGTGGTGTTGAGAATTGCTGCCTCATCAGTTTGTTGAAGTTAATCTTATGAGATAATCATTAAATATGTGAATTTTCTGGTTAATTGTGGGTCATATATTCTGGATAACCATTTTAATACACAGTCATCCATAGCCTTGTTGAACTTTTGCCAGAACAATCTATAAAGCCTCTTGTGTCCACAGAACAACTGTCTTAACCTGTCATCATTTTGCAATGGCAGATTCCTGTTGAACTTATTTCAGTAATCTTTCCTCGTCACGTCACCTTAAGACAATTACCAAACGTATTTCTTTCCGATATATGTTAATTTTAAGACTTCAGTGTTTTTGTTTGTTTGTTTGTTTGTTTGTTTTTGGTGCATTCAATCCTCCTGGTGGCAGAAGCAGTAAAGCAGCCTGACAGCATGATGGTGCCTCCACCATGTTTTACAGTAGTTCAGGTGAACTTTCCTTTCTGGGATTCACAAGCTGCTTTATAAACAAATGAGTCTCAACAACTACAATTTTCAAAGAACTCTATTTTCATTTGTCCAGAAAAGATGTACGACACTTCTTGAAAATGAAGCAAATGTTTGTCTGAGGGGACTTATCGAAAGAGTAATAGTTATGGCACAAAGTACTTTTTGTTTAGTACTTCCCTGCTTTCAAATGGGTGGTTCCAGTAATCTCCAGCAAAATTCTGCAATCCGATATTCCTTTATCAAGCAAGAGAGGAAAAATACACGAGTTTATTTCTGCAAATTGAAGCAGGAAATGTCTTGGGTCAGGTGGGATTTCATTATGTAACGGTCAGCTAATGTTTGAATTGGGCGAAAGTGTGTTTCAACATGTCTGAGCCTGACGAGTACTGCTGTGGAAAAGCTCTTCGCTCGGTGACCTCATGTCTGCATTCTTCATATCTCAATGAGTGAAATAACCTGATGAGGGATGAACACAATATGAAAAGCTTCAGACCCGAGGTCCACAAAACGTTATGAAATCTGTTATCAGAGGTGGCAAGAGTTCACGCATTCTTCAAAAGGAGATTGAGTAAGAAACAAAAAAGGAGACTTTATGATTAAGGTTCACCAGCATGGAAACAACTAAGAAAGTGTATTTCCAAAGGACTTTCTGCTTTCTTGTTTTGCACCAAGGTTTATGAGGAATAAGGCCAGAAATGGAGAATCCATCTTCTTTGTGTTTAGTTCACATTGGTTGATGGGAGCATTGTGGCCCAGAAGTCCTCATCCCACAAACGTCCTCCAGCTTTTCTAGGGGGGACACCAATAACCTCCTGACCAAACTTGAGACATGATGTCTCCAGCAGATCCTGCTGGACCAGGCCTGGTTGACTTTTAATGAGAAGTGATCATGAAGCATCCGGATCAGATTCACAAACCACCTTTACTGGTTCCGCCTGTTTCTGACTTCTTACTGATTCAGAGATCAGGACCATACATTATTTATGTCAAACCACTTTTTTAATTAGGATGGGATTCCATTGCTGAGCTGTTCCAAGTTCGTCCCTGTACACAAGATATTTGTCATCAGCAAAGAAAAGAAAATGAAGTATTTCAGAGATTTTACATATGTCCTTTATATAAAGAATAAATTGATTAGGTCCCAACACAGACCCCTGGGGGACACAACACACAATGTCCCAGCATGAACACTGAAAATCCCCCATTATCACAAAGTGTTATCTGTTGCTGGATAACGTTTCATCCATTGTAGAAGCCCTGATACCATAACACGCCACTTTGATAAAAATGTCATGATTGATTGTGTGGAATGCTGTTTTCAGGTCTATGAACACTCCTACAGCACATTTCTTTTAGTCTATGGAGCTGGTGTTTTCTTCTATTGATTCGATTAATGCCGTTGAGGTGGATCTTTGTGATCTGAATCCATACTGGGTTTCAGAGAGCAGTTTGGACAAATGTATGGATAAACACAATCTGATAGTAGAGAAACCTTGAACTTTGACCCAATCACTCGGAAGATGTAATGGAATCATCATTGGATAAAGACAAACCATCCCTGAAGGTGTCATGCAATTGGGGTTTCTTCTTCAACATTTGGGCGGTACAGAGAGAATTCCTGCTCCTTTAAAAGTGCCATTAAAAGGCTCATTTTATGACGTAAAAAAAACAATGCAAGCTTTCATTTACAGTAGTTTGTAGTTTGTTTAGTAGTTACTGATGAACCAGAAGTCTGGCTTCATTATAAAAACGTTCTGTGGAGCGTCTCATAGCGGAGCACAACACAGTACCATACAGAACTCTGCTTTCGTGGCCACCAGTATAGAATTTCGCTTTATTAATTTGAGGTAATGACTTATTATCTCATTCCCACGCGTTGTTATGATTTTCTCTATGGCCACGTGCAGTCCACTTTCTATGTCGCTCTCTCGGGTCAAAATTAAAAAAAGATGAGGTAACATGATGATCATCCAGCTCAGTTTTCATGTTCCCACTTTAACATCCTGGAAGCAGCGTAGTTTGTCATGTTTTATGGTCGTTTTATAGACGAGATAGAAACACTGCGCTGCCGTTCAACACAACATTTAAGACAAAACGCGGAAGCATGGCGCCTCGGAAGTGGGCGGAGCCTCGGGCGGAGCCTCGGGCGCAGCGTCATGGACGCTAACCACTGTTGTTAACCCCACAGTTAACTTTGACGGCGACGTGAATTAACGGGATGACTAACCATGTTTTAAACAACACATATTTAACCGTCGGTTAGCTGACGGCAGGTTAAGGGTTTAACCGGTGGTTAGGGCTTAACCAGTGGTTAAAATAACCAAATTTTGAACAACTGGGCCCTGGTGGGTAGACCTGGACTCATCAGTGTAGAGGATGAATAAAAGAAAGGAGCCTTGTAGTGAGCCGGTCGATGTGGAAATGACATCAGAAAAAATGTTGTTAACAAGTACATTTGTATTTTGGCATTAGTAGCTAAACCTTTTGTCAATGCGTATGGAGAGTCTGTATTTCAATCCATCTGTCGAAAGTCATGTTGTAAATGTGTAAGATAATTTGTCAATGTGAACCTGAATCTGCAAAAGTCATATTATAATTTCTCTGTATGTAATTAGATATTCAAATGTGTAAAAAAAATCTGTTCACCTGTATTAGAATTTGTAAATATAATACGATTTGTCAATACGTACAAAGATATTTGTAATAGAAAAGTCCGTTTTCAGCTTCAAATCCTGATCATTCAAACAACTCACCAGTTACGAGTCCAGCAGTTTCTTTACACTTGACCATTGCTCCAGTTCTGCACTAACAGGATTAGAAGCTGGAAAGCTGCATTTTGCTGCCCTGAGCTCAGGCTTAAGGCGCCTGCATCCTCCCTTTTTCAACCCGTAAGAACAAGAAGAAAGTTCTGCAGTGACGTCAGCCAGCTGCCGGAAAAAAAGCTTTTTCTGCAGGACTGTTCATACTACGATAAGAAGCTGACGAACTAGCAGACCACGCCCCCTCGCAACAGGCCACGCCCCTTGCAGCAGCCACACAGCTGTGATGCAGCGTTTAAACTTTTCAACTGCAGTTTATTTCTGTCCTCCAGTGCTCTCAGAAACACATTTCTCTGAACTGTTTCACTAATAAAAGAGAGTTTTTGCTCGACGTTGGTCCGGTATTAACTCCAGGAGCTGACAGCTGTTCGTGATGCGTTCAGGTGCATCATGTAAAAGCCTGCACTCCGACATTTTAACGAGCAGCGGTGCTCGTACATTAGCAATGTTACAAGCTAAATATGATTAAAATATGACTGATAGTCATGAGCGAACTGCGCAGCACACAGCAGACCAGAGGTTTCGGCAGTGCGGCTCCTACATAGTTCGGCCGGGACGGTTGGCACAGCCCAAACTAATTTCTTCGGCCAGGGGGAGCTGGCCGAAGGAAATTAGGTCATTTTGTTCGGCAGGACCTGCACTGCCCAACTTTCGTCTTGTTCTTATGGAAGATGAAAGGGCCTTAAGGCTCTTTCATTCTGGCTGCATACCACTCTGCTGCCCTGCACCTCAGTAGGTCCAGGGAGGTAGTACAGGGCAGGTTGCCGCAGAGCTTTTGAGCAGCTGCTAAAATGGGTGGCTGCAGGGTGTTAAATGTGCAGGAGAAATCAGCAAACAACAACCTGGCTATTGTGTTCCGGGTGTCCAGGTGTTAGTGTATAGTTTTAATGTTAAAAGCTGGTGCACCACCCACCCCTCTTCCTGCCCCACAGGCAAACTGGAGCGGGTCGAGCTGAGAACCTGCCGCTGTGATGATGTGATGGTTAATCATCTCCAAGGCCTTCATCACAAGAGATGTTAATGCAACAGGCCCGAGGTCATTTGGCATCCTCACAGTACTTTGTTTTGTGGGATGGGGATTAATGGGGGCTGAGGAGTTCTGAAAGAAGAGCTGGAATAGCAAGCTGTTCAGCACAGTGCTTCAGAGTGCAGCCAGGTCCAGGTGTTGTGTTTACTTTAGTCCTTTTAAAGCCTCTCACCACATCTTCAGCACTAATGTTGAGTATGGAGTTCCGCCTTAGTGTACAAGACTCTTCCTGGCTTGGTTCCCTCCTGCTTATGTACTCTTCTCTAGAGAACCAACAGCCATTACTCCTTTTGCTCCAGTGACATTTATCTTATGCACGTTCCTCATGTTTGGACTGAACTGGGAAAGCGAGCTATTGGTTCCTCTGCCCCCTCCGCTTGGAAAACATTCCAAATAGAAAGCACAATGTCAGAACTGGTTTCTATAAAAATCACTTCTGTTCTTTATTACGTATAAAAGAGAGAGGTTTGATTGATATGTGTTGTGTGAGAACAAATACAGTTTAATGTTTATTAGCTATTGCACTTTCGTCCAATCTGTTTTACAAAATCAGTATTTTATCTTTCAGATTTGTCCATAGTGATCTGCATTTTATTATCATTACTAGTGTATAATGTTACATGTGTTAAATCTGTTAAAGATATTTTCATTCTGAAGTTGTGATGTGTACCTCTTGGCCAGGTCACCCACTATCAATCTCAATGGGTTCTTATCCTGGTTAAATAATGATTAACTATAGCTGCACATTTGTATGTAAACCAGTTTAAAGAGTCTTGATTTCGTCAGACAACCATTTCCTGAAGATATCCTGATACAAACATTTGATAATAAAAAAGCTATACGTACCCAGGCAGTTGTGTCCATCGTGTGCCAGCATGAATCCATCGTAGCAGGTACATCTGTAGTTTCCTGGTATGTTGATGCATTCGTGGACGCAGCCTCCGTTGTAGTCATTCTCACATTCGTCCATGTCTAGAAGAGGAACCCATTTGTGTTATTGATTTATTATGTCTTCAAACAAGTCATAATATCAGTAGAATTACTGGATAAACTAATATTAAAGCAGGTGACCACACAATAGTATAGTTGACTCATAGACCTCCAAAAAACAGTGCTCATTCTCTTGGCCCTAATTTACAGCAGCAGGACCTGGTGAGTGGGGATCCAGGAACACACATTTTAAGATAAGATAAGATATCCCTTTATTTATCTCGCATGTGGAGAAATTTGCAATTTAGCTGATTAAAGAAATAGTTTCTATGAGGGAAATAAAGTGGCACGCTTGATTGACCATCGATCGGTTCCCATTAAACTGCGTTTGTTCGTAAATTTCGTCAAATTTTGAAAAAAATTTGGATGAAAGCTTTAAGAGTAACAAATGTTTTTGTGTCTCCTGTAAGATATTAAACATTCACCCTGACCATGATGGAAAACACACCAAAACATTCTGCTTTCCAGTAAACTAACATTAAGGCCCTGTTTATACACTAACGTTGTTTGTGGGGGTGCTGTTGAGCAGGCTCCAGGAATAGACGTGTCTATCGCAGCTCCTGCTGACTTCTAACTTATTAATATAGTTGAACCCTAAAATCACTCGGACTTTGACATAAAGTACCTTGAGTGACCTGTGACTGTCTTGGAAACGTCACAAAAGCCTCTTAAAGACCAAAGAGAGAGCAGGTGGTTAAGAAACACAGCGTGTAGTTCCTCGACAAACCCACCTGCAGATACTAATGCTAAAAACATGGAGGCTCTCACAACGGCAATTATTGCCATTCAAGTATCAATTGACTTGCCTGAATGGGTTTGACAGAACATTGAACAACGTGGAGCTATCGCAAACTGTCCGCTTATTGACATCTTCGGAGAAGAAAGTTTTGTGACACCACTATTTGTGGACAGAGCCCAGCGGGGCTCAGCCCCGAAGCCGAACAGGTCACGGCCATTCACAGGGAAACTGCATCACTTTCAAAACAAAGAGCTGATCGATCCTGCGTCTTGCAAGAGAGGAACCCTCTCACCCACGATGCAAAAAGCGCTTCATGTTTTATTACTATATGTAAGTTACCAGGAAAATCACACTGGTAGTAACAGAAAGTTGTAAGTTCAAAGGTTAATGCGTCTGCTGGATCGATGGGCTGAATCAGATCACACCTAAATACATGTTTTATTGGTGTATTTATTAATTAACCAAACAACAAATGCTCACACATAATAGAAAATCTAAATAAATAATTAGGGGTGCTATGGGGGTGCTATGGGGGTGCTATGGCTATCCCAGAGGGGTACGCAGAGGGGGCTACAGAACACCCAAGCCCACCCCCCACCACTGCTATCATTAAGAAAATGCAAACAAGCTTTATATGGAGGAAACCCAGGTATGATATAGTTGAATATCAAGACTCAAAACAACTGAGTTTACCCTCGGCCCTGTTCACACAAACATTAAGAGGTCTCCTCTGGGTAAACAGCCAAACTGATGTCATGCTGGGCACCATCAAGCACCACAGACATAGTACTTTGAGATTATTTATTTTAAAATGTAAAATGTTGAGTTAATATGGATTGTAACCAGAGTTCATTTCCAAAACTCAACAGTCGCCAAGCAGCTGCACGTGTTCATTTAAAAGAGTGGAAAACAGAACAAATGCCAGAAGAAAAATCAGTCACAGGGGGAATGAGGCTTTAAAAAACACGAGCCTTGTGTATACAAACTTGTCACGGTCATCACTGGATCATCCTAAAAGACATTTGCAACCAATTAGGCAGAGCTTGACTGGGCGGTTGTTTGGGGGAAGCTTGTGTGGACACTGCCAGCTCAGTCAGGGTGCTTCCACTTCATGTCCCACTTTCAATGAACTCTGGGTTTTAGCTGAATTATGTTCATTTTGTTGTCTTAAACCTTCGTTATGGTTTCTTTTCTCACCAACAAAGTTAAGCAGGATGTTTGAGCCTCACTGACATGTTTCAGCTGCATTTGTTTCAGTCTTCCTCCGAGTGTCACGTGTGATGACGTGTCACTCTTCATCAGCCTGACAGATCAGTCAGAATCTTTATCAGAGACCAGGAGGGAACACATCAGAGGAATATAAACTTAAACACTTCATTTACAGCGAGTGTGAAACCACAGGCGTGAGATCCAACATTACGGCTCACACACATTAAGAAATCCAAAAAGACGAGAGCAACAGTTGTTCTGTCTTCATACCTGCTGACTATGATCTCTGATCATCATTTCATGTTTATCTGGAGAGAAGCCACCTCAGACCAACACACTGTCATGATGTTCACAGCAGAAGTTCAACACTTTCTACTTAATGTTGAGGGTTTTGACACATTTCACAGCATCACATGTTAGTGTGAGATGATTCTATCAAATTAAGACCAAATAAAAAAGCTGAATTTGGAGAGGAGGATTGACATTCATTTTAAATATTTTCTATTCTGGGGTCAAAGTGCACGGAGGAGGTGGGTTATTGTATACAATTGTTTTGGAGCTTTCTTCAGTTTTAGAAAAAAAGTCTCAGAAGAAATCAAAGCATCTGACTTAGAAACTTTGGGTGAATTATCTTGAACCTGTCACATGAAGGGCTTTATTGCTTTCTCTGACAGGTTTCCAACAATATAACTTCTTAATAAATGTTTAGGACGTGTGTTTTTCTCCATTTGGCTGAATCCAGTCTATTAGCCAGTGTTCCAGACAGATTGAAGACCTGTTAAAGGAGCATTTCAGCCCCAAATTACAAAGAAATGAGAAGCTGTTTCATAAGTTTTAGGCACCCTTTCTAAATCATCTTCCAAACGACACAGCAGATCAAATGCTGCTTGATGCTGTGTTTACACATAAACACCATGTGTTCGTGATATAATTTCCCCATCGTTCGTGGAACAATTGTAATATTCTTAATGTGGCGTAATGCATCTGTTAGGGTTCCTAAATGGGCGTGGCAGTTCAGAACATTCTGGATTCTCCTGGAGCATGTATTGGCTGCCAAAACAATTTATAATCCCAGACAATATCCCAGAGTCCGTCCCGACCAGCCAATGAACGTCTGCATTTAACATATCTGCAGCCATTTCCTTATTTTCACAAACACGAAGCACCAAACCAACACTTATCATTATTACTCACCTTCGACTCTTCCATTAATGCTATTGCTTCCCCGGGAACCCCCTGACATCTTTTGTCCACACATGGGGCTCTCCTTCATGCCTCAAAGTCGCTTGCAGCCCGTACTTCTGGCTTTAATGTCAGTTTATAGTGAGCATTGTGAGAAAAAAGTCTGAATTCTGTGTTTAAAGTCTGTTTAAATATCATATCAATATTAATTACAGCGGCCCTAATCCTTGATCAAATACAGCAATAATACAATGTGCATTTGTCCGATTCAGCAAAAATATTGCTTTTATGTATTTCCACAAATGTGTGAATCATCAAGTTGAAATGTAACATTGAAAAGACTAGTAACTGTGTCTTCAACACCTTTCTTTTTATTCTTTTCTTTATTTCACTGATGTAGAGACCGAGAAGATGAATAAGATAAGGCCCATTATTTTGATTAATAAGCAGATATAGTGTAGAGATGTTGTGGTGCAACATACCTATAACAGGCAGGACTCCCACAGAGGCCCTTCTTTACTTCTGGAAGCACATAATGTGAATTTATTATGTCCCACATGTTACACATATCAGCTGTAAAGAAATCTGTTAATAATAATGCGCTTTGTTTAAGACTTCAAATTTCATGTATTATTGTAAATAATCCACTTTTTTTCAGTATTCTACTTATACTACTGATCTAATATTTGCAACCTTCAATTCTTTTTTTATTTCTTATAAGTCAGACACTCATGCTGATCACCCTGCTAGTTGAAACAGAAGGTGATGAATCAAGTTGTCAATATAATGATTGATAATTGATTTCTTTTTCAACTGTAATTAAATTTTCATTTTTAAATTACACATGGCCCTTTTCATAAATATACATAATATACTGGTTGTTGTTTTTTAATCCCTTCAAACTATTTTGATCACAAGATTAACATTTGTTGGATGGAAAAAACACAAAAGAATGTTTTCCAATATCTTGTTTTTATTTGCAGGTTGACATGTTAAGATTAATATCAACATCCTTTTCTTTGCATTATTATTGTTTTTATATTTATCATTCTGTGTACCTAAACTACACATCTGTAAATCAGGTTATTATTAAATATTATTCATTCATAAAGCTTATTTGAGAGGACAAGCTATTTCATTCGCCTCTCGACTGAAAAAACCCAACAGCAGTCCAGAAGTGACGCTCTCAGAACGGATTCCCAGGATAAAACTGTCTGCAGGCACAGTGGTCACTGACCTGAAATCCATAAATAACACATTCCTACATTTCTACTCAGAACTATGCACTTCAGAATATCTACCCGAACTCTGGAAGAATCACAACCCTCTGGAGACACTTGTATGTCCTAAAATTGACAACAATTTAGCTGACAAACTCTGCACACAGATGACTTCGGTCGAGGTGCCAGAGGCCATCAGACAGCTACAGAATGGCAAAGACCCAGCGAGCTTGTCGGATCCTGAAGGGCCAGCATGTGCTGGTCAGGACCGACAATACAACAGTGCTTTCTGACATAAACACACTCACTTCCCCTGTTAAAACTGTCTCACTCTCTGTTTGAGTGGTGAAATGTTCATCTCTGGTCAATCAGAGCCACTCATGTACCTGGGTGCCTCAACCAGGGGGCAGACCTTCCCTCCAGGGGGGCACCTATGGTGAGAGAATGGAGACTGCACCCACTGATTAGATGTGGGATCGGTTTGGCAGAGTGGAAGTGGATTTCTTTGCATCCAAAGCGAACACACACTGCCCTCTGTTTTTTCCCATAACAGACCACAGCGGACCTCTGGCTCCCCCATGGCCTAATGTGGTTCTGTATGCATTTACCCCAGTGGAGATGATTCTTCCTCATGGAAAAGGGTGCAGCAGCAGGGCCTGTCTGTGACTTTGGTGGCCCCTCAGTGGCCAGCAAAGTCATGGTATGCAGAAACAATCAGTCTGCTGGCAGTGACGCGCTGGAGGATCTCGGTTCTCGAAGACTTCCTCTCTTAAGCGGAAAGGGAGGTCATTCACCCCCAACCGGAACTGTGGAGACTGCAGGCCTACCTGTTGAAAGGTCTGACTTATTAGCAAAGGGCCTGCCCCCTGCAGTGGTGGCAACGATTCAGAGTGCTCGGGACTCATCCACTAGAGGCCTATATGCATATATATGACGAGCTTTTGATCAGTGGTGCCAGAACGGCAATGTTCTCCCGTTTCAATGCTCCATTGTGGATGTTTTGACATTTCTTCAGGCACTGCTGGATAAGAGTCTCACCTTCTCTACAATCAAAGTTTATTTGGCAGCCATATCTGCCCGCCAAGTGGGTTTTGAGGGTACATCACCAGGCACTCATCCACTAGCCATACGCTTCTTAAAAGGAGTCCACCAGCTGAGACCTGGGATTCGACCCAGCGTCCCGTCGTGGGATCTGACATTGGTGCTGGAGGTCTTGTGTGGACTCCCATTTGAACCTCTTTAGTCGGTTGATATGAAATTTCTTTCATACAAAACCGCTTTGCTCCTGGCCCTATGCTCTGCCAAATGATCTGCATACTTTGTCAGTTAATCCCTCTTGTACCCAGTTCTCTGGCGATGGCTCCAAGGTTAGCTTACGCCCGAATGTAGCGTATTTACCAAAGGTCATCCCTGAGGGCTACAGTTCCATGGCCTTTGAGCTCCTGAGCTTTTGCCCCCCTCCTTTTGAGTCTGAGGAACAGAGGAGGTTACATTTATTGTGTCCAGTACAGGCTCCGAACAATGACACGAACAATGACCGCACCCAACGCGTGCGTTATGTAACCAATCATCTGTCTGCTTCGCGAATCCAGCCAGAGATAAGGCCCTGTCCAAACAGCGACTCTATCACTGGATTGTTGAAGCTGTACCCTTAGCCTGTGGCAGCAGAGGCCGCCTGTTGCTCCACGGTGTGAGGGCACATTGTACTTGGGGCACGGCAGCATCATGGGCCCTTTTTAAAGGGGTGTTGATGAATGAGGTTTGTGCTGCGGCTAACTGCTCATCCCCACACACGTCTTTTTCAGCTGGACGTAACGGCTCCTTCGGTGGCTCACTCTGTCCTCTCTGTGGGGTCGACAATGCACAAGAGCGTTCTTGTTAGACTGGTTTGGCAACTGCTCTGCAGGGCGTGAATATATGTCCCATACAATATGTATTGTACCGAGTGAATCGACTAAAAGGGAACAAAATGTTATGGATATAACTTCTGTTTCACAATGTTTCCACAATACAGCTGGGCTCGGTGAAGAGCGGTTATTGAACTGAGGTATGACTGTGATGGCGCTGGATTATATGTGCAGGCGGAGCCTCACATACGTCATCACAGATCATCTGCCGTAAAGGCGTGAATAGAGGCGTCTTCCGCATGACTGGCGGGGGCGTGCTATCCCATACAATATGTGTTGTACCTTGTTCCTCTACTTCAGGGAACAGAAGTTATATCCATAACATTTCGATTTAAATTTTTAGGAAATGTTCTGCCTGTACAGTAATATAATGTATGGGTGTGATTTAAATGTGCCGTTGTGAAAAATGTTGATGTTGTCAATGATCACGTCAATATCGGCCGCAGACAGTACAGTGTACTCATTTTAAAAAAAGTAACAAAAGCTTCACCCACCAATTTTAAAAAGAAAAAATTAATGTATACATATACAATATAGGCCGCACTAGTCTATAAGCACAGATGTCCGCGTTATAACAGGGCATGGATTTCCCTGCTGTATTGCGTTTTTGTTTTTAAAGAAAAAAATAGATAGAAACACAAATTCAGAGGAGACTTTCTTCTGAAGAGGATATGGCTTCAGGGCTCTGCAATGTGGAGTTACATGATGCACCTGAACGCATCACCCACATATTATTGGCATGAAGCTTGTTTACCGTAAAAAGCCACAAATTAGCATCACTGTTGACGCCGCCAGGTTACAAGTGTGTGGAAAAAGGTATTGTCTTATTGTCCGGAAGTTACAGAAAGTTCTGCTACATGCCGTACGCTAGAAAAAAGTCCTGGTACGCTGAGGGGTAACATATAAAAGTGTTGGTACTGCATACCGGTGCATACCGGCGTACTGAAAGCACTGACCCGAGATGAATACATGCAAGTGTAACGGTTATTTGTTAGTATTATTTTGTTGTTATCTATTACAGCTTATAAGTTTTCAATTATCGTTGGGCACTTGAACGTCACATGAACCAGCCCTGCAGCCCTCACAGTGTGCTCTGTGCAAAGCTAGTCTATTATTTGTTATTAGAATTATTATTATTAATTATTATTTGTATAATTCACTTGTAGTAATCTGGCTAATATTGCGCTCTGGTAATATCACTGTTTAAGGAGGAAAAAAGGCCCATTGGTCGTCACACTTGCGAGGGTGTGCGCTATCCAGCCGATGTCTGGGTGGGATTTAAGCGTGTCACTGTGTGATAGAAGACGCTGTGTGGCTCTGCTGCCTTGAATGTTAATGGCTAATGCTAGCAGCGTGGCCTTCGGCAGCGACTCCTGTTAATTTGATTTAATTTCAGTTCATTCTGTTGGTGGACTGTGGCTGTGATACTTGTGATGAACCTTTTTTATCTACGTGTTTCTCACAGCAGTGAAGGAGCATCTAACATTTCCGTCATTCCAAAAAGCACACACACATTTCTAGAACCAAAAACACAATTCACCTGTTTCCACATGTTTAAATGTTCAAGACTCTTTCTGCAAACCCTTACATCAAAGTGGCCAAATAAATCATTCATGTGTTCATTCAGCGAACACATGCTCTCAATATAATTAACTCAAGTTATCATAACCTAAACTCAGAGATCACACCTTGTCCAGGTGAAAACACTAAAAACTGCAAACACACCAATCAGAATTAGGGCTCAATCAATAAATCCTAGAGTCATGCTCATGTCCTTTGGAACACTGGATCCCAACCATGCAGAGGTTGAGACATAACAGAGAAGAAGAGGAAGAAGATGAGGATGAGGAAGAGGGAGGAACATCACTGGACAGTGTGCAACCACACAAGTTCCGGGCCAGAGGGGAGGCAACATCAGCCAGTCGCAATGGTGGCATCCTCCACCACCATGCCATACTGGGCCAATACTACACTGCACTGCTCCGTCACCTTTGTAGATCAGCTGCAGAGTAACATTCTCCAACAGGAAGGGGAGTCAGGGCAACCAGAGCAACCAGGGCAACCAGGGCAACAAGAGCAACCAGGACAACCAGAGCAACCAGGGCAACCAGGACAACCAGAGCAACCAGAGCAACCAGAGCAACCAGGGCAACAAGAGCACCCAGAGCAACCAGGACAACCAGAGCAACCAGGGCAACCAGGACAACCAGAGCAACCAGGACAACCAGAGCAACCAGGACAACCAGGGCAACCAGAGCAACAAGAGCAACCAGGACAACCAGGGCAACCAGAGCAACCAGGGCAACCAGAGCAACCAGGGCAACCAGAGCAACCAGGGCAACAAGAGCACCCAGAGCAACCAGGACAACCAGAGCAACAAGAGCAACCAGAGCAACCAGGACAACCAGAGCAACCAGGACAACCAGGGCAACCAGGACAACCAGGACAACCAGGACAACCAGAGCAACCAGGGCAACCAGGGCAACAAGAGCAACCAGGACAACCAGAGCAACCAGAGCAACCAGGGCAACCAGAGCAACCAGGACAACCAGGGCAACCAGAGCAACCAGGGCAACCAGAGCAACCAGGGCAACCAGGGCAGCCAGAGCAACCAGGGCAACAAGAGCAACAAGAGCAACAAGAGCAACCAGGACAACCAGAGCAACCAGAGCAAGCACAATATGATGTCACTTGGGATAAAGTGAGCTTCCATTGGGCTGCTCTGGTTCAATGACCACTCCAGGTTCAGCTACTTCTTCTACCAGCATACTCCCCTTTTCTCAATCCAATAGAGGAATTTTTCTCAGCATGGCTGTGGAGCGTCGATGATCACAACCAATACACAGCACAATCTCCTGGAGGTAGTGGTGACTCTATCCAGAGTTGGATATGACACACAAGGTCCTATTTCCCACTCTGACTGGTGAGAGAAGACATAATGTGTGAAGTTGATGAAATACTATGGCCTGACCCTGACCTGAGACAAGGTCCTGCTGATGAACCTGTATATGTGCTCAGTATGGAAATACTGAGAAGGAACCCTATTCGTGACATTTTGGTGGCAGAGTGTTGGGTTAATCCCTCCTGTGTAACAAACACTCATGTCGTCTGTGTTTTGACAGCTTGTGTGTGTCGTCTGGAGGTAAAAACTGACGGGACCCAGAAGTTAGATGTTTGTAATGTTGATGTGAGGTTTTAAAATTGTGTGTGAACTTTTGAAAAAAATGTGAGTTGTTCCAGGAATTGTGTCTAAGCAACTGATAAAAACTGTAATAGTCAGACACAAATTAAGAGTCAAAGACACGAGGTAAGTGTAAGGCCCAGGAGGTAGGAGTCAAGTGTGTGAGATATCTCTCCTCCTTTGACGAGCTTGTGCACGACATCAGCTCCTGTGTGCTCATGGTTCAGGATTTAGTGGGAACAATGAAACGGTCCTCCAGCCCTGTGGACTTTGTTCCTACTCCACTGCTCTTAAACATTTCTGATGTTGTTGGTCCCTGGGTGGTGGGAGTGGTAAACCCCCCCTTCAGTCTGGCTCTGTCCCCAGCTTCCTTCAGCATGCGCTGGTGAATCTCATCTTAAAAAACCTCATCTTCACCCCGGGGAGCCGAGAAACTACCGGCCCACATCTAAACTACCCTTCATCTCAGAAGTCATGGAAGAAGAGGGAGCTGAACAGCTGACCTCGCTCATGGAACAACATGATATTTATGATAAATCTCAATCTGGTTCTAGGTCAGTCCACTGAACTGCTCTTGTTCAAGCTCCTAGTGACGTGATGATGCTGCTGACTCTGGTCGATACTCAGATTGGGTTTCACTTGACCTGCCAGCTGCTTTGGTTCTGTAGATCTCAGTATATTAGTGGATCCACTTCAATCTGAGATGGTTTTCTGCTGCGGTTCTCCACTGGTTCTCTTCTCATATAAATGGAAGAACTTTTAATGGTGCTTTAATGATGTAATGTGGACCGTGTCCGACCCGTCTTGTGGAGTAGCCCAGGGCTCTGTTCTGGGGCCTGTTTGTTTTTATTGGACCTGATGCTTCTTGGTCGGCTGATCCGATGTCTGGTATCATTTCTATGCAGATGATATTCAGTGATTCTGCTCCTTCAATGATTCAGAGTTTCACTTCTTATCTGAATTTCTGGAATGTGTCTCTGTTATCAGAAACTGGCTGACATGGAATTACCTGCAGATAAACTCTGACAAAACAGAAACTCTCATCATTGCTCCTGATAAAAAGATCCATCTGACCAAAAACTCCCTCGGGAGGAGACCACTAGGGGGCGTTCTGGAGTAGACGTGCGAAACACGAGGTCCCGGCATCCTTATCAATATACTTTTTAATTTGCACAACTTTCCCGTGTGGTACACTCTTATCAGTTGGAGTCGGATCCTCGTCACTTTTCCGAGTGCTTCTGAATATTTTTCGCATGAAAATGCCTCCGAAGGAAGTTCAGACATCTCAGGCTCCCCCTCCTGGCTGAGAGGCGCCCAGCCAGCCGGGTGGCTGTCCATACAAACACACTGCAAGCCTTCCGGGACTTTGTCAAAGAAGAAAACAACCAACTACGACAAGAAATCAATGGAGTTGTGGCGCCAATCAAGAAGCTACGAGAAGAATACAAGGACAAGCTGCGCCGCCACGACCACGGATTGACTGGGCTGGACACACGTGTGCTCGCCATGGAGCCTCACGACAAGGAGATGAGCAGCAAGTTTGGGAAACTCCAGCTTAAAACAGACCCTAACCCTAACCTGGAGAACAGAGGAAGGTGAAATAACCTCCGTATTTTGGGGTTACCTGAGGGACTGGAGCAGGGCAATCCCACCAGATTCATTGCTGAGCTGCTGCACGAGGTTCTGGGCGGCGCCAGTGGCTTGGAGAAGCCCCCGGCCCCGGACAGGGCTCAATAAAATGGAGGATCTGACAGTTAGGAGGTGAACCAGATGAGAACAGTGCCGGAGAGTTCCACCAGGGTTTGAAGTCTGTTTAACAAAACGTGGTGATCTACTGTATCAAAGGAGCGCTAAGATCCAGCAGCACCAGGACGGAAAGCTTCTGAGCGTCCATGTTACACCTGATGTCATTAACAGTCTTTACTAGGGCTGTCTCGGTACTGTGGATCATCCTAAAACCAAACTGATTTCTCTCTAAGATATCCTAGTTGGATACTGGTCGGTAATTATCAGAAGTGTTGGGGTCTAAACTGCTCCTCTTCAGAAGGGGCTTCACCACCGCCGCTTTAAAGGCCGCAGGGAAAACACACCGGTCTGTAGAGAATAATTCATGATGTCATGAAGCTCAAACTCAAAGCACCCATAGAATGTATTAAAAGACGGAGTGGGGTTAACCTGGGAGAAAACTTGACCAAATGTCTCAGCGTCAACAAGGGCGAAACTCTCCAGTGTCTCCTCAGGAAAAAGCAATACTTCAGAAGCCTTTAAAGTAACTTGTTCAGACAAAAGACCAGTTCTTATAGCATCAATTTGACTTCTGAAGTGGTCTTGCAAAGTCCTCACATAAAGCATCTGTTAAAATCTTGGAGGACTTATTAAAATGTATATTAATTAAAAGCAGTGGTGAGCAGTCAGGGACAGCAGCACTGCTCGCCCTGTCAAAAACAGTTTTTCTTTTTTTTTTTTATAACTAAAAAGGAATTCTGAAATCTGTCTAGAATTAATTAGGCTGCTTGTTCAATATGCAACTTTATCCAGAAAACAACTGGTTCTATTTTGTGGAGCTCAAATCTCCTATGTCCTCTAAACACATCACAGCTCCTTCCCTCTGCTGGGGCCAGCAGGAACTGCATCGCTCACCTCTGATGGAGGCTGGACGCTGCTATTGGCTTAACATGTTGAGTGACAGGATCATCAGCCAATCAAATTCTGATGTGTTATTGACAGAACGCCCCAGGGCAAGCAGAGTTTCTAGTACTGATCTTGGTGACGTCATTGAAATGAGCTTCACTGATTGGCCCATGAGCAGGAGCGTGATGACGCACTGTTATTATCTGATGTTCTGGAGGTGATGGCGTCTAATTTATCAGCAAGATCGGGTGATACGATGGCGGACCTGCTTCGGGGGTCTTTTTCAGGGCGCCTGTTCGCAGAAGAAATGGAAATTGTGAGTCGAGGAAGACCGACACCAAAAATGGATGTAACTCAGACCAACAAAGGTTTTGTGCAGCATTTTATCTCCCAGTGATGGTGAGTGCTAGTTTGTCTTTTGTTTTACTTTCTCTGGATTAGATTGGCGCTGCTGTTGGCATTTGGCGCCATTTTTGATTGTGAAGTGGTGTTTCCCATACAACACAATATCGCTCCGTTCATTCATCTCCGCATAGCGCTCTCCGTTCTTGTCATTCACACAGACAGAATTGTGGATTAAGTACTGATGCATAAAAGAGGCCTTACATCGGATTGGGATTGTGTTTTTACTGTAGACATAATGTGCTGCTGCACTGGCTGCATCGGCACAGGCAACAATACTGTTTTTGGAAGGAGTGGGGGTGGGGGGGGGGGGGGGGGGTTGTATTTTGCTCCTGCTGGCCCTGACTGAAACACCACCGCACGCTACTGATTAAAAGGTCAATGGTGGGAAAGACAGATCTGGGATTGTTTTTATTATCTGAACTAAATTTTGAAATATGAGATCTTGATTGTTTGACTTTATTGTTGTAGATTTTGAGTCGCTGACAGAAGATCTGATGGTGAACACTTCATTTAGTTTTCCTCCATTTCCTTACTGCACTCCTGCATTGCCTCTTCAGCCTTTTAGTTTCCTTGTTTCTCCACTTCCTCCAATACCCCGGACATCGCTCTGTTTCCTGGGTTGACTGATCCAGACACGAATCAGGTTATCAACACGCTAGTTCAACGCATTCACATGAACGGGGCGGCGTTTGCAGCATTTGACCAACACGGAGAAATCCTGCAGCGCTGTTTACTGAAGGAGCAGTTATTCTCATAGAAAAGGAAGAATTCAAACACATCCACGCTGTGACAAAAGCCTGACCATTCCTGACTTCTTTACATTATATGATATTATTTCATTGGACAATCTAAATATAAAATCTCTCTTCTACTTCTCTGTTTGACTCCCTCTTCCTCTCTCACCCTCTTTCTCAACTAACCGCCTCTCTCAGCCTCTGCCTTTACACCTCTCTCCCTATCTCTGCCCCCACCTCTCTATATCCACCACTCTACCTCTCTCTTCTACCACTCTACCTCTCTCTATCGCTACCCCCCCCCCCCCACCCACCCACCCCTCCTTGCAGGATCGCTGATGGTGGAGCTGGACGTTGGTGACCTGAAGCCTCCTGTTTAGTGGAGATCCTCCTGCTCCAACCAGTTTCTGCATCCTGACCCGAACCAGCATTGGAATCCCGACTCCCTGATCCAATCCAGGGTCTTTACCCTACCTGAACCAGTGTTTTGAGTCACTCCCCCAATCCGTCTCTCTTTCTTATCTTTCCTCTCCTCCACCCCCTCACCCCAGCCGGCGAGCAGGAAGCCTCCACCTCAGTCTGATTTCAGTAAAGTTTGTCCTTTCCACAGTGGCTATGCTTGTGCACGTGGATCTGTTGGGTTTCTCTTTGTAAAAAGCACCTAGAAATGACTGATGTATTTGGTGCTATATAAATGAAGTTGAATTGATTTGAATTGAATAGAAGGTCTGGGAGTAGTGCTGGATAATGCCAACAATAGCTCCTGTTAAGGCCCCCGGCCTGTGCCTCCTCCTCCTCCTTCTCTGTCCTGAATGTGTGGTGGCATGCAAATTAATCTGTGCAGGTGCCTTCTTCGGATTGGCTGGATACGTCATCGGGGGGGCCCAAGAGTCATTAGTATGCAGATTGGCCTGCGCCTTTCTGGGATTGGCTTGGCCTCCAGAGGAGCTGGTCTGGAGACCATAAATACCAGAAGATGCATCAGTTCAGGGCAGCTGCTTGTGAGGGCACATGGTGCTTTGGTGATACAGCTCGCCGAGGCTTGGGATTACTTGTGCTGGAAAATTCTGAGCTGTTATTCCCTCTGTTGGAATGTTTTGTGATTCTTGAGTTTTTGTAATTTTTGACAACGAGCCACTGGAACTGCTCTTAGAGAGGCTATTAGATTTCTGTTTCCTTGGTGAAAGAGAAGAACTGTTTGCTCAGCCTGGCTTTTGGTTTTGCTCGTGTCTTTTCATTGGCTGTGACTCCTTTAGTTTGAACTTGTATTTACTGTTCCCCTGTTTTTATTTACAACAAAATAAATCTTAATTTACCCCGGTTAAAGACTATTTCCGTCTGTCTTATGTTACACCCCGATCCTTAGCCGGCCAGGTCGTAACACTACATTATGTTTAGGTTTTTCCTTCTCCATGGTTTTGCTGACTCATCGCCACAGTTGTGGCATGTGAAGCAGCTGAAGTCTTAATCACCTATAAATTCTTCTCCAAGTGAAAATGTGTAGATGTCAGGTTTTGGTCACAAACCTGAATATGAATTAGAACAGTGAAGCGGAAATACCTCCCAAACATCTGCTCCACATCAAGTGACAATATTGTATGAACGTGGTTATCAACCGACTGACAGTTTCATTGAGCCACTTTAATGTAGGAGCTCAGAAACAAGTCTCTCCTTCGTCTCCCAGCACAGATACATGGAGTTGACAGACATTAGCAGACATTTCTACTTGATGGTGTCCCAAAATAACAACCATATGTGCTTATTCACAGGACAGCATGTTGTTGGTGATCAGCCACAAAGCTGCTGCCTGGCTATAGGGACTTTGATGGCCTTTGAAAATAACGTGTGTCTTCATGCTTTCACAAGCCACACTAATAAATCTGGTGTAAAATCAAAACTAAACCTTTTCCCTGAAAGACATTTCCACTGTTAGAAATGACAAGGAAGCGGATTGGAGACGCTCGCATGAGGTCACTGTGTCTATATATAAAACCTGAGTCTGAGTGACTCTGACCTGCCCTTCTGAATGTAAGACAGACGGAGATGAAGAAGGGAGGGTGGGAGGGTGGTGCACGGATGGAATCAGCATTGGTGGGATCCATTCCTTTGGGTGCTTGACGTGAGCTATGTCTGTCTACAAGGAGCCAGTGAGGAGAGCAGCTGGCAGATGATGGAGGTGCAGATGCCAGGCAGACTATGTCCCAGTAATTGTCTGCCACTGTCTCGGACTGGCCCTCCCAACCTGTGCATGCCTCCCCCGCCTTCCATCCTTCCCAAAAGATTCACCGTCTCTTTCTCAGCCTATAAAGCAGGTCAGGCATTTGTCAGGGTGACGTAGATGAGAGGAAAGTGTTCTCTAGTTAACCAGGTGTCTTTCAGGACATAAAGGAATACAACCTGAGACACAATCTAAAAAAATGACAAGGAGAAATCATTCAGACGTGGTGGTTCCCAACATCTACTCAAATAGGATACTCTAATATATGCAAGCCAGTTCCATTTATGATTTTAAAGTTGATTTTAGGAGTGATTTTCACTGTGACAGACTGTCTTTTCATCTACTACAGAAGTCTCCAGTGCACAGGTACACACACTTTATTCAGTGTGTTACATTCAGTGCATACATGCGTACATGCGTCCAACCTGTCAGGACGAGCGTTAAGCCAGTTAGTTGGTCAATCCAACAGACGGTGCCACTATAAAAACCATGGAGAAAGCAGAAAATCGCAGAACATTGCAGTAACAATGATAGTGAGGAGGAGGCTCACTGTGCGGTTTACAAGTCAATGGTGCTCGGAGCAACTGAAAATGAAAACGGCTCCCAAGTTTCCCAACTTTTTTGAACCGTGCACCACGGCTGTAGTAAATAGTTCTACTGCACATGCGCAACAAGATGGAGACTAACAATGACAGCTTCCAGAGTGGCATGACTCCCCGTCAATACTCTCCTGGGACTTGTAAGTTTTATAGTTGAGAGTCGGGGGGGGGGGGGGCAACCTGCGTCTTGGGAGTCACAGGCGGCTGTTTGCACGTACCTACTGTCAACACTGCAGATCAGTAGATGTACTAGGAGCACTTCAGTCTTTTATCCATTAATGGAGGTTCAGCCAATTAAAAAAACAAGAAGTGTCTTGGCCAGGAGTCGAACCTTCTGCTTGACATGTCGAGAACACCGCCGCTAAATTATAAGTGTGCCACTGATAGCCGGGATTCTGACAAGGCTTTTGTCACCGTGTTACTCAGTTTCAGAGAGAGACCTGAGTGCGTGGAACCCTGAAGAAATATAACAGGCAGAAGTGCAGCAAGTGAGAGAGACAGCATGGACAGGTAGAGGACAGGAGTCGTTCACATTAATGCAGCTGTAATACTGCACCAGGAGAAATGTCAGGGAAGAAATGCTTGGTAAAGTCAAAGTATGAAGCTGAACAAAGGACATTCCTCGCAGAGAGGGTGTGGGTGTGTGGGTGTGTTTGTCTTTTTAGTTCCATGGTCATATTTGCGGGTCTTGGTCTCTGACTGGTTGGCCGCCCCCGTAATAGTATCCGACTCAGTCATCTATTCATACGAATGACCATAAACTAGCCAAGGTTAATGTTTATCGCGTATTGGTCTCTGCAATCCCGTCTGTGATTTTATTACAGAAACAACAGAGCCACCTCGTGGCCGAGCACGCTAACGACATCATTTTCAGCATTTCTTCCGTCTCCGTGTAAACAGCCGAGGTCGGCCCAGGACTCGCTGGCTTGGTCAGGGAGCGGCTCGGTGTGCCCACAGGAGACACGGAGATGCCTGGGTTCTTTGCTCTCTGTATTGCCACAGCAACCCGATCCAGACTAAGCAGGGATGGATGGATGGATGGATGGATGGATGGATGGATGGATGGATGGATGGATGGATGGATGGATGGATGGATGGATGGATGGATGGATGGATGGATGGATGGATGGATGGATGGATGGATGGATGGATGGATGGATGGATGGATGGATGGATGGATGGATGGATGGATGGATGGATGGATGGATGGATGGGCACTGTTTTCAAAATGTTGTCATAATTTGTTATTGCCCATTGTCCTGGTCATCATGATACATTCATTAAATTCAGGACTGCTGGAGCAGGAAACATTGAAAACATTCAGGACTGCTGCCCTCGAGGACCAGGAACGCCCACCCCTGTTCTGATCTCAACATGCCCCCACGGTTACCGAGGGTACCACCCCATTGCTCCGTACCTGTGAGGTTCCAGGAGACAAACACAAATATGAATGAAATAAAAGCAGCGTGGACA
This sequence comes from Lipophrys pholis, assembly GCF_963383615.2. Lineage (NCBI taxonomy): Eukaryota > Metazoa > Chordata > Actinopteri > Blenniiformes > Blenniidae > Lipophrys > Lipophrys pholis. The sequence goes on along the minus strand of NC_137644.1, from coordinate 1,011,540 downwards.
AATTCTCACCACTGAGGTTTGTTTTTTCACCCATTCTAGCCATTATTAGCTGTTATATCCGTTTTAACTTTGTTATTTAACATTTTTTTACTGTATTTTGTGCAACAAAATGAACACAGGATAATTATTCACTCACATAATAAAGTGCTGATGAGGAGCTGGAGAGCCACGTGCTGCAGACCTCTGGCCAGATGTTTGGAATAGCGCCACACCTACTTTTAACACTGCAGATCATCAGACGTTTGAGGGGCACGTGAGACTGATAACAGTTTGCCCTCGCACACACATGGACTCTGTGACACCTCTGATGGACTCTGTGACACCTCTGATGGACTCTGTGACACCTCTGATGGACTCTGTGACACCTCTGATGGACTCTGTGACACCTCTGATGGACTCTGTGACACCTCTGATGGACTCTGTGACACCTCTGATGGACTCTGTGATGTCTGGCACCAGGACTGGGCTCAATCCTGGGCTGTCTCCATAAAAACATAAAATACATTTGTGGAGTAGTGTAAATCTGATCGGCACCAAACAAGCAGATTGAGTCTTAGGCTGTGTTGTATGGAAGCCAATGAGGCTCAAACATCTATTTGAAATGTATCAACAGAAACGCTTTTTCATTTTCAGATTAAACTGCATTTTTTGACTCATAAATATAAATGAATGATCAATCATCCAAACTGCTTTTTAATTTCCTTATACAAGACTGCTCAATCTGTGCCTTAACTAAAATGAAAAAGAAAATGACATTTAAGTTTTAATTTTCAAAAGATGCCCCAGCAAATAGAGACCAAAATTCATTTTGAAATGTCAAATTTGAAAATTAAAATGCATTAGCAGAAATACTTTTTCATTTCCAGGTTCTGGCTCATAAATAAACATAAATAAGTTTGACTCATAAATAAAATTATTAATGCATTATTCAAACTGCCTTTTCATTTTCTTATTCATTCTTATTATGTTGCACATTGTGTAACAGAACTCAAAAGAAAACCTAAAGAGGGAATCGCTTTTTCACTTTCATGTCCGCCGCGCAAGAAAAAGATCAATATTCAACTTGAGTTCGCATTTCAAACGGGGCAGGAGAGCGACGTCAGCAGTCGCTCTCCTTCCTCTGACGGCCTCGTATCTGAACGGTGGAACCAGGAAAGTGAGAAAACATATTGTCAGGTTCTCTCATAGTGAAGGAACGCTGCTTGTTCACTGATCTGCTCACGTACTGTGAGGTTTCGTTGCATTTCTGAACGTGCAGTGGTAGCTGAACGTACCGCGGCCGCTGAACTCACTGCGGCGGCTGAACTCACTGCGGCCGCTGAACTCACTGCGGCCGCTGAACTCACTGCGGCCGCTGAACTCACTGCGGCCGCTGAACGTAGTGTGGTACTCAGTCGGGGCTCTTCCCAAACAAGTCAAACAAGCATTGAAGGATTCAGTGAACACGTCTTTTTATTAAACTGATTCTGGTCATTCAGTCACTCTAAAGAGCTGCTTTGCCCCTCATGTCTCTTCTCCTGCTCAAGCTCAAATATGCACAGCGCCCCCTGGTGTATTAGATGTGCAGCACAAACAGAAGCAGTGGAGCCTCTGACGTCGCTCTCCCTCGCCCCCTGGAGACGCTCAGTGGAATGGAATTTTGATCCTTTTGTTGCAGGCGGACATGAAAACGAAAAAGTAATTCCCTCTTTAGGTTTTCTTTTGAGTTCTGCCAGAACATGTTCAACCTGAATAAGGAAATGAAAATGCAGTTTGAATGAACTATTATTAATTTCATTTATGAGTCAGATGATGCAGCTATGTTCTTCAAATGAAAAAGCCTTTTTGCAAAAGCATTTTAATATTCAAATTTGACATTCCAAATTAATTTTGGTCACTATTTGCTGGAGTGTCTTTTGAAAATTATATCCTAATCATCATTTTCTTTTTCATTTTCAATAAGTCACACAATAAGCAGCCTTGTCAAAGAAAATTAAAAAGCAGTTTGGATGATTGATTATTAATTTTCATTTATGAGTCAAAAAATGCAGTTTAATCTGAAAATGAAAAAGCGTTTCTGTTAATACATTTCAAATTGATTTTTGACCCATATTCACTTCCATAGTGTTGAAGTTTGATTAAAGCATGACAGAAGACAGAAGACAGAAGACAGAAGACAGAAGACAGCTCAGACCAAAGCGCTGGAAGTTGACGACTCGTTAGATGTCAGAGATTTTAGAAGGTTTCATTGTTCATCCTGATTGATGTGCAGAAATCTAGTGAATCGGTGAGTTCCCTGCTGGTTGTTAAAAAAAAGAAGAAGAAATAAAGATCCTGAACAGTGAGTCCAGTCTAGTTATGGACGTTATGTCACATGCTGTAGGTCACAGCATCTTTTCTGCATTGCAGAATTTACTCCTTATTTTGTTAGACCAGCACAGTATCATAGATCTCTTTACCAGTTTTCCTTTAAATTCTGTCAAATGTCTAGTATTGGATGATCATATCAGCACAAAGTCAAACATCATGTTGGCTTTATTCTGCCAGTGGTTTCTTAACTTTATCTCAATATCACAGTTCTATCAATTTTGGATTTCATTTGAGTTTATCATGAGTTTTTCTTAATTTCTCAATATTGCATTCTGTCGCAACATTCATTTTTAAATGTCCAAATTTCATTAACATTTTCGATATCAAAATGTCAGGTTTTAACTTTATTATGCAAAATTGTATTACGATTTTATATTATGAAGTTTCCAATTTCACCTTCAGTCTTTTTCACCCCGTTTATTCTTTTTATGTTTCAAAATATTTTCATTAGGAGGTAGGGTGGAGCAATACAATGTCATCATTTCACTTTGGAGTTTAACAAATAAATCACAATAATAATAATGTTGAAGAAAAATAAAGTTGTGAGGAAAACATTACACCTCCTTTGGTCATTTTGTTCTATTTGTTGTGGCCCAAAAGAAAGACTTGGGCAAAACAAATAACACTAAAATAACAGCAGAAGTAAGAGGAAAAACAATAGAAATCATAATGAATAAAGTATTGACATGGAAATATATTATTATTATTTATACTACTACTAATAATAATAATAATAATAATAATAATAATAAATACATATGCGTAAGCCCACGCACACTAAATACAAATGTAAAAAAGCACAGGAAATGAATCGATAATTTTAAAAAAAACATGTCTGGTTCTATTGAAAACATGGGTCTCTGTTCTCCAACGGCCGAGGTGAGAGGTCGGGGGGAGAGGACGTAATGTATTATGCAATGCATTCTGGGTAGTAAACTAACAAAGCTAACCGCGCAAATTGGAAGAAGCAAAGTCAGTAAGAAAACGTTAGAAAATATCTCGCAAGCAGACGTGGAGAAGTGAGGAAGAAGGAGGGAAAAAGGCGCACATTGATATCTGGTCTGAAGACTTTATACCGTGGTTGTTTGTGGCTACCCATTAGCCACAAGCTACCTAGCCTAGCCACCACAGGCTAAAGCGGCGGGACCAATCAATGAGATGTGTTTTTTCTTTACTTCCTCTCTGGTCAGTGTTTGTTTCGGGTGACAGCACCCCCAAACCACACAGCTGCTGTAATTGGTTTGGTCCGGTCTCAGAAGTGAATGTGAACGCCACCCGAACCAAATGAAGGCGTGACGATTCCCAGCTCCACCTGTCCAAAGTGAACCGAGTCCCAGGCCATCCGAATGAGAGAGGCTCCAGAGACTCCTGAAGCAGTTTAGAAATGCTATAAAAGTGAGAACTACTGAAACTGTACCCAGACTCCTTATACACTGATGAGGCTCTAAAGGAAGTACAGACTCTTGAGGATTGACATCGACTTTTCAAACCAGGATAAATCCTAACATTTAGAACTTGGTTCTTAAAAAACTCTGAAAAGACACAAATTCTTCAAATGAGATTCAGACTCCTAAAGCCACACCTCGGACTGCTTTAAACAGCTGAATCCTTCAAATTGTAAATGTACATCTTAAAATATTGACAAAAACCTATCAAAGGGTTAAACGTGTTAAAGGTGTATCCCAGCAGAGCACTTTGCTCAGAGGTTCTAAAAGTAGACTGAAAGGAAGCTCTTTCACTAAACAGGCTCTTCTAAAGAGGAACAGTTTTAGATCAGAGGGCTAACCAAGTATCTACTTTTCAGGTCAGGATTTAACTTTCATAATTAATAATGTGTGTAGCGATGGCTGACTCTGTCTGGAGCATTTTCTATTTACAGTTTTTTCCAGTCGCTAACAAGCGTTTGTCCAAACAGTTGTCACATTTTCAAAACTCTAAATACAATTAGCACAGCATCGGTCTTCTGTGGCCACACCATTCACACATTTCATGTCGTTTTCACACAATATGCAGTCAGTGAACACATTTCCATAATGCTTACATTTTCTGAACAGACAAGCTGTACCTCCCAACAAAACTATGGATTGTTTTTGTAGTATTTGCGAATGTTAACACACAACATCCCACAATAGCAAAAACAATATTCCAAACCTTAAATACAGTAGAAAAACCTCTGCTTCTGCAATGATGAGTTCAAAAACAATATATCTCAGTTGATAATAAACAAACAATTGAATAATTTACACACAGCTGATTTATGTTGGGTAAATTGGGCCAACCACAGCTGATTCCATTCTGGCCTAGACTCAGTGGCAGGAGTTATTTGTTCCATTACATTCACACTACAATAAAAGGAGGACTTTAAGGAGGGATGTTTTTGGAAACAGAAACAGAAAATACAAACACTGCAATGTCTGGAAGAGTAAGAGCAAGAGGCCCAGGGAGAAGAGCAGTGAGAGGAGCAGTGAGAGGAGCAGGAGCAGTGAGAGGAGCAGGAGCAGTGAGAGGAGCAGTGAGAGGAGCAGGAGCAGTGAGAGGAGCAGGAGCAGTGAGAGGAGCAGGGAGAGGAGCAGGAGCAGTGAGAGGAGCAGTGAGAGGAGCAGGAGCAGTGAGAGGAGCAGTGAGAGGAGCAGGGAGAGGAGCAGGGAGAGGAGCAGTGAGAGGAGCAGTGAGAGGAGCAGTGAGAGGAGCAGTGAGAGGAGCAGGAGCAGTGAGAGGAGCAGTGAGAGGAGCAGGGAGAGGAGCAGGGAGAGGAGCAGTGAGAGGAGCAGTGAGAGGAGCAGTGAGAGGAGCAGTGAGAGGAGCATTGAGAGGAGCAGTGAGAGGAGCAGGAGCAGTGAGAGGAGCAGTGAGAGGAGCAGTGAGAGGAGCAGGAGCAGTGAGAGGAGCAGTGAGAGGAGCAGTGAGAGGAGCAGGAGCAGTGAGAGGAGCAGCAGCAGTGAGAGGAGCAGTGAGAGGAGCAGTGAGAGGAGCAGTGAGAGGAGCAGCAGCAGTGAGAGGAGCAGTGAGAGGAGCAGTGAGAGGAGCAGTGAGAGGAGCAGTGAGAGGAGCAGTGAGAGGAGCAGGAGCAGTGAGAGGAGCAGTGAGAGGAGCAGGAGCAGTGAGAGGAGCAGGGAGAGGAGCAGTGAGCGGAGCAGTGAGAGGAGCAGGAGCAGTGAGAGGAGCAGTGAGAGGAGCAGTGAGAGGAGCAGTGAGAGGAGCAGTGAGAGGAGCAGTGAGAGGAGCAGGAGCAGTGAGAGGAGCAGTGAGAGGAGCAGGCCCAAGGAGAGGACATGGTAGAGGCGTAACAATGCGTGGTGGTGACATTCCAATGGCTGCAAGAAAAGTAGTCAGTGATGAAATTGGTGCCACTATCATTGACCTATAATCAACCAGGGTTTTTCACTAAGGGAGGCTGGTGAAAGAGGACAGCCCAATTTGAGGCGGTCAACGGTTGCCTCCATTATTCGCATCTTTCAACAAACCAACAGGTAAGTATTGCATTTTACATGGATTGTTTCTATTCTCACTTGACATGTAAATAAGGCCATACAGTAATGCATTTTTTTGTCCCTCTAAAGAATGCAACGTCTTCCACCCTCTGGAGGAAGAGGAAAGCTCCTCAATAAGGATCAAGAGCTTGCCATTGTGGAAATGGTTGTTGCAAATAATGCAATAAAACTACATGAAATTCAGACTAGAATTGTGGAGGACCATGAGATATTTGACAATATCGATGGCATCAGCTTCTCAACCATTACACGGACATTGTCCAAACACAGAGTGCGGATGAAGCAGCTCTACACTGTCCCCTTTGAGAGGAACAGTGACAGAGTCAAAGAGCTACGACGACAATATGTCCAGGTATAGTGTATATTCAATTCAATGTCCAGTTCTATACAGTAAGCTTTGCACTTTGCAAGTAAGTAACCTACACAGTAATAGGTTACAGTACAGTATGTTATACAGTAATGATATGATTTACATTAACTTTGTTTCAGAGAGTTATGGAATTGGAGGCCAACCAGGCCCCTCATGAATTTATATACATAGATGAGGCAGGATTCAATCTGGCCAAAAGGCGCCGACGTGGACGAAACGTAATTGGAAAAAGGGCAACAGTTGATGTGCCAGGACAGAGAGGGGCAAATATTACAATGTGTGCAGCAATTGCAAATGCAGGATTGCTCCTTCGCAGATGCCAGGTTGGACCCTACAATACAGAGCGCCTCCTTGCCTTTCTTAATGAGCTCCACCAGCGCCTGGTTCCAGAGCAGGATCAGGAGGGTGAAAACATGAGGACCTTTGTAATCACCTGGGACAATGTGGCTTTCCATCATTCACAAGCAATAACAGCATGGTTTGAAGTCCACCCAAGACTGGTACGTCTCTTCCTTCCACCCTATTCACCTTTCCTCAACCCCATAGAGGAGTTCTTTTCTGCCTGGAGGTGGAAGGTCTATGACCATCAACCACATGACCAGATGTCCCTCCTTGAAGCTATGGATGCTGGCTGCAGGGACATCACAGTTGATGATTGCCAAGGGTGGATCCGACATAGCAAGCGGTTCTATCCCAGGTGCATCGCCTTGGATAATATCAGATGTGATGTTGATGAAAACATGTGGCCGAACCCTGAAGATCGCAGAGATCAGCTACAGTGATTTTGTGTTTTTTTTTTTTAGTTCTCCCTTTTTTTTCTGGGCTTTTTGCAGTTGTTCTTTTGGTCAGAATGCTCTTATTTGTTTCATGGATATTTTGTTCACTGTAAGCAATACTGTAACTTTTTCTATTCTATCATACTGTAAATAGTATTTCTACTGTACCTCCTGAAGTAAAAAGTAAAGGAAAAACATGATTTGCTTCTTACTGGAATGCTTTGAAATGTGAACATACAGTTCCCAACCAAGAAATTTAGTGTAAAAACGGTGGATTGTCTGTTCCATCCATCCATTATCTATACCGCTTATCCAATGCAGGGTGGGGGGGGGGGGGGCTGGAGCCTATCCCAGCTATTAGCAGGCGTTAGGCAGGGTACACACCTGGACACGACGCCAGACTATCGCAGGGATTGCATAACATAAAACTCTATGCAGTTTTTGTAATGTCAACAATAGCAAGTATTTTGAAACCTGGTGTACTTTGATTGACTGAATGTACCTTGTGAAGTGAAAACAAGTGTTATTCTTTGACAGAGTTATTTAATTGAGTCAGATTTCCAGTGTTTTGGTAAAGGTAGTGTGTTCAGAGAAAGATATGTTCTATTTTGAAATGAAGAGTTAGTATAAATCTAACAAAATGTGTTTTTGAGAAGAAAATTATCCATTTGGCCAATTGTGTTTTGTAGGTGTGAATCTGTGTTCAGAGTTTAGAAAAAGTATCTGAAGTATAGGTAAGCGCTTGTTAGCGATTGAAAAAAACTGTAAGCAGCTATAGGTTCAGACTTCTGCTCCAACTCATCTAAAGTACTGAGCTTCTTTCATCGCTTTATTCTTCAATTATTCAGACACTGAACAAAATGTCCACCCCTGATGTAGACAGACACTTGCACGTCAAGCAACAATGACAAGCAACAACAAGTAAAAGAGAATATCAGAATGCAATTTTAAAGCAATGTCAGTATCGTAAAGAAAACTAAGATTGATACTATCAACCACCAGAGGTGTAGTTAAGGGTATAAGTATGTGTATGCCATGCACCCACTCAATTTTCAGTCAGCATTGCGTACACCCACTTCCAAATCCCCGAGATACACAACTCAGCAGTATCTGCGAGTGAGATTGACTAGTTTTTCCCTCGGATAGCGAAGCAATGACTCACTCTCCTCTGCCTTTAATTGGCTGGTACTTGCTGTGTTCCCTGTTCTGATTGGTTAATGTCTATGTTTATTGTGCAGCATGAGGGCTGACAAGTCAAACAGTGGCAGAGTAGAGCAAGTATTACTAACTGCTAAAGTACCAAAATGATATGTCAATGAGCAATACTATGGTCGGATTTTTACTAGAGTAGTCTTATGTGCTACTGTTTCAAAAAAAGATGCATTTTCTGGGCTGCTTGGAAAGAAGGCAAAACTCCAGCCTATATCTACTTTTCCATGAACCGCTACGCCACTGCCGAACAAAATGACATTTTCTTCAGCAAGTTCCCTCTGGCCGAAGAAATATGGTTCGGCTGTGTCAAAGTATGTCGGTGCCGCACTGCCAAAGCTGCAGGACTGCTGTGTGCTGCCCTTTTCAGCTCGCTAACGACTGCATCAGTCATATTTTAATCATGTTTAGCATGTAACCTTGCTACTGTATGAGCCCTGAGGCTCGTTCACATGTCGGAGGGCAGAGTTGCGTTTTTGTTGTTTGGTGAGTCACAGCGCCCCCTAAAGGCAACTGGGAATTGGGTTCTTCTGATTGGTTTTACTGAATACTGTTTATGTTGTAGTTTTTTATACTTTATATGTAAGTCAAACTGATTCACTGGGTTTCATTTAAAAAAAAAAATGTATTTGCTACAAAATGCAGGTGAAGTAGTTTAAGTTAAGATAAATAAGAGAAACAAGACTGCAGAGTGTAACTGGGTTTTTGTTGTTCTGACTGAATAAAGTTTAAATAAGTTCTTAAGTCGTTCTGAGAAGAATTTTGATTCAATAAGTGAGTTTTACAATAAGTTCTAGTTAAACAAAGCAGTTGTACAGCGAGGCGGTCGCTTTAACAACAGACGTCACCGTTTTAAAACTCCAGCTCTCCGAGGAGAACGGCGCTGACCACGGCGTCAAAACAAAGAACAGCAGCTCCTCCACTGGAGCAGGCGATTCACACCTCTGTGAAGCTGCGTCCTCCTCCGCACAAAACTCCCTGAAAATAGTCCCAATCATTCGTGTTGTGTTCGAGCTGGAAGCACTGCTGTTTGTGCTGCCTTGCTTAATAATTTCCCCAGGGATTAATAAAGTGATTCTGAGCTTTTAAAGATAGAACTAGTTTAATATGAGATGATGACGTCATGCAGACCCCACATTGTCCACATGGAACTAAGATACTTTGATCCTTAACGTCCAGCCCTGCATTAGTATAGTGACCCAGCCTGGTTCAGGGCTTTGATCAGCACAATGGACCAGCGGTTGGCTTGTTGTGGTGAACGCTTACTAGACTGATAGTCACAGTACTTAGTAAGTTTACTACTGTAATTGAAGTAGAAGATAAACTTTCTTTCATATTAATACATACTTCATTTGACTTTATCTTAACATAAACCTCGCCTTTAAGAAAGAACAATTTATGTATAATAAATCTGATATTCTTTATTAAAATACACATTGATTGATTGCTTGTGTTTGTTGAAAAATACATGAGAAGAGGATCTTGAAAAAATTATTGCATATTAAATCGCAATCTTGAGGAAAGAAATCGCAATTAGATTATTTTCCAAAATAGTCCAGAATAGACGAAGATGAGTTTGGGTCTGCTTATGATGATTTAAGGTGGAATGACTGAGGTTGCACAAAAACAGCTGTAGCAATCTAAAGACCTGATTTATAAATGAAACATTAAGTTGGAGAATGTGACTTGAAAAACTGACAGGAGCAGCTAAACAAAGGCTGTGAATGTAGTTATAACAGCGGTGCAAACAGAGTGGAGCTGGATGGACAGCAAGTGATCGTTACGCTGAATGTTGTAATTGTGGCAACAATATTACTTGCATGAGGATTTCGTATTATTAAATGGCTTGATTATTAAATTCAAGCTGTCCATGTTCTGCATTTTAATCAATTTTAATCATCATTTCCTTTTAAAATTGGCTGATAAAAGTCTTCCCAACTCCTGGGTAGAAAGCTTTATGCATTAATGTTTTAATGGAATTGGTCCAGTGCAAGAGGTCCCCCCCCCAAAAAACCTCCCACATGTTGTTGAATAAACCCGTTAAGCTCTGTTGACCTCTGACTCAGGAACTCAGGCAATGCTGACACAAGAACACACTCTGGAAATGTTCTTCTGTCTTGGTTTCCAAAGAATTTTACGTTTAGACAGTACGATAAAAGTGGATGACTTGTTTAGCTTTGCATGAAAAAACACTTTGCCAACTCGACCCTATCCAGTCCTCCTTGTGTTTCTTCTTGTACTTGTACCAAAGAATCTTAATGAAGGGACTCACCCTCACATTGCTTGCCGTCTCCCTTGTAGCCTTGCTTGCAGATACAGTTGTAGGACTTGGCTGTGTTCTGACAGAGTGCGTCGATGTGACAGTCGTCGGAGCCTTCCGTGCACTCATCTGCATCTGAAAACACAAAAAACATCAATACCCAATTAGACCCGAGTCCCCGAGGAGTCAGCCACTCTCAGGGATTCCTGATTGATTCATGATACATGGGATCAATGGCCACCTCAGACATTATTCCACTACTAGGCACTATTGAGAACAACATGAGAGGTATCAAGGCTAAATGAACACATGGAGGAGGGTTGCACTGGACTCTATACACAGACCGCTGTGTTCCACATTGCATCCATTTCCTTTAGTCCTTTCTTTGTCTTTTTAATAGATTGCAGACCACCACTTGTGTGTTGTTTAGCTTATGACACATCCCAGGAATAGATGGCGCAGCAGTATGAATCACAGAGCACTGAGAACAGATTGCACTCGCAAAATCTCACTTTTTACAAGATTTTACCTGCGAGGGGTCCAGAGCTCCTGGGCCCCTCCCCAGGGGGGAGGAAATTAAAATGAGGGCTGCCACTGATGGTATAATATGGATGTGTGGATGTGGCCTAAAGCCCCGTTTCCACCGCACAAAAAGTGCAGGGATGGAACGGAGCGGTATGGAGCAGTACGGCAAAGTGTAACCAGAGCCAAACCTGGTGCACAATTCCTCCACAGAAAGTAGGTTAACATGTCGGCGGGGTTGAGATCTCTGCAGATATGTGACGTTGCAACATTAATCTCAGCCGGGGCGACAGATCTGGACCTCATGAATCCTCTGTTGTTGTTGTTTACGTACCCCGCTTAGTTATTTTGTTAACTTTGTTTTGCAGCGACAGAGCTGCAGCCGCAACTTCCATGTTGGTTCCGAGAGAGCGAACACTGGCCGGCCCCACTACGGAGGTTTTTAACTCTTAACGCACCCGAATTAGAGCTTCTCCACCAACAAGAACCAGGAGCTAGTTCCGGGCCGGTTCATAAATGAGCACCACCAAAGAACCGGTTCTTTTTCCACTGTTAACTGAGTCAAGCGAGAGCTACATCATTGCGTCACTCCAAAATGTAATACCTCACTGATTTCACCAATTTCGCGGAGACAGCGCTGGTAGAAGAATGAAGAGATGGACCATATTCATCGGTTTGGTCCGGGTCGCTCCATCCAGTCTGACCGGACCCTGGGATGCACCAAAGACCCAGAAAACATTGCGTCTCCTCGTATCTTTAGTCTTGTTTTTTCAAGTCTGTCATGCTTTAGTCCGGAGCCCCGGAGTGGCCAAAGAGAAAAATAATAATAATAATAATAATAAAGTGAATGAGTTTGGGTCTTGTTTTTCACCACTCCAACATTCCATAGTGACTTTCTGCTGCTCATTTTAGCTCTAAAAACTCCGAATTTCATTTCCAGTAGTTTGTAGTTTGTTTAGTAGTTCCTGAGGAACCAGAAGTCTGGCTTCATTAGAAAGAAGTTCTGTGGAGCGTCTCATAGCGGAGCGCCCCCTGCTGCCTCATGCAGACCTCAGCCTGCCGTCAGAACGTGATACAAGACCTGGAGGTGGAGTTAGTCACAATGACGTCTCCATGAAAACCGTGAAAAAAAACTGCCTCTGAATTGTATATCTCACGCAGCGACGGAGCTGTGCTACGCTCTCGAGAGCCGCGGCTCCGCGATCGAGGATTAAATGATCTCGTTCCCTCGTATTATTAACTTCAGGGAGTGACTTACTATGTCGTTCCCACACATTAGTTTTATTTTTTTCTCTATAACCACTTAGGGGCTACGTGCTCGCTGTAGTTTTCAGAATGCTGATTCAGAAATTCTTCGGCCTTGTAGGTAGCGAGAACTCCAGCGAAGACTCCGCCCCCAGGTGATGACGCGTCTGGCTTCTTCTTCTTCTTCATTGTAATTAAATGGCGGTTGGCAACCATTAAATGGAGCAGTACCGCCCCCTATTGTTCCAGAGTATGAGCAGAGAGTATCACTATTTCCTATTTATTAACCCCGTTTGTTCGAGGAATGTGATTAGAGGTTTTAGACAGTGGACAACACTATCAATTGTAATTTGGTGAACTCCTTCCTTTCTCAATTCAGCTTCCAGAACTGTCCTTTCTTCATTATACCTTGGACAATTTAATAAAACATGTACCACTGTCTCTTCAGTATGACGTTGTTCACATAGCCGTCACGTGTTTCCCTATTAAATGTAGAGTACTGTTTAAATTTGTGTGCCCCAACATAATTCTATTAGACTGTTCTTTCCTAGACTTTCCTCATTTAGGACCTGGTGATTGGACAGTGTTCATTAGTTTCAATAAAAACCATCCCTGCGTTTCTGTTCTCCGCCTTTCCTGCCACTCTTCCATGATCTTAATTCATATTTGAGATTTCCACTCGTTTTTCCAAAGTTTGTTTGTTTGCTTTCGCAGCCTTGCCTGTTTCCCTGCGGACTCCCGGTCCTCACCATCCTCTCCCATCCTGTGCTGTGGAGAAGCTTCTCAGCGGTAGCAGACTGGGAGCTGAAGGATTCCCCTTTTCAATAAACTTGATTTTTCCCCTTTCAAATCTGTCCAACGTCGTCTCGTGTGTTCTGCATCTTGGGTCTGCCCCCCCCCCCCCCCCCATTTACCACATTAACAATGTATAGAGTGTATTTCTGATTAGTTTAAAGTATCTTCATTGAAAAAAACTGCTCCTCTTTCAAAAATATTCCATTTCTAAGACATTTCTAAGTGACTCCAAACTTTTGAACGTTAGTGTAAATCAGACAGGAAGTCCGCAGTTTGCCTTTCACCCCAAAAAGGCCCTGAACCTCTGAAGGAGAATACATTTGAACCCGGAAACATGCTCACCAAATTTGGCACGCTCATTAACACTGTATTGCATTATAAGAAAATGTAAAAATTAACCCCCAGTGTGCCAAAATGTGCTCTCTAGTGCCACCTACAAACACCACAACGGCCACCAAAAACACTTAAACGGCGACCACGGCCCGTAAGAATGTCGTAGCGAGACCAAACCAAAACTCCCTACAAATCATGCGCTGGTAGCACTGACCTAAATCTGACAGGAAGGCTGCAATTTGCCTTTCAAAATAAGATTTGCAAACGCTAGCTACTCTTGAGCACGAATATCTATCGACTTCCAAAACCGATTAAACAACAGAGGAGACATTTTCAGTCTTCAAGAGGTTTTGTTTTTATTAGCCGTCAGTTTTGAAGACCGAATGCCGCCGCCTCGCCCCGCTTAAACGCCATCTCCTCTGAGGGCGAATATCATACTTAAAAATACTTTGAAATGATAGAGGAGACTCTCCTGCTCAACAATTCTGTTCAACTTTTTGACAAGTCCAGCAGGGTTTTTTAATTAGCCATCAATGATCCGAATGCCGGATGCCGCCATCTCCCCCACGCTGCACGCGCTCCTTAAAGGCTGATTTGTGCCATCCTACACGCGGCTCTGCCACGTCTGCAGGTCACTGGAGGTTGCTTTCCACACACACACACACACACACACACACACACACACACACACACACACACACACACACACACACACACACACACACACACACACACACACACACACACACACACACACACACACACACACACACACACACACACACACACACACACACACACACACACACACACACACACACACACACACACACACACACACACACACACACACACACACACACACACACACACACACACACACACACACACACACACACACACACACACACACACACACACACACACACACACACACACACACACACACACACACACACACACACACACACACACACACACACACACACACACACACACACACACACACACACACACACACACACACACACACACACACACACACACACACACACACACACACACACACACACACACACACACACACACACACACACACACACACACACACACACACACACACACACACACACACACACAGAAACGGCCAAGGTACTTGGACTGGACACGCTTATTCAGGCCACGGGTGATACATGATTGCCCCGTAATAACCTCTGGGTTCACTTCCATGAGCGTAACGTGATGTAACAATCCCGAAAATCCCCGTAGAGGGTCGGAGCCTAGCGCACAGGGTGGATGACAAGTTTCAGGCATACCTAAGTTTCACTTTCCCATAACAGCAGAGTAAATAAGGCCAATGGGTCAAAACTGACCGCAAGAGCTCCAATCTGGTCCCAACAAGCGAGCAGCTTTTAAAGGATTTATACAATTTTGGGGGATATTTCATTGTATTTTGCACCAGAATGAATGTTTCAATAAAACTGACTTCATTTTCAATAACTGTTTGATCTTGTAAAAATATAGGCAATTTCATCACATACACTGTGACCACAACAAAGAAAAACTTTGAAGTGTAAATTTTAGGGCCGATATTCGTGATTTGTGAGTGATCGGGGATCGGCAAATCCAGCCGATCACCCCGCCGAGCTAAAAAAAAAAAAAAAAACGCGCTCCACAACGTCCCCTAATAACCAGAACAATCACCTAATAACCACTACGTCACCTAATAACCAGAACAATCACCTAATAACCACAACGTCCCCTAATAACCAGAACAATCACCTAATAACCACTACGTCACCTAATAACCAGAACAATCACCTAATAACCACTACGTCACCTAATAACCAGAACAATCACCTAATAACCACTACGTCCCCTAATAACCACAACGTCTCCTAATAACCAGAACAATCAGGGACTAGAAGCTCGGGTGGAGCTGCAGAAGCTAGAAGCAGGCGGAGCGGGGCCATAGACCTATAAAACTAGAGTTATATATAGTAGTTTATGTGTTTATGTGCAGGAGTCTACTTCTGCTTTTTTGTTGTGTTTGGTGAGTCACAGCGCCCCTAAAGGCCTGGCATGTGTACTACATGTCCTGAAGCCTCGTGTTGAGCCGTGTTCATAGTGAGGTGTGGACGGAGGTTTGGGAGAAGACCAGGGAGGACAAAGATTGTTTTTTTTGTTGTGTGGATGTTCCTCAGTTTACAACAACAACTAAAGAGAAAGAGAAGAATTTTAGAATTAGAATTAGAATGCCTTTTATTGTCTGTACAGGTACAGTGAGATTAAAAACAACTCCAGTGACAGTGCAGCAGTTAAAAAGGGCAGAATATAGTGCAAGAAGGAGGGTGGGGGTGTAGGGGGTAAGGTGCACGGTCCAGTCCTGTGAACGGTACACAGTGTATTTACAGGAAATAAATAAAAACTATAAAAATTATATTGCACATTATGAGGTCATCTGTAAAGTCAGTGCATACGAGAGTTCCCAGTGGTTCTGGCTCTGGGGAAAAACTGTTTTTGAATCTGTTTGTTCTAGATCTCATGACCCTGTAGCGCCTTCCTGAGGGCAGCAGGTCAAACAGGTCCGAGCCAGGGTGGAGCTGTCCTTGATAATGTTCGTAGCTCTGCTGAGGCAGCGGGAGGTGTAAATGTCCATCAGGGAGGGGAGAGAGCAGCCGACGATCCTCTGTGCTGCCTTTACCCCTCTGGAGCCTCTCCCTGTCTGCAGCGGTGCAGCTGCCGTACCATACTGTAATACAGTAAGGCAGCAGGCTCTCCATAGATGAGCGGTAGAAGGTCAGCAGCAGGTTGGAGTCCAGGTTGGACTTCTGGAGAACTCTCAGGAAGTGCAGCCGCTGCTGAGCCTTCTTGGTGATTGCAGTGATGTTCTCTGTCCAGGAGATGTTGTTGGAGATGAGGACGCCAAGGAACCGGAAGGAGTGGACCCTCTCCACACACTCGCCGTTGATGTAGAGGGGGGCTGGGTCGGTGCTGTGTTTCCTGAAGTCGACGATGATCTCTTTAGTTTTCTTGGTGTTCAGAGCGAGGTGGTTCTCTGAGCACCAGTCTGCCAGCTTCCGGTGATTCAATAAGTGAGTTTTACAATAAGTTCTAGGTAAACAAAGCTTCTGCCAATAGTGCTTTTAGCTTCAGACATCTTAGTCGCTCCAAAAATAGACTATCGAGTATATTTGCAATAGTAATGTGAGTGTCGAATCGGGAAAGTATCGGTATCGGCCGATACTCAATTCTGAAAAATCGGATCGGTATCGGGGGCAATAAAGTGTGATCGGGACGTCCCTAGTAAATTTAAAAGGTTATTATAGCAATATTTTTTTTACCTATTGTTCCTGTAGTGTTTCTTTTTTTTGCAGCCTGGGGCGGCTTTGAGGCCAAATTCGACTCATTAAACACGCTCAAAAATTCACCAACTTTGGCATGCTCATCAAGACTGGCAATAGAATTAAGGACATGTAACAATTATGTCCTTAATTCTATTTTCCGGTGATTACATTTAAAGGGGCCAGAGGCCATGATTGGGCCAACTCCGACGGGTCAGGGAGCAAGGTCCCGACCAACGCTGCTTGCAGCTTTAAATTTGTTTGTTTTTTAAATCTCACACTATCATAATAAAGCAGGCAATGGATTCACACGCTGCACAAGGTGTCCTTATTTTACACTGACCACCTGTCATACAAAAGGTCTGCGTACGCCACTGAATATTATGTTTTTGTCCCATATTTGTATGAGAGACTGACAGCATGTCACCAAGGGGAGTACCGGCATTCATTTTTTCCACTTAAAGCACTACCTACAACCTTGCACCAAACTCCCAATTGTGCTGCAGGTTGGTAGAGCGGTCGCCTCCAAATCGGTTGCAGGTTTGATTCCCATCTCTGTCTGCCCACATGCCGAAGTGTCCTTGGGCAAGACACTGAATCCCAAACTGCCTGGGTGAATGCAGTGAGTGGTTGGCGGTGGTCAGAGGGGCCGATAGCACAAAATGGCAGCCTTGCTTCCATTAGGCTGCCCCAGGGCAGCTGTGGCTACCTAAGGAGTATGGAATGAATGAATAATGCAATGTAAAGCGTCTTTGAGTGTCAAGAAAAGCGCTATATAAAACCAATGCATTATAATGGGCCTAAAACCTTACGTTATTTATCAAAGCCCTCCCCTGATCAAAGTCATATGCCAATATTCATTCACAGACATAGCACCAGCTGCTGGCGGTAGGGAAAATCATGTTTTACAATTTTATGTGTTATTATTGGCTACTTGACTATTAACCTTAAATGTGGTGTTGTGAGTGTAAAATATGTTGATGAGTCACGGTGAAAATTGTGACTATTCATCAAACGGCGTGTATGTGGTGGCTCTCTGAGCTTTGATGTGTTAGGTCTGACAGACACATGAGTCCGGCAATGAGCTGCAGGCCAAAACCGGGGCCCCGCTAAGAAATCTGACACAGGTTCATTTATATTGCAACTGTGACGTGAGGTTTTTCTGAGGGCAGAGGGAGTAAGGAATCTCTACCGACCCGCCAAATTTCCATTACACTCTGACGTGCACCAAACCTTGACATACACATCACTGTGGCAGTTGTGGTTGCCACCCTGGGGTTGACCCACAGAGGCACGGAGACGGAGCTTCGACACGCCATACTTTTATTAAATTAAATATTACAAACTCAAAATGAAAACTTCAAACTTACACACAGAGCCTCTGCAGCACAGTGCGTCTTCTCCACCTGTCACACCTATGTGTCTGGGCGGCTCCTCTTTTATGGGCAGAGAGGTGATTAAGCACCTGATGTGAATCAGGTGCGCTGCCTCACCTCTCTGCCACAACCACGCTCCAACATGCTTGTGGCTTTAATTATTGTTGTCATCCATCCACTCATCGTTAGAGATCCATCCATCAGTCACATCGTAAATCAATCGAGCCATCCAGTTCAGATGCAGTTTATATGTTCATTGAAAGATTTTTTTCTGGTAAAGTAACTTTAAAGTAAAGTAAAGTAAACCAATACATGAAAAGAAACAAAAAACATTACCACTCATTTCCACAAATCCCCAACCCGCAGTTCTCCAAATCGAGAACACCAATGTTGTTAAGTTTACGAACAAACCAAAATTTGGAGCCATCAAGCTCTGCTTATGTGTGCATTATGCACATGGGTTTCTGGGATAGTAAAGATGGTGTCGCAGCAGCTCAAGCGAAAATATCCACATTTAACCATTCAGCAAGAAAAAAAGCCAGACTTACTCAAAGAAAGAGTATTCAAGCTGTGAGAATAGTCGTAAATGTCGTGAAAATGATCGTTGATCACTTTTCCAGTGCGAATAAAGATCTTGCCTCAGGAATCTTTGTGAGTTTCCAGATTTCAAGAAACCCAGGTGTGTTCTGTGAAATGGAAATGTTGGAAATACATATTTTTATGACTGTAATGATGAATTTCCTTCAGAAAGGTATTGACGGGCTTCCGGGTCTGGCGTTGAGGTGAACGGAGGTGGTGAACAAGTGCTCCCAGCACGCTCAGCTAATATACCCTAAACCAGAGCTATTTCAACTACTTGGTGACTAGAAATATATAATGAAAAGGGGGAAGACTCGAAAAAATAACGGCAAACCAACCCAGACACAAGAAAAAGGTGAGGAGAACTTTCAGCAAATACAACTAGTCGAACTACACTCCCTTATTTCTTCTGCTAAACCAACTACTAGCCTGTTGGACCCAATTCCTACTAGAATTCTGAAAGAGGCACTGCCACTAATCAATAATTCTATACTGGCAATTATTAACCAGTCTCTATCAATAGGCTATGTGCCCCAATCCTTTAAACTAGCAGTTATTAAACCTCTCATTAAGAAGCCAAACTTAGACACAAGCCTTCTCTCAAACTACAGGCCCATCTCCAACCTTCCTTTCCTGTCAAAGGTTCTGGAGAAAGTAGTGGCTAAACAACTCCAGGATTATCTGCAGGAGAATAATCTGTTAGAGGACCTTCAGTCCGGCTTCAGAATGAACCACAGTACAGAGACTGCTCTGCTAAAAGTTACTAATGACCTTCTAATGGCCTCAGATAGAGCTCTTCTATCTGCTTTACTTCTTCTGGACCTTAGTACTGCATTTGATACTGTCCATCATAATATACTCTTAAGGAGATTAGAAGATGCCGTCGGCATTAAAAACTTAGCCTTAAACTGGTTTAAATCATATTTATCTGACCGCTTTCAATTTGTTCATGTAAATAACAAATCTTCAATACATGAAGGGGTCCTGTGTGGAGTACCACAAGGCTCCGTCCTCGGACCCATATTGTTTAATCTCTAGATGTTACCACTCGGAAATATTATTAGGAAACACAACATTAACTTTCATTGTTATGCAGATGATACTCAGCTCTATCAGTTAAAGCCAATCAGGCCGACCAACTTGTTAAACTAGAGTCCTGCCTCAGGGACGTTAAGTCCTGGATGTCTATCAACTTCTTAATGCTCAACACATCCAAGACTGAGGTTCTAATCCTAGGTCCTAAAAAGCTCAGGGATTACTTTTCAGATAGTCTGATTACCTTAGATAATATTACCTTAACCTCTAACAGTGATATTAGGAACCTGGGTGTTATTTCTGATCAGGATCTGTCCTTTATGTCCCATGTTAAACATGTCTCCAGGACAGCCTTCTTCCATCTAAGGAATATTGCAAAAATGAGAAACTTCTTGTCCTTCAAAGATGCAGAACAAATGCTTCCTGCCTTTGTGACTTCAAGATGAGATGATTGTAACTCCCTAATGTCAGGATGTCCAAACTCCTCTGTTAGGATCTTCCAGCTAGAGCAGAACGCTGCTGCAGGTTTACTAACCAGAACTGGAAGAAGAGAGCACATCTCCCCAGTCTTAGCATCCTTACACTGGCTTCACATCAAATCTAGAATAGAATTCAACATCCTTCTGATCACATCTAAAACTCTTCATCACCAGGCTCCGTCCTATATGGAGAAACTTCTAGAAGGGTCTCACCCTCCACGAGCCCTTGGCTCTGAGGATGCAGGACTGTTGGTAATCCCTAAAGTCCTTCAAAGTAAAAGAGGAGGCAGGAGTTTCAGCCATATGGCTCCTTTACTCTGGAATCAACTAGCAGCCTCGGTCCGAAGGGCCGACACCATTAGTTTATTTAAGAGGAGACTAAAAAGCTTCCTCTTTGATAGAGCTTCTCATTAGGAATAAAATAGGAGCACTAAGTTGAGCTGCTCTAGGCCTAGACTGCTGAGGGGATTTCCTCTCTCCCGTTAAAGGGAGGAACTCTACATTTGGAGCTTCTGTTTCTTGTCTTTCTTTCTTTCTCTCTGTGTAACAACATTACTGGAGCCACCAGATCCTGACAGGAGGGGAGCAGGATCCAGGGGATCAGACCCAAGACTCCCAGAGTGGAGTTACCACGGTCCTACTACCCGACCCCCCCACAGCACCGAGACCCCCCCACAGCACCGGGACCCCACCACAGAACCGGGACCCCCCCACAGCACCGGGACCCCCCCACAGCACCGAGACCCCCCCACAGCACCGGGACCCCACCACAGCACCGGGACCCCCCCACAGCACCGGGACCCCCCCACAGCACCGGGACCCCACCGCAACGGCACGGCCCTTAAACTCCAGACTGAGATTGGCTCATCATCAGACCAACGCTCATCATAGACTTTTCTTAGTATTTGTACTTCTCTGGCCTGTCTGCCTCTCTCTCTCTCTCTCTTCTATTCCTCTCTCTCTCCCTCTCCTATTCCTCTCTCTCTCTCTCTCTCCTATTCCTCTCTCTCTTCCTCTCTCTCCTATTCCTCTCTCTCTCCCTCTCCTATTCCTCTCTCTCTCTCTCTCCTATTCCTCTCTCTCTCTCTCCCTCTTCTATTCCTCTCTCTCCCCCCCTCTTCTATTCCTCTCTCTCCCTCTTCTATTCCTCTCTCTCTCCCTCTTCTATTCTTCTCTCTCTCCCTGTCCTATCCCATGTACTTCTCCCCCCAACCGGTCAAGGTGGATGCCCCCCCCCCCTTCCAGAGTCTAGGCCCCGCCCCCTTTCTTCCTGAAGAGGGACTTCTTATGAACTGTTCTTCCTGAGAGGGAGTTCTTCCTGGTTTCCTCTGTTGCTTGTTCCATCTGCTGCTCTGGAAGGTTTAGTTGGGTTCTGTTGTTCTCTATCATTGTAAGAGGTTCTGGAAGGTTTAGTTGGGTTCTGTTGTTCTCTATCATTGTAAGAGGTTCTGGAAGGTTTAGTTGGGTTCTGTTGTTCTCTATCATTGTAAGAGGCTCTGAGATGTTTGTTGATGTGATTTAGAGCTTTACAAATAAAATTGAATTGAATTGAATTAACGGGAATAGAAGACGTACACGACGAGCACATGGCTATGGACAGCCTACAAGCTAGCATCAGTGCCATCCGCTCAGATGTGAAGGCTGAACTAAGCTGCTTCCATGACAGAAAGACTTGGATAGCCTCAGACAGGACGTCAGCGGAAAGCTGAACAAAATCATGGCCAACATGACAGAAACTACAGACTGAGCTGAGGACGCAGTACAGCCCGTTTCGGAGATGGAAAAGTGGACCACCGCAGCGAAAGAGGTGTTGTCTCATACTCTGAGTAACCAGAATCAAATCCAAGCCAAGCTCCTTCATTTAGAAGCCCGCTCTTGGAGAAACAACATCCGAGTGTACGCAATTCCCAAGGATGTAGAAGGAAACAACTCGCAGGAATTTATTGAACATTTTATTAAGTCGGAGCTTTCAATGGACATGGATCTCGGCATTCAGCGCTGCCACCGCGCTTTGGGCCCCAAACCACTGCAGAGCGCCACCCCACACTGCGTTGTGAGTTACTTTCTGGAGTACAGAATTAAAGAGTTGGTGCTTCGCTCCACATGGAAAAAGGGAGACATTCGCTTTATAGGATCTTACCTGGCGGAGACTCAGAAAAAACGGACAGCTTACGCTCCCATCAGAAAGCTTTTAAAAGAAAAAGGTCTCTGCTTTAAAACGCCACCAACCAGCCACACTTCCGGTGTTTTTCAACGGCGGCCCCGTCTTACAACAGTCCATCAGATCCTCCATAGCCTCTGTCGAAGAGGGGACTCGCACCACATTATAGCCACAACAAAGGGTCCGCGACGGCAGTGCCAATAGAGAGGTTGAAGAAACTATCCTGGGAGACGGTGGAAGCCAAACGACAGTACCAGGACTCACGAGATCTGGAGTAACACGGAGAAAAGGGCTCAGAAAAAACTCACTGGATTTCACCACAACGTGGAGGACAGCCCCCACACGCAGGTGAACACCACCCAAACACCGATGTGAAATCCCCTGCGGTAAGACTAAACTAACAAAAGAGCCAAGAACTGACCCTATTCAAATTAAAAATTCTTAGGGTTTTCTTTCTTTCATAAGCCTGTTTTTGGCTTATTGATTATTTCTTTATATTTAGAACAGATAGACACAGAGTCCTGGATTGCTACTTGGTGTTAGGGATGTATCTGACCACTATGGGGTGTACTTGAAATTACACTTAGATGTGCAACCCAAAAACACTATTTAGAGACATAATACAACCCTGCTAAATGACAAACAGTTCAAAGACTTTATCAGAAATGAAACTAGGGACTATGTAGAATTTAATAATGAGGCGGAGGTAGTGTTGTCACAATACCAACATTTTGGTATCGATACCACCATGTATTCCAATTAAAAAGGGAGCACAGTTGAGCATTCAGTATTATTTTCAAAGTACAAGCTCGGTTGGGAGAAGATTGTTTTGACTTTTATTTTGAAGTTGTGTCCAGGAATGTTGTTGGTAAATATGGTCGAGTATGAAACGCTATTCAGTTGCGGCTCTCGGGTCCGAACGCGTTTTTTTCACACCGCTCGGAAAATAGAAAAAAGAAACTGGAGCGCTGTTTTCCACACTTTCGATTGTCCAAAACAACCCGTTACACCCCTCCATCCCCCCAACGATCACGTAAAGAGCTGTCAATATCTCGCGTGCACCCTCCGTCAACGATAAAAATAAAAATAAACCTCCATCAAGGATGACACTCCTAGAGGGATCACCCGGTCATTCACCGCTCCCACGTCTACAAAATCCTAAGTGAATGACATTCAGAAAGAGGAGCAGCCGGCCGACTCTTACCCCAGCCTGACTGCTCTCCTCGGTGCAAATTACAACACAGTGACACTATGCAGCAACGTAAAAAATTAAAAAAAATAGATATCGGTACCGGCCGGGCCCAGTATAGTATCGTTTTAAAGGCGTCAGAACTGCCATACCAATACAGTACCGGTATACTGAACAACCCTAGGCGGAGGTGTCACCAAGTATTTTCTGGGACGCTGCAAAAGCAGTATTGCGAGGAAAATTCTAATGTGGTGATCACAGAAGAAAAAAGAAAAGCATTAGCAACTCAATGATTTGCTAAATGAACTAGACACACTGGAACAGAAGAACAGAGACCAAGGATCCTGTCATAGTGGAACAAATATCAGTCAGAACATCTGAACTAAATAAGAAACCTGATGACAAAGTGGAACTCAAATTGAAATATATCAAACAAACTTATTATGAGAACGTCCCTCAAGCAAAAACAATATTGGCATGGAGACCAAAGAAACAACAATCTGAAAGATCTATTAACAAAATAAAACACCCGGATGTGTCTTAGCCCAAAAGAAATCCATAAGTCATTTGAAATTTACTACAAGAACCTATACAGCCAACCCAAATTAGCAGACCCCCTCACGATAAAGCACTTCCTGGACTCTATAGATTTACCATCTCTAGGCATAGAACAAAACAAACGAGTAACCACAGACATAACAAGAGCAGAGGGTGATAAGGCCATTAAAAACTGAAAACAAGTAAAGTACCAGGTGGAGATGGACTGCTGGCAGAGTGGTACATGACCTTTAGGGACTCCCTCACACCGTTGTTGTTAAAATGCTTTAATCATGTGCTTAAAGCACCGGCCATGGAGAAGTACATTCACGAGTCCCTCGCCGCCTGATCCGTCCCTCATCTTCACACTTGGGCGCCGGGTTCTTTTTTGTGGCTAAAAAGGACGGTACCTTACGGCCATGCATTGACTTCCGAGGTCTCAACAATATTACGGTGAAGAATAAGTACCCCCTGCCTCTGATGGACTCCGGCTTTCAGCCGCTCCATGGCGCTACAGTGTTTTCTAAGCTGGACCTCCGGAACGCTTATCACCTCATTCAGGTCTGTGAAGGTGATGAGTGGAAGACGGCGTTTAAGACTCCCCTCGGGCACTTCGAGTATTTAGTGATGCCGTTTGGACTCACAAACGCACCCGCTGTGTTCCAGCACTTGGTCAACGACGTGTTGCGGGACATGCTGAACAGATTCATCTTCGTGTACTTGGATGACATCTTGATCTTCTCTCGCAACCAGGAGGAGCATGTTCTACACGTTCGAGCAGTTCTACAGCGTCTTCTGGAGAACCGGTTGTTCGTTAAAGCAGAGAAGTGTGTCTTCCATGCGACCTCGGTGAGTTTTTTGGGGTACATCATTGAACGGGGGCAGGTGAAGGCGGATCCGGACAAGGTTCAAGTGGTGGTGGACTGGCCCAGACCGATGACCCGTAAACAGTTGCAGCGGTTCCTTGGGTTCGCCAACTTTTACCAGAGGTTCATCAGAAACTACAGCAAGGTCGCAACCCCCCTCACTCAACTCACATCCACCTCAACCTCTTTTCTGTGGACACCGGCGGCCGAACAGGCATTTTGTAGACTAAAACAACTGTTTACCCAGGCTCCGGTGCTGTGCCATCCTGACCCCCTCAGACAGTTCATCGTGGAGGTCGATGCCTTGGACTCTGGCGTGGGAGCGATATTATCCCAGCGTGCCGAGGATTCTAGAGTGCACCCCTGTGCTTTTTTTTCAAGACGCCTCACTCCGGCTGAACAGAACTATGATTTTGGTAACCGGGAGTTGCTGGTGGTGGTGCTGGCGTTGGAGGAGTGGAGGCACTGGTTGGAGGGTGCTTCTCAACCATTCGTGGTCTGGACGGACCATAAGAACCTCTCCTATCTTCAGACCACGAAAAGATTAAACTCTCGGCAGGCGCGCTGGGCGTTGTTTCTGGGACTGTTTAACTTCACTCACTTACAGGACAGGATCCCGAAACACAAAGCCTGACCCCGGCAGACCACCGTCGAGAGGACTGAGGTGGAACCAGAGAACATCCTCCTCTCCACCTGCATGGTCGCGTCCTCTTCCTGGGACATCGAGAGTCAGGTCAGACGTGCGCTACTCACCCATCACGATCCGGGTAATGGTCCGACTAACTGTCTCTTTGTTCCTGAGCCTATGAGGGCCAAGGTTCTTCAGTGGGGGCACTCTTCCAGATTAACCTGCCATCCTGGTTTTCAACGAACCCTTTCGTTCCTAAGACAACATTTCTGGTGGCCCTCCATGTCTCAGGACACCCGAACCTTTGTGGCTGCCTGCGCCATCTGTGCCCGAAGCAAGGCATCCCACCAACCTCCTGCGGTACTGCTCCGTCCATTGCCCATCCCTAGCTGACCCTGGTCCCATGTTGCCGTTGACTTTGTTACCACTCTCCCCCCGTCCGAAGGGAACACGGTAATAATGACTATTGTGGACCGCTTCTCCAAGTCTGTGCATTTTGTCCCTCTCCCGAAATTGCCCTCAGCTATGGAGACAGCGGATCGGATGGTCAGGGATGTTTACCGGCTGCACGGGATCCCCCTGGATGTGGTGTCAGACCATGGACCGCAGTTCACGTCCCAGGTATGGAAGGCTTTCTGTAAAGCTCTCGGAACATCTCCCAGCCTCTCCTCAGGGTACCACCCTCAAACCAATGGTCAGACGGAGAGGACCAACCAGGACGTGGAGACTGCACTGCGGTGCATGACGGCTCGGCATCCATCTTCCTGGAGCTCACAGTTGCCTTGGGTGGAGTACGCCCACAATTCCCTCACCTGCTCTGCCACTGGTATGTCCCCGTTTATGGTGGCCCTGGGTTACCAACCCCCCCTGTTCCCCACCCAGGAGGAGGACGTTGCCGTGCCCTCAGTACAAGCCCATCTTAGATGCTGCCGGCGGGTTTGGAGGGAGGCTAGAGCCGCCTTGGTTCGATCGTCGGCTCGCAACAAGAGACTGGCTGACCGTCGGAGGTCTCCCGCCCCCTCATATCACCCCGGACAAAGGGTATGGCTCTCCTCCCGTGACCTCCCACTCCTGGTGGAGTCTCGCAAGCTGGCGCCTCGATTCATCGGTCCTTTCGAGATCGAGGAAATCATCAACCCGGTGGTGGTGAAGCTAAAGTTGCCAGCATCCTTCAAGATCCATCCTTCATTCCATGTCTCTTTGTTGAAACCGGTTCACTCTAGCCCCTTGAGCTTATTGTATGATTTGTATTGTTTTTCCGTATGCTAAGATACTTGGAGTTATCTGTTTTCTACTCTCCTGTGCAGTCCCTGTGTGCTCCATTCTGTCCTGCTCGGGAGATCGCTGCCCGGTGACGTCAGCCTCCGCCTTCACGCCACTCTCCGAGGATTGCCGGTTCCGCTGGAGAGATCACCCGAATAAACTCTTTTTTCTAAACTTAACTTCCTCGTCCTGTCGGCGCCTGAATCCTCCACACGCCACACCTGACAGATTTACACATTTTGATTTGTTTCATTTGCATCTCACCATATAACATTATCATATCCTATAGCATCGTACTGTCTATCACAATGCATTTTATTTAATTCCATAATTACACTACACCATGTACCTTAAGAGGACAAACTGATGAAAAAACTGTGGCAGAAAGGATTTTTGATCATTTGACAGATTTGTTCAGCAAAATCTAACATTTTTGGGGACATTCATGGTATTTTACCTCAAAAACCTCTAAAACGACATATTGCTGAATTTTCCAATTTTTCTTCTTGAAAAACATTTTTTCCAGAAATTTCAAAAAGGTCTGTGGATAAGCGCAGAGGTTTTTTCTAATTTATAAATACTTTTTGGACTAAAACAGGGGTGGGCCAATCCACGGCTCGCGAGCTGCATGCAGCTCTTAATTGATCCATGACTGAAACCATTGGAATGTGGCTCTTCTGCATGCCAATGTATTAAGTATTAATTGTATACATAAGTATTAATAGTTCTCATGTGGAACTCAGACTTTAATGCTACAAGCTAATTTTTGTCAAAGTGTCCGTCTTTGGAGCAGCAGAAACAACATTGTCCATCCGGCTGTGACCAGAGTGCAGGGACCGTCTGCAAATTACAAACCGCTGCAAAAATGAAGACAAATTTCACAAAAATACCAAATAACCTGACTGGTATTACTGCCGTGACACCAAAATCACAGCAGCCTTCAGTTGATCACACGTGGTCTGATAGTAATATATGGTTTGTAGTATTTGTCTTCACTGTTGTAGTGATTTTGCAATTTACAGACGGTACTAACTAAGTTATTCTTGTTAATGCTTGCCTTGCAAACTGTTGTATAACTTTTGTATTTCCACATGGAAATGTGTCATACATTGTGGATGTATTTCACTTTGTCATTTCGTGTGTGTGTGAGATTGGAAGTTTATTTGTCAGCCTAATTTCTATGCTGTGGTTCTTTGTAGTACCATCGTAATGTTTGTGGCTCTTGGTCTCTGACTGGTTGGGAAGCCGTTGGAGTCTTATAAGGTTATTATGGTAATTTTACTGTCTCAGTATTCTTTGGATTATATTGGGCTGTTGATGACCCCTGAACTAAAATGGGGTTGACACACCTTTCATAAAGAAATCTTAAATCAAAGTATTGATGGACAAAAACTATTTTTAGTCTTGTGTTGATATCATATGTCTCTTCATAAATGGGGAAAAAAATAGATTGAACTAGGCAATTTCTAGCTTTTTGAGGTTAATTAATGTCATTGGTTGGACACAGTTACAATCTACATGTGAAGCATCACTTGAGATTCTTGTTATTCTGCATAATTTGTAAGATTACAGTAAAAATCTCACTCTCCTGCTTCAGTTTGAACCATTTTTTCCTTCATGTGTCATGTGTCGTCCACTGTGCCTTCAATATGAACCCAAGTAAAGTGTCACTAGCCCACAAGGCTTTTAGTTTAATATCATAAGTAGCAAACCTAATCCCAAGACACTGTGGGCATACACACTGACAGGGGAGTTGAGGCAGATGACAAGCAGACAGCAGGGGGGCTTAAGGTTCTTCTCATCGATCAGGTTATTGATGGAAGAGCTGGCCAAATCTGGGGCTCACCCTTAGGGCAGAGATGTGCTCCACTCTCTCCAGGAAGGCTCAGAGCTGCTCTCTTGGTCCTTCGCTCAAACCACAGTGTGCACAAACAGTCATGTGGACTGGATGCAGCCTGTACTCTGGGACTGGTGCTCTGCCAAATAAAGGCAATAGGCGGGAGGTTACATTACAGCAAAGCACACCCAGGACCAACTCTGTCGTGCCGTCCCACCACAGAAAGTACGGTAAAACTGTAGGCGGGGTTGTGAACGACTCGGAGAGCGTCCAGCGAAGAAGACGGAAGCGTCTAAGTCGTTCTCTGTGACACAAGTTAAACTTTCTCATTGTGAACCGCAGCGTCCAGCTCCTGTTGAATCTCCTCCTGCTGTTACTGAGAGGAGCGTCTGCATCTCGTGAAAAGACGGCGATGTTTAGCCGACATTTCTATAAACCCAGTTAACAAAACAACCAGTGAGCGCAAAGCGCTGCATATAAACAACAACGGAGGGTTAACGGTTGAAAAAATTATTAAATATTGCGGGCAAGTCGAGAGTGACAATCCTCACAGACCCGTTCCTCGGTGCTAGGTACCTCAGCAGAGGGGTAGTGGGAAATCGAACCCGGTGGTCGTGGATTCTTACAATACCATCCACAAATTAGTTTAGCTACATTAGCCAAGCCTATAAATTAATATTTAGCTAAGAAGTGACATACATTAATACAATAGCAGGGGGTTTGTAGTAGAACATGGAAACCAACAGAACTGTATAATCTGATTACCTCTTCATTGTCATGAGTTCATATAAAACAAACGCAATACAAACAAATATATACACCAACTGAAAAATTTAAACTTCTTTTCACTTAGAAGTCTGAATATTAAAGACTAATACCTGTGGAAACTTTTCTTTTTACAACTTTTCTGTACTCTTGGTTTTCCCTTGGGGCTTTTCCACCGGAAAGAACCAGGTGCGAGTTCGGAGCCAGGGCCAAACTTAGCACCAGTTCTTTGTCTCTCCACTGCCAAAGCCAAAAGGGCTAAACTGGCTCCACTTCGGTGCTGGACCAAAGAGGAGCCAGAGAGGAGCCCAACACGTCATCAGCTGGGGGCGGAGTTATCTCTGGAGATACCTCCGGAGGTATCTCCGGAGGTATCTCCGGAGGTATCTCTGGAGTTATCTCCGGAGGTATCGCTACCTAAAGGCGGAAGCGAGGCTGTACCGTCTTTCTGAAAACTCCAGCGAACACGGAGCCCCAGAGTGGTTATAGAGAAAAAATAAATAAATAACGCGTGGGAACGATATCATAAGTCGCTTCCTGAAGTTAATAATACGAGGGAACGGGATTATTTAATCCGCGTTCGCAGAGCTGCGGCTCTCGAGATGCTGCAGAGCTCCACCTGTCAGTCAGCTACGTCAGATAGAATTTAGAAGCAGTTTTCCACTGTCATTTTTTTTTAACACTTTTCATGGTGACATGATTCTAACTAACGTCACGTCCAGGTCTTGTTTCACATCCTGACCGCCGGCTGAGGCGCTGCAGCCGCTGAGCAAGGCAGTGTGAGGCTGCAGGGGGCGCTCCACTCCGCTATGAGACGCTCCAATATTATTCTCTAACCCACAGAACTTCTTTATAATGAATACTTTTGGTTCATCAGCAACTAAAAAACAAACTACATACCACTGTAAATGAAAGCTTGGATGTTATAGGCATAAAATGAGTCTTTTAACGGCTTCATGTGAAAGAGAACTTTAATCAGTGTGTTTATGTAGGTTGCCATGGAAACAGTTTTTAGAGCTTCGTTCTATCACTGTAAACCTCCATTCTTCTCCGATGTTGAAGCTTTTGATTCAGACACGTCCAGAAATAAAGTGAAAGGAGCAGAAATCCACTATGTAACGCCCAAATATTGAAAAATAAGACCAAACTCATACAGGTGTTATTTATTTCCCCTCTATGTCCACTCTGGGGCTCTGGACTAAAACAAGACGGACGTGAAAAAACACCAATAGAGACAAGAAGAGACGTAATGTCTTCTTTCTCTTTGGTGCATCAGAGGTTCAGGTCAGACTAGATGGAGCGACCCGGACTAAACCACTGGTACAGTCCGTCTCCTGGTTCCTGGACGAGGCTGTCAGCGCCACATTGGTGAAATCTGTGACGTATCACGTTTTGGAGTGACGCAGTGACGAGGCTCTCACTGGCTCCGGTAACGGTGGAAGAAGAACCGGTTCTTTGGTGGTGCTCATTTAAGAACTGGCTCTGGCACCGGCCCTGAACTAGAACCTGGTTCTTTTTGGTGGAAAAGCCCTATCTGTGCCTTTAAGCCCCACCCTATAAATTCTCTGGATGCACCCCTTGTATGGATTATATGGACTTGAAGATCATTTCATCCACGTTGTGACTTATATGGAAGATGATAATAGTGTTGGTGGGACAGACTGAACACAGGCAGTATTTCTGCTGCTAAAGCCAGTTTAAGTAGCAGCAGCTCCAGTTCACTGCACAGTTTAGGGTCGTGAGCCATTCAGACGTCATTTGGATGGCCGATCTTTGAACTTGCTCAAAGCCATCTAACTTATGTGTCAGTAGAACCTCGGACTAGGGACCCGGGAAGAGCGGATAAATAGTCGAGCATCGAGAGGTTTTAACTGTTAACACACCTTAATGAGCGGACGGCCTCCTGCAGCATGGTGCTGCTGGAAAGTTTACTTCAGTCAAACATAAGGCCCGTGGACCAAAACCAGCCGCAAAAAGCTCCAGTACAGCCCCAGAAACCACCAGGAGGACCAACAATGCAGCCATCTGGTGATTGGTAGTGACAATCGTCACTCTCCACTTTCCCACAATATTTAAATATTTCATCTGAAATATTTTATAATATTTATTAAATATTTCATAAACACTTCCGTTGTTGTTTACATAGGGTGCATAGAGCACATTGGTCATTTTATCAACTGGGTTTATTGAAACGTGGCCGTGCTACACAGCACTGCGGTCTTCCAGCAAGGTGCAGACGCTCCTCTCAGTAACAGGAAAGGAGGAGAGTCAGCGGGAGCTGGACGCCGCTCTTCAGAATGAGAACGTTTAAGCTGCGTCACAGAGACAGGAGGCTTCAAAGCTTTACTCGGACAGCTGACACTGTGTGGTTGGCCGGACACATACCCACATCATTCACAACCCCGCCTACATTTTACACTTCCTGCAGTGGGACTGCGCAAAAGAGTTGGTCTGGGTGCACTTTACCATACCAGAACCTCCCGCCCTGCCCCGCCCCGGCTCATACTGTGCGGTGGGACTATCCAGGTTGGCCTCTCTTGCTAAAAAAAAAAGGAAGAATATGGATGTGGTGGCTTGAAATTGTATAAGTTACAGCCAGCAAACTTTGAGATGTGCCCAGCATCTTGGCCAGCATCTTGGCCAATCACAGCTTTATTTTTATTCTATCCTGAAGTGTTAAATGACCTCCACAAATGAAGAATGCAGTTTCAACAGCATTATATCACAATTACATCCCATAATAAAACAAAAACTATTACTATTGTAGTATTAAAAACTGGTTGGAATTAAAAAATACTCACGTTTGGCATTCATCTATTATGCAGAATCGATTTTTATTGTTCCATTAATTTTATAAAAAAAATAAAAATAAAAAGTGTGTATATCTTCCATGCATTGGGACCCGGCGTCACGCGCATCGCACGTAAAATACGCACTATACGTTGAGTTTACCCCCTCCCGTCCTTTCCCGTCCTCCAAAGCCCGGAGGTGATCTGTAGCATCTCGCTCTTGAGCACAGTAAAAAGACCCCCCCCCCCAGTGGTAGGGGTGTGAGATATGAAAACAGGCAGCCTCTCACTCCCAATCAGAGCAGATGGACCCGGGGATCGAGCTGCTGCACGGGAAGAGAAGTTCCAGTGAAGTCTGAGGAGACTGGATCTATTCTCGCATCACAGGAAAGGGGGAGACCAAAGTGGTGATGTAAACCAGGCTTCCAGGGACGAGCTCCAGTGTACAGGGTCGTGAATTCACTAAACCACCACATTAAACTCTGACACCCCACAGGCGCTGTCGTGGCGATCGCAGCGCAAAGGCGAGATTTTGGGTCGCTTCTTGCATCCAAACGGAGTCGCTCTCCAGTCACGTGCATACAACTCATGTAACTGCATTCAATCTGAATAAAATCAGTTTTAGGGACATGCAGAATCTAGAGAAGTTAGATAGAAAATTAATCTAACAGGGATGATGTCACAAGGATGTTTGAAAGTCTCCACAGATCCCTCCAGAGTTTTTACACATTTGCTCCGCTGAGCCGGTAAGGCTGGGATTTTATATATATATATAAATATATATATATACATAAGTCATGCAATGGTTAGCAATAAAGCAAGGACAAGAGAGGAAAGAGGAGCTCTTACCTGCAAGTACGACATTCCCCATCACCCTGCAAGTATTTATGAGGACGATAAACAAACAAATGTCCCGGAAAAAATGAGCGCTCTCCATGCTGACAGACAGTGTGAGGATTCAGCAGGGCTTTTCTGGGGGTTTGCACTGGACTGGAGCGCGTGTGTGTGTGTGTGTGTGTGTGTGTGTGTGTGTGTGTGTGTGTGTGTGTGTGTGTGTGTGTGTGTGTGTGTGTGTGTGTGTGTGTGTGTGTGTGTGTGTGTGTGTGCTAGAGAGGGAGGGAGGGAGGAGGATAAGGAGGGAGGACCGTTTCTCCTGCACTGCCAAAGAGCGAGTGGGGGGGGGGGGGGGGGGGGGGGGGAGACACAGAGAAAGTTGAGAGAGGGGGGGGGGGTCGAGGAGAGAGAGAGAGAGGGGGGGGGCGGGGAGAGAGAGAGGGGGGGGGCGAGGAGAGAGAGAGAGAGGGGGGGGCGGAGAGAGAGAGAGAGAGGGGGGGCGAGGAGAGAGAGAGAGAGAGAGAGAGAGAGAGAGGAGAGGAGATTTTTTTAAAGACATTTCATTGATATTTTAAACTTTTTCACTACTTTTTTTTCATGAAGAACTTTTATAACCACAGTTCACAATTAAAAAAAAACAATTCACATCAATTTCCTCCTTAATAAAGCAAAGAAAGACCAGTGAGCTGATGGTGTTAATCATGTTACATGTTACAAATCACTTGAGTTAATGTAATTTAATGATGTCACATTTCCATCTATTAGATTTAATCCATTTTAATCATGTTATTGTCCTGTCTCTGTGTGTCTCACCTCTGTGTGTCTCATCTCTGTGTGTCTCACCTCTGTGTGTCTCACCTCTTCTCCATGTATGTGCTCCCTTCCTTATGAGTTCCACCTGTGTCCACCCTGTCCCTGTATATTTGCTTGTCTTATCTACATGTGGTGCTTCTGTCCCCTGTGTTTCCTGGACTTCTGTGCGTTAAACCTGATTTTATTGACCTGAGTCTGGATTTGGGTTCCCTGACAGTTATCTGAACAACATGTATAGAATGAACCATTTAACAAGGATAAACTCAATATGTTTAACATAGTTCTGATATGTAAACTGAACAACCGATGAGTTGATTTATTTTATTAAATTTAAAAATTCATAAAAAATTAAGTGCAACATCTCTGATTAAAACTTTCCGGTTCTTTAGATTCTTTGTAAAAGTTAAAAAACACCCAAACTCGCCCTCACCAACATTGTGAAAATATCTGGCCTGCAGCTGAACTAAAGTCATTTTGCAATGTGATGTCATTCAGTTTTGTAGTTTTGCTGTGGCAGTCCATTCTTTCTGTGTTCTGTAATAGGATCATTTTACATTGTCACTTCAAAGTGCAATTCTACTTTGAAATTTAGATGAAGTAGTCCTGATGTCTGACGTCATCACGTCACGTTTCTTCCGCCTGAAGTCGCAATTTTATTCAAACGCAACTACAGACCAAGATTAAGTTTTGCTTCATAATTTGTATTTCATATGTTCTATTTAGTATATGATTGTTTTAATATGTTTTATTGGGACAGCATGGCTCGGTTGGTCATCTCACAATCAGAAAGTTCCAGGTTTGATGCCAGCTGATGTCAGCATAATAACAGGTCTTTGATTCTACGTCAGCGTCTATCACTAGCTGCGCTGTCTGTGGGGTCGCAGAGTCGGGGCTCTAACGAGTCGGATCTCTAACGAGTCGGGGCTCTAACGAGTCGGGGCTCTAACGAGTCGGGGCTCTAACGAGTCGGGGCTCTAATGAGTCGGGGCCCTAACGAGTCGGAGCCCTAACGAGCCGGAGCCCTAACGAGTCGGGGCTCTGACGAGTCAGAACTCTAACGAGTCGGGGCTCTAATGAATCGGGGATCTAACCAGTCGGATCTCTAACGAGTCGGGGATCTAACGAGTCGGAGCTCTAACGAGTCGGGGCTCTAAAGAGTCGGGGCTCTAAAGAGTTGGATCCCTAACGAGTCGGGGCTTTAATGAGTCAGGCTCTAACGAATCAGGGATCTAACGAGTCGGAGCGCTAACGAGTCGGAGCTCTAACGAGTCGGAGATCTAACGAGTCGGAGCTCTAACGAGTCGGGGCTCTAATGAGTCGGGGCTCTAATGAGTCGGGGCTCTAACTCGGTCAGCCTTGCCTCCAAAGCTAAAGGGCTGCTGCTCCCACACTCCCACACCCGGACGTCTGAGACGAAAGATCAGATCGTGAGAGATTAGTCAGTAAAGTCTGCGGTCGCAGCTCAAATCGGCCGGACTTGGTTCTGCTGTAGCCAATGACAGGTCGACTTGGCCTCATGTTTTGGATCATTGTCATGTTGGAATGTCCAGAAACGTCCCATGTGCAGCTTCCAGGCAGATGAGTGCAAATTTTCCTCCAGTATTTTCTGATAACATGCTGCAATGATCTTGCCATAAATTTGGGACAAGTTCCGTGTGCCTCTGTAGCTCACATCCCCAAACATCAGTGATGCACCTCCGTGTTTCCAATAAATAGCTTCACCCAACCATTAACCATGAGTGGAAGAAAGGCTTTTGTGTTTTCATTCATATTCTCTGAAGAATGGCCAAGAAATCCTAAATTCTCCCGGGGTATGTAAACTTATGAGCACAACTGTACCTCCGCTTGGCCTTACACTTCCACCCCAGAGCAGACAATAGTGGGGGTAGGTGTTCGCGAGCCTGAGCTTCCTGTAGTGGGGGTGGGCAGCGTACCTGACAGCGGTGACCAGTGTTATCCTCGTGTTAACAGAGTGAGTGAGCACCACAGATTTTGTTTCCGGGTTGGACATTAGATCAGCTCACCACAGCGCAAAAGACTGACCCAGACTTTGCACTTTTGTTTATTGGTGCCCGTTGTGTTTTATAAGTGCCTTACTGGTTAAGAGAGAAGTGACTGTTAAAATGTGGACCGTTATGAGCTGAGTGAAGGTCAGACATTTTTTATTTTTCTCAGACTTTTGCTGTAAGCACTTATCCATGCCTATCTTTCCTAGGAGTCCTACAGGCACTAGACCTCTGCCATTGGGTCTAAAGTGTTATGCATAAGACTGTAATTATGTTGTGAGTTTTGTTTTAGGGACATTTCACATCCGCCTGGGTTCCCCGTGAGAAATTGCCCGTGTAATGTGTGCATTGTATTCAGGAAATATTCCCACTGGGTTGATTGTTTGATTATATGTCCATTGTATGTACTGGAGTGAAATAAAGGTTTTTATTTTTCATCCAGAGTGGAGGTAGTGTTACAGGCCAAGCCTGGCCCTTTAAGAGCAGTGCATTATGGGTAGGCTGGAGGAGGGGTGAAGTGTGTGGGTGACGCTAGGCGCGCGGCTGGATAGTACGGCCACGGTTCTGTACTCCTGTTCCTTGTTAATTAATAAACACTCTAAAAGAGTCGTATGCCTGTTCAGCCTCTGTACTACGGTTAGGAGATCACTGGGCAGGGGAAGAAAAGTAACACCCGTCATTGTCTCTGTGTTTTACTCTGATTAATTGAATTATTGGTTTCTTGACTTTTGGTTATCTTTATAAATTTAGTGTTCTTGTTCTTTCTTTGATTCTTTCTTTGATGTTATTGTCCTAATGCTGGGGGTATTTACCATTTGGTTTGTGCCTGGAAGGAGCTGTGGGGACTCAGTGTGGCAGCCAGACCCCCTGGTGGCGGTGTTTCTCTTTTCTTTGCAGTGTCCCTCACGTTTCCTCTCCTTGGTTTGGTGTGTCACATGGTGTTATAGGTTGAGTTCTCTGCTGGCTGTCTGATCAGACCAACCCGCTGCTTCCTGTACAGTGTCGCCATTTTGCCCCCCCCCCCCCAGAAATCACGAATATACCTCTTCAACTGTGTCTTTTTAATGGTTGCCCTGGTTTTAGGACTACAGTTCCCCTTTTAATTGATTCATTTAAAATAAAGTATGATACAGCAGATGTTGAGATTTTTCTGACCAAGAGAGGACCAGAGGCTACCTCATGTCCTTTGGAACAATGGATCCCAGCCATGCAGAGGTTGAGAAACAACAGAGAGGAAGAGGAAGAAAGATGAGGGTGAGGAAGAGGAAGAAACATAATTAGACAGTGTGCAACCACACACGTTCCGAGCCAGAGGGGAGGCAACATCACCATGTGTGCAGCCATGAGCAATCGTGACATCCTCCACCACCACACCATACTGGGTCCATACAACACTGCACTACGTCAGGTTTGTAGATCAGCTGCAAAGTAACATTCTCCAACAGGAAGGGGAACCAGAGCAAGCACAATATGTTGTCACTTGGGATAACGTGAGCTTCCATCGGGCTGCTCTGGTTCAAACCTGGTTCAATGACCACCTCTTCAATGTGAGGTGGTTCAGGGTCCCTTTGTGCCAGCGTGCTCGCCTTTTCTAAATCCAATAGAGGAATTTTTCTCAGCATGGCGGTGGAGAGTCCAGCACCGCAACCGATACACACAGCACAATCTCCTGGAGGCAATGGTGAATTTATCCAGGGTTGGATACAACCAGTGTCGTGCAAGTCAGGGTTGGCAGTGCCTACCCAAGGTTGAATTGAAATGAATGAAATATTCATTTTAACTATTTGTTTTATTTAGAATATAATTTAATATAATTTATTATGAATTTGCTGCAGCTTACAGTACCTATATGTTTGAAAGTGTCAGCATTTTCTGATTTTCATAGTACAAATGACTCAACTCCGCTATTTCCTGGTACGGCAGAGAGGCTGCACAAGTCACTCAGTCCTGCAAGGTCTTACTGTGAAAGACACACCCCCTCCTGAAGGCCACACCCCCTCCTGAAGGCCACACCCCCACCCAAAAGCCACACCCTCTCCTGAAGGCCACACCCCCTCCCAAAGCCACACCCTCTCCTGAAGGCCACACCCCTCCCAAAGCCACACCCTCTCATGAAGGCCACACCCCTCCCAAAGCCACACCCTCTCATGAAGGCCACACCCCTCCCAAAGCCACACCCTCTCCTGAAGGCCACACCCCCTCCCAAAGCCACACTGCTGCTCATTTCCAGTGTATGGATGTGTTCAGTCAGTTCCACAATATGAAGCTTGTTTACATAAAAAGGCAGATCACTCCGCTGCCTTTGGATGTAACCATGCTATGCTAAATGCTATACATACGTTCACAGTGCGTTAGTGAATTGAACCAGCGCTGCTACGCTCTCCAGCTAGTTGGCAGGTTGACAGGCAG
This sequence comes from Lipophrys pholis, assembly GCF_963383615.2. Classification (NCBI taxonomy): domain Eukaryota; kingdom Metazoa; phylum Chordata; class Actinopteri; order Blenniiformes; family Blenniidae; genus Lipophrys; species Lipophrys pholis. Next base: position 973,280 of record NC_137644.1, on the reverse strand, counting down.
GCTGACAATGCCACAGACGATAACGACATTTTCACAACTTTCTTTAGAGGAAAAACACCACCTCTTTAAAGATGGGAGACCAACACCTGAGCTCCCAGATATCCAGCAAAGGTCAGAATATTGTTCATACTTTCATGTCAATTTGAGGTGAGGACGCGCTGTGGTTTCAGCGCTGCAGACCGCTCAGCCGTCAGAGTAGTTTATTTTCTCAGTGTTTCTGTGTTTCCAACACAAACAACGGCTGCGCTGCCATGTCATGAGAGATATCTGGTTGGGAGAGTCTGGAGACTGATATTGAATCATTTAAGTTTTTTTAATGGTGTTTTACGATTTTGTTAGAGAAACACTTGCCAGCCGAAACATAATGTGGCGTCACGGAGATGATCGCTGCAATGCATTATGGGAGTGGCCCACCCACCCTCGTAAAGTTATGACAGTTGAATCTTGTTGCTGATCAAGTTTACTCCTGGTAGGGGCATTAGAATAATCTGGGGCATTAGAGCAATTAGAGCATTAGAATAATCTGACCTATCAGAGGCATAAGACAAAGGCTGCAACTCAAACACCAACGAAACCTGAGTGAGGACAGCTGGACAGGAACCTAAATCTGCTGCATAACGCTCTGGTACGGGAGCCGAGGGCTCACGAGGAAACGGGAGTTGTGAAGGATTAGCGGCAGACGATGCCGAACTCGAAGCGGGACCAGAAGCTAACGGGTCAGCTGAGGATGCAGACATTAATGTGGTTAATGAATTAACCTTACTAGTAAGCTGAGAAACTTGATTTAACAGGGCATTATTACTCTCGACTAAAGTGCTCAGTAACACGTCGTGGCGACCCAACACAGCACCGTGACTAGCCATAGCTTGTTCTAGAATTTATGCCTGAGAGGCCTGATCAGTGCCGGTCACATTGTCCGCCGAGTTCATCATGGCCGGACCGTACTGTCACGATTCACTCAGAGACTCAGGCACGGACAGAGACACGGTACCAGGAGTTCTCTCAGGAGTACTTTAATAAATGAAGGTGGTAAGGGACTCAACCCAAATAAACAGATAGCTGAGCTGTTTCAAAGGATAAGAAAGGAGACAGAACAAAAGGAGGGGAAGGGGTGACTGAACTAGAGCAAACTAACAAACTAAGAAACGGCCAAACTAAGCCAATACTCCAGGACGGGAAAAAATCTGAACCAAAGTCCAACACAGAAACTATACCACTACTAAAGGTAACACTCAAAAGTAGTATTCAGGCCCAGCTAGAGACTGCAGGGAGCACACTACCTGGTACGAAGAGGGGAGTTGTAGCAGGGCGTGGTCGGCGGTGAGGAAGCAGGACGGAGGACAGGTGCTGCACCCTGATGGAGGGTGAACAGGGAGCCTCCGTTGAGCTGCGCCACTGAATGCAGCCGCAAGTTTACGGTCCGGCGCCGAGTCTTGATCTGAAGCCAGCTTTATGGGGAGAGAGGGGAATTGATCGTTGTAGCCACACCCTGCCTCAGGTGAGTGCACTCAGGTAATCAGATTACACTCCACACCTCACCAGCATGCAGCACACGCCCACCTGAGAAAAAGGAGGGAGGGGGAAGGGAAAACGCTGGCACTAGGCAGAGCCAGAGGTGGAGGTCATGACATATACGTTCAACTCTTTGTGTAGATTTACTTTAAAATGTCCGTAGAGAACTCATCACTGTGAGCTCTAGGATAAGTTTAACCGGCTCCAGCCCAAGAAAAGACAGCAATATCACTGCTTTCAACTCATTTTTAAATGTATTAATTTTTCCTTACCACCATATTTAAAATGTTATTTTGTTCAATTTCCCCAACTTCTCAATTCAGACTCTCCCAGTATTTAACTTTTATTGTTCCTCTCATACCCCCGTCCAGCTCAGCTGGTAGAGCATGAGACTCTCAGTCTCAAGGTAGAGGGTTCATGTCCCCCGGCCAGCTCAGTAGGTAGAGCATGAGACTCTCAGTCTCAAGGTAGAGGGTTCATGTCCCCCGGCCAGCTCAGTAGGTAGAGCATGAGACTCTCAGTCTCTAGGTAGAGGGTTCATGTCCCACGCCGGGCGCCACCTTCCTGTGGGCTCTCCACCTTCCTGTGGGCTCTCCACCTTCCTGTGGGCTCTCCACCTTCCTGTGGGCTCTCCACCTTCCTGTGGGCTCTCCACCTTCCTGTGGGCTCTCCACCTGCAGGAAGGTTCTTAATGGGTCAATGTCTGCTGGGCCTGCTGGATCTGCTGGATCTGCTGGGTCTGCTGGGTGTGCTGGGTCTGCTGGGTCTGCTGGGCCTGCTGGGTCTGCTGGATCTGCTGGGCCCATGCCAGCACCGGGAGCTATGTCCCAGTTTGTCTAACCCTTGGCTGGGCTTGATCCCTGGGGCGATCCGTTCTCAGATAAATACAAAGAGACATCTATGATGATCCGATTGACAGCTTGGAAATGTGAAACTGAGGCGTATATAAAGGAAACAGGGAAAAAATGGCTGTGGGACTTTACCTTATACTATAATACGTTCATTATACTGCGTCACTGCACTGCACAGTATTTAGGGCCCAGTATTCAGACCCCTTTAGAGTTTTCACTTTTTGTTTCATAGCAGCCATTTGCTAAAATCGAAAAAGTTCTTTTTTTTTCTCATTAATGTACATTAATTACCCGGCAACCCATCTTGACTGAAAAAAACTGAAATGTAGAACATTTTGCAAATTTATTAAAAAAGAAAACCTGAAATATCACATGGTACAAAGTATTCAGACCGTTTGCAGTGACACTCATATTTAACGCACATGTTGTCCACTTCTTCTGGTCCTCCTTGAGATGGTTCTTCTCCTTTATTGGAGTCCAGCTGTGTTAAATTAAACTGAATGGACTTGATTGGGAAAGTTCAATCCACAAAGCTGTCTCTACAAGACCTTACAGCTCACAGTACATGTCGAGGTCGAAGGAAGTGGCCAATCGCTCAGAGATAGAATAGTGGCAAGGCTCAGATCTGAACAAGGTTACAAAAGAACTTCTGCAGCTCAGTGGCCTCCATAATCCTTAGATGGAAGAAGTTTGGGACGAGCAGAACTCTTCCTGGACCCGGCCGTCCAGCCAAACTGAGCAATGGTGGGAGAAGAGCCTTGGTGAGCGAGGTAAAGAAGTTCCATGAAGTCAACTACCACTGCAGCCCCCCACCAGGGGGGCTTTATGGCAGAGTGGCTCCACAGTGACCTGCAAGACAAGACATATAAAAGCCTGCATAGAGTTTTACCAGAAAACACATGAAGGAGAAATAAGATTCTGGTCTGAGGAGACCAAGATTGAACTTTTTGGCATCATGTGTGGACAGAACCAGGCGCTGCTCATCACCGGCCCGATACAATCCCAACAGAGAAACATGGAGGTGGAAGAAAACATAATGAAGGAAATGAAGTGGTTGTGCTTTCATGCTCATTTGTGTCTTTTTCTGAATGGCTGTCGCTCTCACTGCCGACAACGGGAAGCAAACACCTTGCATGGCAGAAATATCCCCTCTGGTGAGCGGGTGAGTGTGCAAATGGGTGAAAGTAACCAAGGGAGGAAAGGGGTGGAAACTGATGGTTGTTAAGTTTGAGAAGTTCGTCTCTTAGTGGCTGGATGTGTATTTGGTGTTTTGCATTCTCTTAAAAGTCAGTTTGACATTTTGTTTCCAAAGTCTTTGTGGTCGTATGAGTGTTAGTGTGAGTTGTACGCCTCTATAGTGCTTTGGTCTGATTGAGGGTGTTTGACTTGTGCTGGAGTGGCCTGCTGATTAATCTTTCCACTGGTACGTCAGAGTGCAGTGGGAACTAGTAACATGTTAATAGTTAGCAACCGTGCAGCAGTTCAATCTTTAATTCTATGAGATAATAGAGGATTGAACGTAATAAAGTGGCTCAGAGGTGTACAATCAATAAATATGGAGAAAGAAGTAGGGTTAAAGGAGTTTTTGCGATATTCTCAGACTTCTAAACCGAACCTGTCTTTATGGTGAGTGTCCAGACCACTACGGTTTAACTTCAGACGGCTCTGACATCCAAGTTCAAGCTCATAAACAAAATAAGAAAATAGTTACAAGAAGTTTTCCCCTCTTACAAAACATAAAAGCACAGTTGCTAATACTGCCACCAGCTTGGTTGCTGGTTCTATGCCAGGCAGGAAGGAAGAGTTCATCTCGAGGTAGCTACTGAAGGAAGTCCTGCTAAGGTCTGCTCCCCCCCAATGCAGGAAGCCTGGAAGGCTGCCTGGAAGGCTGCCTGGAAAACCTCACAGTGATTTAGAAAATTATGCAGTACTGTAAAATATTCAGGATTTTCAGTTATTAAAGTCGCACTTGATGAATCTGTGGTATAAACATCTCCGCAGAGCCTGCGGTGGTGCCAAAGCGTCCGATACGCTGGGGCACTTCCAGCTTTTTGTTTCTCCAGAATGTCTCCTGAGTTCCTCGTCCTTCGTCATGTGTCCGGTCGCAGAGCCAAAGGGCTGAAAATAGGAAGAACAGGATGAGCTGGGAAACGCCGAGCAGCTTCCTGCCGTCGTTCACAGTTCGATGCCTTTGACCAGTGAGGCCTCCAGCATGATGGGGAAGTCATGCAGGGTTTCCAGGACTCCAATGAGAGCGTTGACAGTTGTGTGGTCCCGGAGCAGTGCCGTGTCCTCATACATCCGGGGGATAACCGGACACTCCACCAGCAGGGGGAGCCACTGGGGCAGCAGGTGGTCTCTGCAGAGCAACAACATGAATTATGAAAAGGCTTGATGGGAAGACAACAGATCTGTTTTACTGTCACACACTGCTGTTTCTTCACACCTTCCATTTATTCAATTTAATACTTTTTTTTTTTTTTAAAGAATCTGGTGTTTTCACATATTACACAAAACGAAAGATGTTAACTGTTTGCAGACGGTATTCCCTGATTCTCCGGACACTCACCTGGCTCCGAGGCACAATAGCAGCTGAAACTTCCCGTCCTTCCCGATGTTCCTCGTGGTGGCGTTGATGGCACTGATGTATCGACAGAGTGACTGACCAGTCAGCTCCAGGGGCCTGGTGGTCTCATAAAGGTCTCCCGTCTGGTTGGCTGAGTCAATGTCGGCAACAGCTTTTTCTATAAAGAAAAAGAGGAACAGAAAATCTTATGCTGAGCTCCCTAAAACATCTTCATCCAATTATTCCTTTCTCCCTGTGACCAGCAGAGGGCGCCATACCTTCACACTCACCCACAAAATCCCATACGAACACAGTCTTCTGGAAGAGCCTGGTAGACTTGAAGCCATGATGGAAGAACTGCTCCAGAGCTGTGACCAGGCTGTTCTCTCCACAGAGCAGGCTGGTCAGGCTGCCTCTCTGAGGAGGCAACAACCGGGAGGGGCTCAGTGAGACGCACAAAACAAGGTGAGGACAGATTCCCATGGACAGAAGACTCAGAACACCGTCAACGCCTCAGCTTGTGACCATATTAGATGACTTACTCCTTCTTTCCTGTTTCTCTGAAACGAATAATTGTAAAGTTGAATCAACTTTCAATTTCAAGGACAAATAATAGATAATAGATAATATAAACCCAAAGCTGAGCTTGAGTCTCATTGGGCCACTTCAGTGTATACATATATCAGGATTGAAAAACATGCACATTTATTTCTTTAAACCTATTGCATCATTTCAAATATTATATAATAACACAAACTGCTGGAGGTCCAGACTTTTTTCCTTTAATCCTAATCTGAGTTTCCTCTTCTGGACGGACACGTTTCAAGATTCATGCTATTCTTTTCTTTCAGATCTATTTAACAATCAAAGTATGTGATTTGTTTTGGACGGCTGGCGCAAATAGTATTTTAAAACATCTTCTGCTCAAATTGCACAAGAAATGCTCATGTTATTTGTGGGGAAGTAAAGGGAAATGAGCCAGGTTGAATTCCATTTTTGACATGAAATCCCAGACAGAGGATGAAGGGACGAAGATGATTCTATCATAAATAAATGGTAGAAAAGTAAATTGATTTACACTTAATATCCTTGAATCTCTCTGACTGACACACTGACTGTTTACTGCAGCTAAAGACTAATTCATCCTGTCCAGGGTGGCCTGGGCACAAGGGGATGATATTAGGATAATATTTCACTGGAGATATTTCCGGATCATTACATGATGGAATGCACATGGAAGTGAGGCCAGAGTTCAGGATGGATACAAACGAGTCGGCAGACACACTATGTAAAAAGTATGCAGGGGTCTTATTGAAGGGGGAAGCCCCCGGTTCACAGCCTCTTTCCAGGCTTTCCTCATCCATCGTTCTCTTCAGTATGAACTAGATAGAAGAGAACTAGATAGAAGAGAACTGGATATAAGAGAACTAGATAGAAGAGAACTGGATAGAAGAGAACTGGATAGAAGAGAACTGGATAGAAGAGAACTAGATAGAAGAGAACTAGATAGAAGAGAACTGGATAGAAGAGAACTGGATAGAAGAGAACTGGATAGAAGAGAACTGGATAGAAGAGAACTGGATAGAAGAGAACTGGATAGAAGAGAACTGGATATAAGAGAACTGGATAGAAGAGAACTGGATAGAAGAGAACTGGATAGAAGAGAACTAGATAGAAGAGAACTAGATAGAAGAGAACTGGATAGAAGAGAACTGGATAGAAGAGAACTGGATAGAAGAGAACTGGATAGAAGAGAACTAGATAGAAGAGAACTAGATAGAAGAGAACTGGATAGAAGAGAACTGGATAGAAGAGAACTGGATAGAAGAGAACTGGATAGAAGAGAACTGGATAGAAGAGAACTGGATAGAAGAGAACTAGATAGAAGAGAACTAGATAGAAGAGAACTGGATAGAAGAGAACTGGATAGAAGAGAACTGGATAGAAGAGAACTGGATAGAAGAGAACTAGATAGAAGAGAACTAGATAGAAGAGAACTGGATAGAAGAGAACTAGATAGAAGAGAACTGGATAGAAGAGAACTGGATAGAAGAGAACTGGATAGAAGAGAACTGGATAGAAGAGAACTGGATAGAAGAGAACTAGATAGAAGAGAACTGGATAGAAGAGAACTGGATAGAAGAGAACTAGATGGACGAGCCCCAGAACATTTGTCCATGTGCCCGGGAGAGGAAACTTCCTTTAGGGAAGTCATAAACCTCCACTTTACTGAAACATTAACAAGAACCCAGAGAGGGGGGGATGGAGTGATGGAAGGAGGGATGAGGGAGAGAGGGAAGGAGGGATAAAGCCCACACAGATCAGAGCTCACACACAGAGGACTTTTCCACCAGAAAGAAGCAGGTGCTAGTTTGGATCCAGGGCCAGACTTAGCACCGCCGCTGCCCCGGCCTATCAGGGGCTAAAGGGGTGCTAACCCAGCAGCAGTTCTCCTTGTCCTCGTGTCCCGTCCTCCTGGACCAGACTGTCTCTCTACTTTAGTACTGAGCTCAGATAAAGTCCTTATAGTGGGAGACTTTAACATTCATGTAGAAGTTGACAATGTAAGACAATGATAGCCTTGGACATTTAGCTCTTTACTGGACACAATGGGATTTTCACAGAAGGTGAATGAAGCCACTCATTATCTTAATCACACGCTTGATCTTGTCCTCACTTATGGTATTGATCCTGATCAATTAATGGTCTCTCCCCCTCAATCTCTCCCTCTATCCCATCCCTTCCTCTCCTCTACCCCCCCCCCCCCAGTCCTCAGAAAGCCTCCTCCTCTGACTCTGGGTTCTACAAAGGTTCTTCCTGTTGGAGGAGTTTTTCTTTCCACAGTCACAAATTAATCTGCTGCTCATGAGGATTAGTTGGGTTTTTCTCTTTTCTCTGTTAAAACCTCCTAGAAAGGACTGTGTTGTGGTTGGTGCTTTATAAATAAAGTTGAATTGAATTGAATTGAATTGAAATGAACTATTGGTTCATCAGCAACTACAAAACAAACTAGATGAAATCTTGGATTTTTTCGAGGTTCAGGCCAAACTAGATGAAGCGACTCAGACGGAACCGATCAATACAGTCGTCTCCTGGTTCCTGGATGAGCAGGACATCAGTGACATCAGTGACGGAGAACATTTTAGAGAGACGCAGTGACGTGGCTCTCACTTGGCTCCGCCGACAATGGAAAAAGAACCAGTTCTTTGCCGGTGCTCATTTAGGAACCGGCCCTGAACTAGTACCTGGTTCTCTTTGGTGGAAAAGCCCAAACAGTTCATCTGTGATGAAGCTCACGAAGAAAAAGAAGAGTCCCTGACCTCCTTCTCCGGCTTGTGGAAGTGTTTGATGATGGTGTTCACTGCCTCTCCGACGGCCTCCTGGATTTGTGCCGAGGTCGGCTCTGACGGTACAAAACACAGCAGTCAGCACAAACCTCCACTCTGGGACATGCTGGTGAAACCCAAGTGGCTGATGGTGCCGTTTGTGTCCTCCTGAAGGAAATGGAGCTTTAGCAGCCAAACACTCTCCAGGTTTATTCTCCGAGCTCAAACAGCTGTAATCCTGGAAGCTTTGTTAGATCCTGAACTGAACACAGAATCACATTTACTTCTTCAGTAAACCTTTTATTCATCGTCACTGAAATCAGTCTAGAAGTTAGAAAAAGTGATGATGATGATGATGATGGAGAACAAAACCTGTAAGAATGTAATGGCGTTCTGGTGATGGCGATGGAGGGATCAGACGTATGTGAACTGCTCCCCGATACTTTAGCCTTTAGAGTACACACCGAGTTCTGGTCCAACTTTTACTTTTTGATCCACTAAAACCTCCACTGCACCTCAACAGGCACCAGAACGAGGAATTCTTAAAGAACTTGTAGTAAAAGTCCGTTTCAGCTACTTTAGTCCACAAGACAAGGACGCTAGCAAGAAGGTTACGCGTGCCGCTGCACATGGAACATGCTAGCGCCAGATAGCGCGGAGCTGTTGAACCTGGTCCTGCTTGTTGGCGAGCCGGAGAAACGTAAAGGAGTGTAATACATGAGCTCCCCGCTTCCCTGAACACCGGCCGGACTCCAGTCCAAGCCTCACCCCAAACCGCTAAACAGCCTCACCCCAAACCGCTAAACAGCCTCACCCCAAACCGCTAAACAGCCTCACCCCAAACCGTTAAACAGCCTCACCCCAAACCGCTAAACAGCCTCACCCCAAACCGCTAAACAGCCTCACCCCAAACCGCTAAACAGCCTCACCCCAAACCGCTAAACAGCCTCACCCCAAACCGTTAAACAGCCTCACCCCAAACCGCTAAACAGCCTCACCCCAAACCGCTAAACAGCCTCACCCCAAACCGCTAAACAGCCTCACCCCAAACCGTTAAACAGCCTCAGCCTCACCCCAAACCGTTAAACAGACGTCACGCACGGTCACACCACCGCCCACCACTACCTCTGAGGTGTCAGGTCCCACTCTGGTCCAGCAACGATGTGTGTGTGTGTGTGTGTGTGTGTGTGTGTGTGTGTGTGTGTGTGTGTGTGTGTGTGTGTGTGTGTGTGTGTGTGTGTGTGTGTGTGTGTGTGTGTGTGTGTGTGTGTGTGTGTATGAAGTGTTCCTGCTCATGCTGCAGGTCTTTGTATTGGAGCTGAGAACCCTGACAGATACTGACTGGTCCCTCGTGCAGACATGGAAGTGATGCTGATGCTTCGGGTCTGGGAGGGCGACTGTTGCGGTGGGGGGGTTCGGCAACCCCTGCCACCATCTTCCTCCTTGCAGGAGACCAACAGCTCGCCAATCAGGACCCTCTCCAGGCTGCCGTCGTCCACACCTTTACCGAGCCAGCGGCCGCACGGGAACCTAGAGAGGAGGATCACTTTTATTTCCTCTGAAGAGAATCAGAGGAGGAATAAGATGGGGGTGAGACACCCACCTGTAGGTGTGCCCAGTGATCTGGTTGCGCACCATGACACAGTCCACCAGCCACTTAGCCAGCAGGCCGGCGTTATCATGACCCAGCTGCACTGTGGTGAGCTTCCCCAGGTTCTGACACTGCACACAACCAGCACCAACAGTCAATGGAATACAAAAGGGAGGTTCAAATATTAGTTCATGTGTTTTTTATCATTGAAGTAAATATACTTCAAGAGTTTTGCAGTCTGTTCATTAAAGTAGAGCCAGTTCTGTTTATGAGGCCGCGCTCACACTGCAGCTTCTGATGCTCAAGTCTGAGTTCTTTGCGTGATCAAACACGTTCCATTGTAAAGGCGACCTTCATCAGACTGCCGGGTGAACGTCATCAGACCTGACAGTTTCAGGCACAAGGGCACATTGGCAGGAGTAAGTAGGGTGAGCATCAGGGTTGCCAGATGCGACTCACTGTTTCCCACACACCTCAAAGAAAACCAGCCCAGGTCCATTTTTAAGTGCTTGTTAAATATGAGCCAACAAAATCTAAACCAAATAAGGAAGGAAAGAATGAGGAGGAGGAGGGAAACATTTTGGAGCTTATCCATGAGGTCAGTGACGATACTACTACTATAATAACAATGATAACAACAATAAGAATAGGAATAATGGGAACACAATCAAACATTTGCAATTAAAACTACTTTTACTGACGTCAGGCGAAAAACCTGCGAGGCTCCCTCGGCCCTTGGTTTGGACCGCTGGTCTGGTTTCTGCCCTCGGGGGTAAATAACTGAGACTTAGAGCAGGGGGGGTCTAAAGGAAACATTCACTTCCTTTCCTCAGCTGATTGACAAGTTCAACTGAGGTCCAGTTGTTGAAATGAACCTTGGACAGAGGGTTTCCACCTTGTGTTTGCTGTTCTGGCATATTCTATATAGAATATATATATAACATATATAATATATATATAGCTGTCCTCTGGTGTGTAGAAGCAGGACACGATGCTATAAATAGAACTTGTTGAAGGATATTGCTGTTGTTATATTTCATGACATTTTATTGGGTATCTGTAATTGTTGGTGTTATTGTAAATGTTCTTTTTAAAAAAACTTTACCACCACTGATTTATAATGTTTCGTTTGGTAAAACAAACCGTTTAGACTCCAGGAGGCCACTACTACTTAAGTACTACGCTGTCGTACTTTATATTCACACTTTTCTTTCCAGACATTTTGACTCTTTAAATGTTGGTATGGGACGGAATGTTTTGAGAATAGTTTAGCAGCACTGATTAACATCTAGTAATGTTTCACTGTATATAGTTCTGAGTGCAGTAAGATATTAAGATATATAGTAAAAATGCTCCTGTTTGAAAGTTATCACTTTATAAAGTTATTTCATATTAGTAGATATATTCAAATAATTTCATTTAAAAAGTATTTCATTTCAGAGTAGACTGTGTTAAAATTACAACAAATTCATATTAGAATAGTAGTGTAGATGGTCGTTAAACATCAAGTAAATATTACTGAAATATTAATCCAAATAAAGTACAGAAAATAAAGAATCCTGAAAATCAAAGCATTTCTTACTTGGGTCGATACAAAGGTAGTCTTCAGTAAAAATTACTATCATAGAGTGAGTACATTTTGTATCTAAGACAGAATATCAAGTAATGTTTACCTGAGTATTGATGATAAGAAATTTATTATTGCTGTCAAGTAAACTTTACTTAAATATATCCTCGGTAACAAATACTCAGAATTTCCATGTGGAAATTGTAACCGAGCTTTTTTTAAGTAAATGGCACTCCACAGTTTTTTCAGAGTACTGCGGTACTTCTTACGGTCATTTAGTTCCTAACATTGTCCTTCAATACTGCAAATCTTCATATGTCCACGTTCACATGCACCGTTTGCAGAACTACTAACGGTACGTGTAGTGACTGTATTCTACAGAGTGTTTTAACCTGGACTCACGTGTTCCCAATAAACACACATCCTGAGGAATGTACTCGCACACTGTACACACTGTACACACTGTACACACACACACACACACACACACACACACACACACACACACACACACACACACACACACAGAGGGCGTTTTCGCACCTGCCCCGCCCCCTTCTCCACTCTCAGCCAATCACAGGCCAAATCACTCTAACGGCGCATTCAGGTGACACAAAAGAATGGCAACCAACAAACATGATGAATACCCCTTGTCATTACATCAGGGGCCATGAGGGGCCTCAGCTAGTCCCAATCACACACCACCCTGAGGGGCCTCAGCTAGTCCCAATCACACACCACCCTGAGAGGCCTCAGCTAGTCCCAATCACATACCACCCTGAGAGGCCTCAGCTAGTCCCAATCACACACCACCCTGAGGGGCCTCAGCTAGTCCCAATCACACACCACCCTGAGAGGCCTCAGCTAGTCCCAATCACACACCACCCTGAGGGGCCTCAGCTAGTCCCAATCACACACCACCGTGAGGGGCCTCAGCTCGTCCCAATCACACACCACCCTGAGGGGCCTCAGCTCGTCCCAATCACACACCACCCTGAGAGGCCTCAGCTCATCCCTGAGGGGCCTCAGCTCGTCCCAATCACACACCACCCTGAGGGGCCTCAGCTAGTCCCAATCACACACCACCCTGAGGGGCCTCAGCTAGTCCCAATCACACACCACCGTGAGGGGCCTCAGCTCGTCCCAATCACACACCACCCTGAGGGGCCTCAGCTCGTCCCAATCACACACCACCCTGAGAGGCCTCAGCTCATCCCTGAGGGGCCTCAGCTCGTCCCAATCACACACCACCCTGAGGGGCCTCAGCTCATCCCTGAGGGGCCTCAGCTCGTCCCAATCACACACCACCCTGAGGGGCCTCAGCTCGTCCCAATCACACACCACCCTGAGAGGCCTCAGCTCATCCCTGAGGGGCCTCAGCTCGTCCCAATCACACACCACCCTGAGGGGCCTCAGCTCATCCCAATCACACACCACCCTGAGGGGCCTCAGCTCATCCCTGAGGGGCCTCAGCTCGTCCCAATCACACACCACCCTGAGAGGCCTCAGCTCGTCCCAATCACACACCACCCTGAGAGGCCTCAGCTCATCCCAATCACACACCACCCTGAGGGGCCTCAGCTCGTCCCAATCACACACCACCCTGAGGGGCCTCAGCTAGTCCCTGAGGGGCCACAGCTCGTCCCTGAGAGGCCTCAGCTAGTCCCAATCACACACCACCCTGAGAGGCCTCAGCTAGTCCGGATCAAAGGTCACAGCACTCACATTGAAGGCCATCTCCAGGACATTCTTCAGGATCTGCATGATGCCTGAGTCCCCCAGCTCCCCCGACACACACACCCAGGGGTTGGAGGTGGTCATGGTGTTGCTCAGGTTCTTGATGGGGATGATGACGACTCTGTAGGGGATCACTGTGGGTACAAGCAATGTGTCAGCATGACATGAACACTGACTGACTGTCCCAACCCAGCTGGTTTGATGTGGTCATTGGAGTTCTGACATCGCAGAGCAGGAAGGAAACAAATCTACAATCATTCATCTGAATAGGAGTTGATGGTTGCACTGGGGCTGCTGAATACTACATTGTGCTTTAAATGTTAACATGTACTTATGGTATATTTATCCTAATAGCAGAGCCTGTCATTGATCCACATGTGAGTCCATCTAATAAAGCAAGCAGATAACAGAGACGCCTGGGCGGGAAGGAGAGGTTCCTTCTGTATGTCACAGTAGACGAACGCCACACTGCAGTACAGCAGTCCTGAGATAACTGATCATTATTTCACTTAATCACTTGTACGTGACGAGATGAAACGATCTTAAAATAATTGAAAGTGTGGGATTGGGTAAGACTGTGCTGCAACAAGCTCCAAGGTTCTGATTGAGTTATTTTAGCTTTGCTTTCAGAGAGCTGATCAATTCCTCTGTCTACATTATTTCACATTTGAAATGCCGCATCAGTAAATGTGATATGAAAAGCCTGAAGTCACAGAAATGGTGAAATCAAATATGGGAGTAAAACAGTCAACAATAGAAAAAAGCATATATTCAGCATTTCTGCAGACTGAACCCTCCCATTCATGCTCCCTTTATTTCATTGCAAACAATAAACCATAAGTTAACTCCAGTGATGGCAGAGCCTCACCTGTCACCATAGAAGGAATGAAATAAAGTCTGGAAACATTATTTCAGTCAATTAGTTCTCCCGTTTAATAATAGGCTACTAATTGGTGTATTCTTACATATCGTTGGAAAGCCTGGTTCGTCACCTTTACAACGAGGTACTACTTGTAATGAGTGGGCTTTGGTAAAACGTGTGGGTAGTGCCTCGCGTGTCAAAATCCTGCTTCCAGTGCTGGAAGGTGTGTGACACCTGGTGTGGCACCTGATTAGGACCAAACTGACCAAATTGCACTTGTTTGTTGAGTTTGTGTGTCATGCTGTGTTTGTCTCTTCAGGGTAAGACCTCTGCAGTAGGACAACTGGTAGTTAGTGTCTGGTGTCAGCCCTGGGTCCATGTCCAAACTTAAGTCCAACTTCCTTGAGACTGGTGATGTCAAAGACAGACTGAGAAGTGTGTGTCCCAGGAAGACAACGTCTCCCTGCTTTCACAGTGGATGGTTAAAGACCCGTGATCAAACTAGTTTCTCACTGGACTTTCAATCCAAGCAGGAGATAATAAATTAAAGGATTTTTTGTCCAGAAAGATGGAAAAACCTTTTGGAATGAATCGTGCTTCACTAGTTTTTCATGTTGCACGTTCTCATTCACACTTTGTCCTGTCTTAACTTGTTTCATCACTTCTGGTTTCTTTCCTCCAGTGTGTTGGTGAGTTTTACACTCTTCTGTCCAACATGACATTATTTATTCAGACTGAATGCAGAAGTTTTATTTCCATTCCAATGAGCAGTTGGCGTGTTGCCAGGAGAGCAGCTGATCCTTCTGAGATTACAACACTTCTTTGTAAATAGTTTTCACTGTCAAGCCCTTCTCTGTGTAAAGTGCCAGTCAACTGTTCGTGTCCTCTCTTGTGCCAACATGTGAGGCACGACTAAGACAGCTGATGTCCAGCTTGATGTGTCCACTGGACGAGTCCAAGAACCACATTGTAGAAGCCCTGGTCAGCCCATTGAAAAGCTGAAACAGATTTACCTCTAAACTCTGACGACATTGGTGCAATAGTCTGGATTCATTTTAACATGCAGTTTTTGTATGATATTTGTGTAATAGTTGCATTAATATTCTTTTCTTTTATGTACTTGTATGTTTTTGTTTTATATGGACCCGTGTCTGCAGTAAAGATTTATGATTATTATTATTATTATTAGGGGCCGAGCCCTACATAACGCCTCTGAAACATAACGCCTTAACTGCTGTTGATCAAACATTGAATAATCTATTCTGGGGTTCATATATTTATAAATCTGATTCTGATGGTGCCTTTACAGCGATGAACATCACCGCATGTCACTGTTATCGTCATATGGAAGTACATTTATGATTAAAATAGACACCATTTAGCATTGTCAGGAACATTTCTTGTAGCTTTGAAACGGTAAACTCACTGATGGTGGTGAAAACGTTGGTGAAGCAGAAGTAGTCCACGGCATTGAGGGACAGCAAGTGGAAGAGGAACTGCTCCTTCTCCTCCTCACAGCGCAGGAAGGCGTACCGCTTATACAGCTTTCTGCAGACCAACAGTCAAAGAACAGCTTCATGAACCTGATTACCTCCTCAGGTTTCAGTCTATGAGGTCACTCGGTTCTGGCAATGCGTGTAAACCATTGGGACAAACAGCGCAGGGAAAGAACATGCAAACTCATCGTAGGGTTCCACCAGAACCAGGATTCCTGTCCTGTGCAGTGAAGGTGCAAAGCAATACCAGCTGTGTGCAAACTATACCGCTTCAGGAGTGCTCACACTGGGTGTGTACAGGTGTGCCTCAGAGTGAGAACCTAAGGCCCAGACACTCTTTCTGCAGCCAGAGTAAGCGTGACGTCAAAATCGCCATCCGCCCCTGTGAACTAGGGTCTGGAGATCCTCCGTCTCCCCGTCTGAACAATCACAATTTAAAAGCAAGTAAAGACAGATGACTCAGAACTCCTGGAGTGAAACATAAACTGCTTTAGGAAATGAGAAGAACGCCACAACGAGGAATTGAGATGTTTCCGGGATCGTAATGTTCCGTTCTGGAACACACGGAGGTGAGCGCAGAGTGTAGTATGGATAGAATGGTGTGGGCAGTAGCAGCCCATACACAGTCTGTATTGTGTGTGTGAACTTCAGCAGTGTGTAGAGACTGACCGTGGCTGATGGAGCTTTGTCTGATTATCATGTAGTGTCCTTTTTACTTTTTCCTTCCAGGTACTTTCCAAGTGTTTTGTGAACATGCAAGCACATTTCCTCAACATAACCTCTTTAACATAACTTGCCTGGCCTTACTACTTCCTACAGAATGAGCAATAACTAGCAGTTACCAGTATTCACTTAATGCTGTAAGAACCGGTGATGTGTGACGGTGACATTTAATCTGTTTCTCATATTCCAAGCAGTGAAACAATAAACTGAGTGGTTTCCAAGACATATTCCCTCGTGTTTAATTTGGTATTATCTTTTTGCACTACACTTTACATAGCAGGCAGAATTGTTATTTAAATTTAAAAAAAAAAATTCTGAGTATAATGAAATGTCATTTCTTTCTGGCTGTGCTTCAACTTGAAAAGAAAGTTTTTAAAATAGCTGAAACTGTATTTTGTATTGAACATAGAAGTGTATCTCCTGTGCCCTCATAGGCATATTGATGAAGCTATAAATGATGCGATATTATGACAATTATGGTGTCAAATGGCCACGAATCCCTATTTGCTTATAATATATCAGAAGGATAATCTTTAACTGATGTAGTTTAAATATCTTTTGACAGGTAAGACAGTAAAAATAAATAATCTATGTACAGAGTAGTTTTAAAAAATTGTGCAGATCTAATGTAGATATGTGTCACTGTTTTCATTATATTACCAAATACATTTTTCATTACAAATATCTTTCTTATATTTTCTGATTATAATATTGGAGATATTATTGTACAAAGGTAGAATTTTTATGAAAAAGTTTAAAGCCACAACATGAACCGTAAAAAAGGACTTGTCTAAAGATGTGTCACTCTAAATATACAAGTATTTAACATCAGAAATACACTGCTAATATCGATCTTATACAGAATGATTAGAATAGAATATTATCACTCATCATCATCATCATCATCATCATCATCGTTCTAACACTGTTAGCAGCAGTGAAATGTTGTGACAGCTACCTCAGTGAAAGCAATAGAAAGAAACACACACACTCGTAGAAAACTATAATACAGAGAGATAAGACATAAATATTAAAATATGTACAACCAAGAAGTATTTACAAGTAGTGCAAAATGGAGTGTAGCAGCTGTGCAAATTGTTCAGTGCACAATTATTGCACAGTGTGTGTGGACAGGGGCGTCCAGTTTGACATTGGATGGGGGGGTAGAAGCTGTGCTTGTAGTGGTTTGTTTTCGTTTTTAGAACCCGGTTCCTTTCACCGGAGGGGAGAGGGGGGTACAGGTGGTGTCCAGGGTAGGCGGGTCATTGGAGATGGAAGTGGCCTTCTTCTGGAGTCCACTGCTGTAAATGTCTTCACGGAGAAGCAGTGTGGTTCTAATGATCTTCTCAGCTGCCCTCACAACCCGCTGCAGGTTCCTCCTGTCCTCTGCAGTGAAGCAGGTGAACCACACTGCAGCAGGAGGTCAGCAGGCTCTCGGTGGTGCCCCTGAAGTTCACCAGCAGGGGTTGGGGGAGGTGAGCCTGCTTTAACTTCCCCAGGAAGAAAAGTCTCTGTTGTTGGGATTTATGGTTGGTTATTCGCCTTAAATTACTGTAAGTAATAGATTACTGAAAGTAAAGAACCCCTGCAGTGTCTCTAGAGCCCCTTCTGACCATTTTTTAACATGTTGGACATGTTGGTGTTTTTCTCTCCGCCAGAGGCACGTAGCCAGGTTGTGAGGTGAACCAGGTTGTGAGGTGAACCAGGTTGTGAGGTGAACCAGGTTGTGAGGTGAACCAGGTTGTGAGGTGAACCAGGTTGTGACCTGAACCAGGTTGTGAGGTGAACCAGGTTGTGACCTGAACCAGGTTGTGAGGTGAACCAGGTTGTGAGGTGAACCAGGTTGTGAGGTGAACCAGGTTGTGAGGTGAACCAGGTTGTGAGGTGAACCAGGTTGTGAGGTGAACCAGGTTGTGAGGGGAACCAGGTTGTGACCTGAACCAGGTTGTGAGGTGAACCAGGTTGTGAGGTGAACCAGGTTGTGAGGGGAACCAGGTTGTGAGGTGAACCAGGTTGTGAGGTGAACCAGGTTGTGAGGTGAACCAGGTTGTGAGGTGAACCAGGTTGTGAGGTGAACCAGGTTGTGAGCTGACCTGCCCAGAGGGGGGAGCAGCTGTATGCCTCATTAATGTTAGCAGACAGCAGGTCAAGGGTTCTCTCCTCTCTGGTGGGGCAGTTTACATCCTGGGTGAAGGGCGTCAGTGTGGAGGCACTCGCTTGTTGGGTCTGTAACTGGGCTGTTGTGGTTTGGATGGTGTTGCAGGCAGATGTGGGATTAGCATAGGACAGAACATAAACAGCCACAATGATAGTGTGGGAGAACTCAGGTGGCAGGTAGTAAGGTCTGAGACCAACAGCAAACAGTTCAGTGTCCAGACGGCACATTCTTTGATTGTGATGTGCGTGGGATTATACCAACCATTGTTTAGGAGAACAGTTTAGCGCCCTTGGTGTAATCCCGATCCGCCCGGACCACCTGGAACCCGGTGATGGTCACGTTGTCATTGGGAATGTCAGGGTGCAGCCATGTCTCAGAGAAGCACATTAAAATACACTCCTTTGACTCTGGGCCAGTTCAGTTAATTCGTCCATTTTACTGGCCAGCAATCTAATGTTTCCATGACAACAGACGGGAGACGAGGTTTAAAACACCTCTTCTCCTCCACCTGCTGTTGTCTCCGATGCTGTGGTCCAGCTCGCTTTTTCCAGTGTATTGTTTTCCCTCTGCGTCCGAAGCAGAAGTGGGAGGTCCGGACGGTCCGGACGGTCCGGATGGTCCGGACGGTCCGGACGGTTCGGATGGTCCGGACGGTCCGGACGGTCCGGACGGTTCGGACGGTCCGGATGGTCCGGACGGTTCGGAGGTCTTGCCATGCTTAAGCCGGTTGGCTTTCATGCTATCAGCTGATCTCTGGTGTATAAATGCCAGTCGGCCATGGGAATGTAAACAAATACTCCAGTTGCAGACAAGATATACGCACACGCACACGCACCACCACAGAATCCAGTATCTTCACATTAACTGAAGACAGAAGCCACCACACAGGCCTGGAATCTGCTTCTTTTCCTAAACTCACCTGTTGTTGCTCCTCAGAGTCACCTGGCTTATTTTTCTTTGTAAATCTGGAATTTACTAGGTTTCCCTGTTCGAAATTTAGCGGGTGTCTGATTTAAAATGACGTTTAAGAGAAGCGCCCCCATGGTTCAATGGTGAAGACAAGAATTGCATGCAGGTCGGCAACTTTACTAAAGTGAAAGAGATGATTCACCCTCATGCACAAATTATACTTTAAAAGTAGCCTCATTTTACACATGAGCATTGTGTTTGCCCATTCTCCATAGCTTTTATCTGGTGTTTCCTCTTATAATCTCAATATCTCTGGCAGGGATGTACTGTACTTTAGCCTCTCATGACCTTATCTTGGATTAAGAAGTTATTGAAGATCAATGGATGGAGAACTGAATGCATCAGAAGGTTCTTCTCTCAGCACGTAGTTGTGGACAAACGACCGGTTCAGGTCTATTTCCTAGACCCAGATTTAAAGTAGAATGAAAGAAGAAAAGATGTCACTTTCGAGCTAATGGTTTCTATCTCTGCAGTACGTAAATATGCAAAGAAAGGTTCTGATTACCCTATTGCTTCAATACAACGTTTTGGTTACTCAAGCAGTTTGGATTTCATTTGCCGCCAAAGCTCCCAACGCCAAATCCCACCGCCTGCCTCTTCTCCAAATACATTGGAAAACCAAACGCCACGGCCCGGAGGAATGTTGTAGAGAGATTAAAACAAAAACTCACTTGTTTGTCCCATCAAGATCTAAAAATCACACACTGACACCCCTGACCTAGATCCAACAGAAAGTCTGCAATTTGCCTTTGTGGCCACGCCAGAACTTTAATATTCACCATCAAACAGGACGTACACTGTAATTAAACGGGTCCTCGCACACTCACGCACATCGGAATGTGTCGCATGTCGAGGTTTTGTGCATGTATGCCTCACTTCCTGTTTCCAGCAGGTGGCGCTATGCCCAATAGTTCAGGTTGTGATCAGATGTGGACTCTAATGCAATTTGTAAAGTTTCAACCATAACAGAGCAAGTACACCTCACTTCCTGTTTCCAGCAGGTGGCGCTATGGCCGATGGTGGTAGTTGTCATATGGCTGTGATCAGATGTGGACTATCATGCAACTTGTAAAGTTTCAGCAAGAATGGAGTATGTCTGCCTCACTTCCTGTTTCCAGCAGGTGGCGCTATGGCCGATGGTCGTCTCTCTTGATAGTGATCAGATGTGAACTATCATGCGTGTATGCTAATTAGCGTGGATGGGCTCCCGGGGCCTGGCGAGTGTGCAAGTTTCACAAAAAGTTATGTATGCGAAGGCCCTCAAAAAGGTCCTATGCTCTGCCGGTGCTCAGACCCTAAATACCTTCAACATTGTCCGATCGGGTTCAAACTCTACAAGTTGTATTAGAGTCCATATCTGATTAGAGCCATATGACCATGACAACCATCGAGCATAGCGCCACCTGCTGGAAACTGGAAGTGGCATATAGATGCTTGGATCTGGCTTTTCCCCGTTGCATGAGAGGTCACACCCGATCACAGCCATAAGACCGTTACAAAGATCGGGCGTATGCCACCTGCTGGTAAGAGGGCCGTACTGAGCCGCCCCGGGCAGGATGCTTGTAGCTTTAAACACACACAATAGTTTTCCTGTTTTGACATGATGCAGGATGAGATGTGGGCTGGTTTTTATTGAGCTGTGTCGGTTTTACGTTGTATGGGCTGAAAACAGTGAGTCCCACTTGGCAACCCTGGTGCTCACATGCGTGCCACCTATATTTACTTGTGTCATGTAATGTGGACGATCGTGCAAAAAAACCCGGATATCAGCAAAACATCGGAATTGAGCATGAAGACCTGCTTAGTAAGTGTCCTCAGTGTCCTCAGTGTCCTACCTGGTTAAGGCTTGTCTTGTCAGCAGCTGTTTGAGGTGCTGTGACAGCAGCTTCTTCTCCAGGGACAGACGGATCCAGGCTCGCGCTCGACCCACGTCTGTCTTTATCGCGGACATATTCTGGATGTGTCTGCAAAGACGAAATGAGACGAAGACAGTCCGTCGACATACACAGTTTAATTTACACTGAAGCAAAATCCACAGATTCCCTCGGAGTCCTTTCAGCAACACAGACATTGTTCCGTTACAAAGACATGCAACCGCAGGCCGTGCTGTCAGATTTCATCATGTTTCAAATCCAATTTCTTCAACTAAGTTTTTTGCATGTATTGCACAGAAATAGTTTAATGGAGGTCTTTGTTTAATGAAGTACTTTCAGTAATCTATTACTTACAGTAATTTAACGCTAATAACCAAAAATAAATCCCAACATATATATACATGGTTACTGTGTGGTACGCTTTACTAATAACTTTGGTAATATTTATTTGTATTATTTGTATTTAATGTATTATTTATAGTTTTGTGTATTTCATGAGGCTATCATTTCCTGTTAAACCGGTGGTGCCCCTGAGGTTATCTGATGCCAAGTTTGAGTTTAAGCAATGTGATTTTTATTTAAAAAAAACAAAAAAAACATGCAATCTAAGGCTCTGTTTACACCACAACGTTTCACGTGACAACACCTAATCCGCTAAAAACAAAGGAGAGTGTTTCCACTGCAGCAGCGGACACAGACACAACGATGTAGTTAGTCTGCCGGGCCACTGGAGGGCGCTGTGGCTTGATTTTGTAATGAAACTACACAGACGTGTGCAGAGAACAAAACACTATAAAGGTGAAGAAAATGGAGAGAACCTGACATCCTAGTGGACTGATGAGGAACCGGATGATATCAGGGAGAGTCTCAACTATTAAACTACTGATCTGGACCATAAAACTAGAATATGGACCGCGGGGAGTACCACTACGGGTCGTACCGCTACGGGTCGTACCACTACGGGTCGTACCACTACGGGTCGTACCACTAGGGGTCGTACTGCTACGGGTCGTACCACTAGGGGTCGTACCGCTACGGGTCATACCACTACGGGTCGTACCACTACGGGTCGTACTGCTACGGGTCGTACCACTACGCGACCGCCATGTTTGTTTACAACTGGATGAGCAGGAGGGGGAGATGAGCAGTAACAGGCTCTGTAGCCTCCATCAGTCTCTGCAGGAGGGATTAGCACAGTGAAAGAATCTTTCCACCTTGAGAGCCGGATTAAAAACTTTGTGGATACAGTGGATCAGAACACTGGTGTCGTGTAAACGGACCCCCCAAAGTGAAGAACGTTTTGCTGATACACTCTAATTCGTTGTCGTGTGAACGGAGCCTGAGATTCTTCTTTCCACTGTGATTATGTGTTGTTGAATAGTTTCTACAGCTTTATGCCCACATGTTTTCACCAACTCCCAGTACAGATTTAACATTAATGTTATTTCACTTGCAAAAGGAGCTCGTCTTTCTCTGCTGTAATTCACTGTTCAGTTAGTAATTAGGGACCGAGCCTGAAAGGGGCTGGAGGCAAGGACCATATTGATTTTGTAATGTTTATTATCCTTTTTTCTTCTCCGGACGCGTCATTGAGCCCAAATGTGAGCCCCTAAACACGTTCAAAAGCTCACCAAACCTGGCATGCTCATCAAGACTGGCAAAAACAATTAAGAAAATGTAAAAATGAACTCCCAGAGGGCCAAAATCTGCTTCCTTGTGCCACCTTGAAACACTAAAACGGCCACAGCGGCCTGTAGGAATGTCGTAGAGATCAAACCAAAACTTAATTGTTCGTCTCATTAAGACCTAAATCACCCACCGATACCTCTGACCTAAATCTAACAGGATGTCCGCAATTTGCCTTTCAAAATAGGAGTTTCACCCAAAAAAGGCCCTTGTGCAAACGCTTGTATCGGCTTCAAAACACAATGAAATGACAGAGGAGACGGTTCTGCTTAAAAATTCAGTTCAACGTTTTGTCAACTTGAGCATTTTCGATTATATTTAGCCGTCAAAGCTGGAAACCCCAGATCCCACCGCCCCCCTCCTCTCAGCCAAACACAGGACTCTGACAGAACACCTCGAACAAGCGGCAACTGAGGCTAAACCGTGGATCTGATCGACAAAACGACCAGATCAGAAGTGCGACAAGAACCTGCCAAACAAGACGATGTAACACATGGAGGGAAAATTCCATAAAACATGACCTTTTTCACGAGAGAGAACTATGCTGTCATTTTCTTTTGGTTTCCGCGATTTCAAGCCACATTAATCATTGAGTCAGACGGAGCAGAATCGTGCGTCGGCGTCAAACTGCGCCTCCTAGTGTCTAAAGTTTACGTCTGACTGCTTCCAAACCCACACAGACTGAAAGACGACACATTTTCCTCTCAGGAAAGGATCATTTCATGAAAAGATTTACCCACAAACTGTGGATTCTGGGGAGTTGTTTCCAAAATAGGTCTCTCCCCTACTCTATGACATCACCAGCAGCAGCTGCGTCCGTCAGTGTCTCATCATTCACACCAGGAACTAAAACCATGTCCACCAAACTGTGACCACTTTACCTGCATGGCCCCACTTTACAAATAAAAGCCCCGAACTCCTTCAAAATATATGTCCTTGTTTATCAAAAATTACAACGTTGACTTCAAAATGAACATTAAGTGTTTAGCTAGGCTCGGGGTGAGCTGGCTTTCAAAATAAAAGTTCTTGTTTACAAAAATTACATTAAAAAATCTTACAAATTTATGTAACATTGTTAGCTAGGCTAGGGATGAGCTGGCATTCAAAATAAAAGTCCAAAACTCCTTCAAAATAAAAGTCCTTGTTTATTAAAATGACGTTAAAAATCTTACAAATTGATGCTACATTGTTAGCAAGGCCAGGGGTGAGCTGGCATTCAAAATAAAAGTCCAAAACTCCTAACAAACCTAAAAATGTCATATTTAAGGGTGAGCTAGATTGAAGCGTAGTTGATTTTCAAAATAAAAGTCCCTTTTTGTTAAAAACATTACAAATGTATATTTGATCAAAGTTTAAATGGGCCAGAGGCCACGATTGGGCCCGACCCCGATGGGCCAAAGGCCAAAGTGCAATGCCCTGACCAAGGCTGCTTGTTTTGTGTTATGACTGCTTTTCTCATTAAAACCTTGGTGGACAAAGTAGGAACAGCAGGTGCTTTCATTGCAAACTGATCTTTTTTGGGAATCTTTACATTTTGCAGGGTCATCCCTTGACACAAAGTTGGACCCTCTGACGAGTCTGTTTTGGCCTGAGAGCCACATGTTTCACCTCCTGTTCAAGTGGATCCTGAGTTCTAAAAGTTCTAACACACAGTTCAGGTCAGAGGTCAGTGATTGATGGATGGACGGATGGACGGACGGACAAATGGACAGACAGTGACTGATGGATAGATACCTCATGTCCTGTATGAGAGAGACACGTAGAAACGGCATTGCTATGGAGCAGTCGGACTTCCTCCTCTCATGAACTTGAGACTCTGTTGAAGAAAGGTTTGAAATGAGTTTGGGAAAAGTTACAGAGTGAAGATAGTTTGTGGGCTTGGTCTCCCCTTTCTGAGGATTCAAACATTCAAAGCACAGGACACTTGTTATTTCTTCCACAAACACACTTCTAATAATTCTTTCCGATCCAATAAGGGCCTTGGCTCGACCTATTGCTGCAAGCAGCTCTGACTTGCAGAACTCCGACTGGGAATGTCAGTCAGCAAATGAATGTCTAATAAATATCTAATGAAAGGTGACATTTTGGGTCAGTTGGAGCATGGATAGGTTCTGTAAACCCCACTCCCTCTTTCCAGCAGGTGGCGCTCTGTGCAATGGTCATCATCGTCATATGGCTTTGATCACATGTGGACTCATGCAACATGTAAGATTTAAAGGAGACATATCATGCTTTTAAATCCTTCCTTTTTACATATAAATCATACAGTTGTGGTCTATACAACGCGAAACTGCAATGCTTGGGTCTGAATTCCTCATTATTAGAGCTCCACAGGCCCCTTTTCTACCCCTTTTCTGATGTGCTTCTGAGAGCAACTCGTTTTGGGGCGGTCTCTTCATACCCCGCCTCCTCTCCAGGTTGCAGAGGTGACACTCGGTTCAACGCCACCCTGTTCGGCCATCTTTGTAGTTTGATAGAACAGATACAATTATCTAGCGGCGCAGAAACTTTATATTCACACATTATTTACAAAATGTCAACAAGGGAAGATTTGTCCATCCAGCCATACATGTTGGAGCCAGAGTCGGACCCGGCGGAGCCAGATGAAAATGACCATGATGCACCTGAAGAACAACGTCTTCATATGGATGTAACGCAATGGTGTGTTACTATATTTACACTAACTTCTCCATCCATGCCCACTACTACAATACTGCCTGTATTACAACGACTATTTAACACAGAAGTTACGTTCTAATCTAAAACGAGCACACAGCGCTAACATATGAAGACGGTGCAACTGCTAATGCTAACAAAACAATGACAGGGACGTCTTATCATCACACTTTTTAGCGTTATATACAGCTTACCGAAGTGCTCTGTTCGTCGTCTCCATAGATAGAAGGAACTGACCGCTCAATCAGACCAAGTCTTTCGGCAAATCCTTCTTTATCCTGGCGGAGGTTGCTGAAGCAGTCGTCCTTAAAGTGATTCGCGCACACAAAAATGACCTTACCCACAGATGTGGGTACATTTCTGTGAAAAATAAAACTCAACCAGGCACTTGGAAAAGGTTCTGATGCTGGGAGACGGTGTAACGAAGCTTGTGGGTTACTACATCCAACAACCGAACATTTCCACTTATCCTCTCGTAACTTCGGTTGGACTACACAATCGCAGCGAGAAACAAAAATGGCGGATTGCTCGAAATGTCGATGTCCTAATTTGGCAGTTCCGCTGAGAATACTGTGACGTCATTGTTCAAAAAACGTAATAGAGAATAGAAAAATCGAAACCGATCGCAAAATATGACCAAAACAGAATATAAAGATATCAACGGAGCACCTGAAGAGACTACTTTGAACTTTTCTGTACTTCTAAACACTCTAAATATACAACAAAATGCATTTAAGGGCTAAAAAAGTGGATTTAGCAGGATATGTCCCCTTTAAGAGGGATCAGACCACATACACCACACTTCCTGTTTCCAGCAGGTGGCGCTGTGGCCGATAGTGGTTATTATCATATGACTGTGATCACATCCGGTCTCTGGTTCAATGTATTAAGTTTGAGACTTGGACTTCCTGTTCCATGCGAGCGTGGCCACAGCCACGTCTTCAAGCGGCACTGCGACTGAGAATCCTCTTCTGGCTGTGAGGAGGGCTGGACTCTGATGGAAAGTGTAAAGTTTGAGCCAGATCAGACCATGTTGAGGGCATTCACACTGCACTTCCTGTTTGATGGCGAATATAAAAGTTTGTGGCGTGGCCACATTCATGCCCTCAAGTGGTGCTATGCCTGAGGCCCTGCCCACACGTCACTATTAGTATGGCTCAACACGATATGGTACACATGCCAGGCCTCTAGGGGGTGCTGTGACTCACCAAATACACCAGATATACAGAAGAAGAAATGGAAAAAAATGTGAATGAGGAAGAACTCTTGAAGACTCCTGCTCCTCCTCGTTCTCTATAAATCCAACATATGGCCTTATTAAACCCACTAGCATCAGTAGCTTCTGCGGCACGACCTGGAGGATGTAGTCCACCATTGTTTTTGTCATGTGATGTCGCAGAGCGGGCTGCGGTGGGGTGACATCATCGTTTTCTGCAAATGAGCCTCTTTGGCCATCCACACCTCAAAGCCAAGCCGACGTTCTAAATGTTTCCTACACTGGAACCCCTAAAAAAACTAAAAACATGTTTGGGCTCCTGAAACGCCGCACCGTGTGGAAAAAATGATATGTGTACATGAAACAGCTTTCTTGTGTGGACAGGCCCCCAGATTGGTCACATGGCTGTGAACCAGATCCAGGGAACCAAGTACAACCTGGAGACAGTATTTCAAACTCTGGAAGTAAAAGATCTCGCTCCCGTCACTCCTCCGCTACTTCACGCTCTTCTGCACGCTGGAAGGCTGAAGCTGAACTGGCAGCTCAAAGAAAGACACTGCGGAGGAAGAGGAGAGACTGAGGAAAAGAAAGGAACAATTACAGTTGAACGGTGAAATTGCTGAAAAAATGGCAACATTGAATGTGATGAAGGCTAAAAGCAGCATCGTCAGTGGAGGTTATAAATCATAAGCCTCTGATGGGACGAACTTTTATTTTGAAAAGAAACAGCTACAGCAGCAGCGAAAGCCACAAACTCTCAAGGTAAATGCTCCAGAGTTCATTCCATCTCTCCCTGGGGGGCACAGACGTGGCAAAGCACCTCCACCTAAAGAAAGAAAGACCATCATGTCATCTGGACCCGATGTTACTCAGCCTTCTGCTAAACTCCAGCACTCCAGCACTCCAGCACTCCGTTCAACAGCCTGAGATCCACCAACTCAGCTTGTCAAGACATTTTGTGAAAATCCTGGACCACCAAACAATGATGGTGTATTTGAACTAATGAGAAAGCAAAATGAAATGACATCACTTCTCATGCAACAGCAATGAGTGTCTGCTCTGCCAAAAAGAGAAATCCCAGTATTTGACGGCAATACTCTGAAGTACCACATCTTGATTAGAGCATTAGAAAATGGAGTGGGATGCAGTACACACAACAACTATGATGGACTGTACTTCCTCCAACAATATACAAAAGGACATGCTGCTGAGAAGCTGCAAACACACTGATGCAGAAAGAGCAACGGCTTTATTAAAGGAGCCTTACGGGAATGAGCAGAAAGTATATATATATATATATATATGGAGAGAGCACTATCATGGCCTCCAATCAACTCAGAGGATGTAAGAGCTCTGCAGGAATATGATCTCTTCCTTCACAGCTGCTGCAGCACTATGGAAGATGTGCAGGACCTACACGACCTGGACACACCTTCCAAAATGCTCCACATTAAATCAAATGCTCCACATTAAATAAAAGCTGCCAGACAGAATGAGGGACCGATGGAGGAGTCATGCCTGTGACCTACAAGAGAGGTCTGACAGGAGAGTACGGTTTCATGACATCACAACCTTTGAGGCAAGGCAGGTGAAGATCCTCACTGACCCGGTGTTTGGCAACATACAGGATGCCCCCACAGTGCATAAAGCTGTGAACCAATCTAAACCTCAGCTCCGCCCGGGAATGAAAGGGACCAGCTTCACCACCACTGGAGACCCGGTGGAGAACAAATGTCAGTCTGGAAAGAAGAGCAAAGGTACTCACCAACCCACCGTGCTGTAAAGGAGCACACTCCCTGGAGTGGTGTGAGAGAATGGCTCACAAAGAGAAGAGAAGCTTCTTGAAGGAGAGTAGATTCTGCTATAGCCGTCTGTGCAAAGAATGTCGTAAAAAGATCTCCTGTTCAAAATGTGGCCTGAAGCACCCGACTCTACTGCACAGGGACAAGGGGAGAGCTGACCAGACTGAGAGGAACAGCACAGCGTCTGTGGACAACACCCTGGTCTGGAGTGGTCTTACAGGGGCTGGAGAGCAGAACTGCAAATGTCCTATTGGACCAGTCCAGGTTAAGGCCAGAAGGGGCAGTAAACTATCTGTACGTATGTTTTCCTGAGCAAGGCACCAAGGCAGCACAGCGGGTTTCTGCACGGAGGATTTAATGCACAAACTCCGCCTCACTGGAAGAAAGACCGATATTCTTCTGAGAACGATGGGCCAGGAAGAGCTGGTGACCAGCTATGTTGTGCCAGAGTTGGAGACTGCTGCACTAAATGGTGAGGAGTTCCTCAATGTGCCAAGAGCATATCCACAGGAGTGGACGGCAGTATATCGAAGCAATAAACCAACGGAAAAGGATCTGGCCACACCTTAAGCACCTCTCATTACCCCAGAATGAGCTGCTCATTGGAAAAATGTCTGTTGTCCTGCTGCAAGAAAAGAACAGAGCTGCAGACAAGTAATCCTCAAAGCAATCTCAAAATGGACCAACAGATGAAACCAGAAGAGGAAATGAGAACATTTAAGAAAACCTTTGAGCCAATCCTTCTCACTGTGGAGGAGATCAGTGAGGCCGAGCTTGCTATTATGCATTTCTGCTTCTCAGAGGAGATCAGGAGTGTGGAGAAAGGAGAAAATATAAAGAAATCCAGTCGCTTGTATACGCTGTGTCCAACGCTGGAAAATGGCCTCTTGCGGGGTGGTGGCAGATCATCAGATCATCTATGCCAGCGGAGTCAAAACATCCTATTATTCTCTCCAAAAAGCTCCACATCTCCACCCTGCTGCTCAGACACATCCACCAAGAAGTCGGGTATAGCGGCAGAAATCACATGCTGTCCAAACTCCGTGAGAAGTATTGGATCACAGGGGTGAGTACTGCAATTAAGAGTGTTCTATCAAAATGTACACTATGCAGAAGCCAGAGCAGTTCCCCAGTTTGCCAGCAGGTGGCAGACTTGCCTAAGGAGAGAATCCACC
Organism: Lipophrys pholis; assembly: GCF_963383615.2. Classification (NCBI taxonomy): domain Eukaryota; kingdom Metazoa; phylum Chordata; class Actinopteri; order Blenniiformes; family Blenniidae; genus Lipophrys; species Lipophrys pholis. The sequence goes on along the minus strand of NC_137644.1, from coordinate 943,493 downwards.
CAGACCAGCCGCCATTCGACTGTGTTGGAGTGGATTATTTTGGCCCATTTGAGGTGAAAAGCAGGAGTATTGTGAAAAGATAAGGGGGACTGTTCACTTGCCTCGCTTTAAGAGCTGTTCACATGGAGGTGGCACCATCGCTGGACACCAATTCCTTTATTAATGCTCTCAGGCGCTTCATCGCCAGCAGGGGCCAGGTCCAGGAACCGCACTCCGATAATGGCAAAACATTTGTTGGAGCAGAACGAGAGCTAAAAGTGGCTGTTGAACAGTGGAATCAGACACAGCTCAATGACATGCTGTAGCAGTGGACCTTTAACCCACCAGCAGGCTCACATCAGGGAGGAGTGTGGGAGAGGCTCATTCCTTCTCAATTCTACTCTCAAAGTACAACATCTCCACGAGGAAGGCCTTCATACGGTACTTTGTGAGGTTGAGGCCATGATCAACAGCCGGCCCATCACCAAGGCATCCACTGATCCCAATGACCTGGAGGCGTAAACACCAAATCACTTGTTGCTGCTGAAGAACTTCCCTTTATTGCCACCAGGGGAGTTCCAGTCTGCTGACCTTTATGCAACAAGAAGATGGAGACAAGTTCAATACACAGATCCTTTTTGGAAACGGTGGAACAAAGAATACTTCCCTTTAATGCAGGAACGCCAACGCTGGGCAGGAGTAAGGAGAAATCTCATTCCCGGGGATATCCTCATTGTTGTGGATAATACTGCTAATCGAAACTCTTAGATCATGGAACGAGTATTAGAGACTTTTCCTAACAGGAAATCATTCGTCCGTCACGTCCAGGAGAGGGAGGAGAGAGGCAGTTTGGGTAGTCGCAATTTTTGTTGATCGCTTTGCCTTATTTTGCGGTTTTCTTTTCTTCATCCATTATTCATTCGGACAGTATTGTCGCCCTCGGTCCGTGTCCTTTCGTCAGCTGTGAGAGCTGCAATTTGTCCAGTACAAACGCAGCGCAAATGATTGGGACTGTTTTCACAAAGTCAGGAGGAGGACGCAGCTTCACGGAGGTGTGAATCGCCTGCTGACAGCCTGGAGGAGCTGCTGCTCATCGTTTTGATGCCGCGGTCAGAGCCGCTCTCCTCGGAGAGCTGGAGTTTTAAAACGCTGACGCTTGGCTGGAGAGAAGCCGCTTCGCTGTGCAACGGCTTTGCTAACATCCACGTTGCTGCGTTGCTTTGCTAACATCCACGTTGCAACGTTGCTTTGCTAACATCCACGTTGCTGTGTTGCTTTGCTAACATCCACGTTGCTGCGTTGCTTTGCTAACATCCACGTTGCTGCGTTGCTTTGCTAACATCCACGTTGCTGTGTTGCTTTGCTAACATCCACGTTGCTACGTTGCTTTGCTAACATCCACATTGCTACGTTGCTTTGCTGACATCCACGTTGCAACGTTGCATTGCTAACATCCACGTTGCAACTTTGCTTTGCTAACATCCACGTTGCAACGTTGCTTTGCTAACATCCACGTTGCAACGTTGCATTGCTAACATCCCCGTTGCAACTTTGCTTTGCTAACATCCACGTTGCAACTTTGCTTTGCTAACATCCACGTTGCTGTGTTGCTTTGCTAACATCCACGTTGCTGTGTTGCTTTGTGGTGTTTTGAGTGTAAAATCCCTCCAAACAGCAACATGTTGCCATGAAAAGTTGGATAGCACAGTGCTACTTCCCTAGCCTGCTCGCTGGCTGCAAACTGTGGACTGGATTTCCTGCCTCATTCCTCCTGGTCTCACTGAGACCCGCCTCCCTTCAGGAATCCAGTCCACAGTTTGCAGCCAGCGAGCAGAGCAGCAGACAGTAAAACACAGACGAGGCTTCATGGATCGGAAATCTCTGCAGGTTGGATCGGAAATTTCCGATCCGTGAATTACGTTGGTATGGGAACCCGATACCGATACTGGATCAGCTGGGCCCCATCCCTAGTGCCAACAGATGTGTATTTCCCTGAAAATAAAAAATTTTGCCAGGTCTGATGTGAATGCAGTTTTGTCACAAAAAACATGTTTGTGACAAAGAACCTTTCAATTCCTCGGAGGAATTCCAATAGAATCCTTTGTGCTTGGACCCTAATAATTCCTTGCATTCTCATAGGGTCTTCGCACTGTCAGTGTTGGGACCCTAATAATCCGAGCAGTTTCATGTATGAAAGCTGCAAGGAGCCACTACAGAGGCTCCACAGAGGTGGCCTGCAGACCTCTGGTCTAGGAACTACAGAACACTGGATTATATTACATTACAGAATATGGGCCAAACAGGTGTTGACATGTGGGATACCTGCTGACTCAGCCTGTTTCCGCTCCAGTTTCTCCTCGCGGGCCTGGTAGTGCAGTAGGTGGGACCAGAGGGCGGACTTCCCCTGAGAGGTCACAGAGTCAGAGAACCAAATTCATGACAGACACACACAACAGCTGCCAATAAGCACTTAACCTTCATCTTTAACAGAACTCCCGTCCCTGATGAAGATTGCTTTAGTATCAGTCAGAATAGCAGCACTTGTGCAGAGCTTTATGAATGTCCTGGGATATGCTTTTATTGTTTCGGACCTGTTTAATCTGCAGCCCGTGGCTCCAGATCCGCTCCAGCAGGTCACACAGGCTGGCGATCAGCGTGTTCTCCTCCAGTCCTGTGATGTTGGCCTCACCGTGGCCCAGCTCCACCGCCTCCCGGCCCATCTTCTCCACCAGCATGCGCTTCGTCTGAACACACATAGTTAGAGTAAGGATAAGGTGTGGGTTCACTCATTAAGCTCAGACAGTGGGAGGAAGATGCTCTATAATCTGAATGAAACAAACTGCCAACATGGGCCCGATATCAGACAGTTCATCATGGTGCTTTAAGGGTGCCAATGCACCATACCTAGTAAGTAAAGGCTAATATTGATGTTTCACTCGTTCATGTCACTGTCAGATTAATGCAGTGATTCTTTGGTAAGTAGGAGTTTAGTGAAATAGTAAAAGGTACTACTAAGTGGTTGCATTACAGCTGCAGCTCATATGACCACCCTGAGGTCCAGCAGCTTAAGCTGTTGTGTTTCCTAATTGGTATTTGTGGCACAAATTGGTCACTTTTTACAAAAAACAGACAGGACTACTAAATTTGAACGACATATTGCACTTTCAGAAAGTGGTCTTATTTGATACGTGCTGGGGTTTTTGGTTTTGTTCTTTTAACTGTCCTGAAAGGCACCAACAAATAAACTGTATTATCAGTATTATTTCCTAAAGTTGTTATTCAAAACATAGTTTGATAGTTTCTAGTTCATTTACTGTGATGAGTTTGGACATGCGTAACAACTGATAATGAATTAACAGCCAGTAATGAAATAAGTTTTACCATCTCGAATGCAATATATCCAATTACGTAAAAGATTGTCTACAACAACAATGAATAGAGTGCTATATAGTAGTATCCTCAATGAATATGATAATATGAAAGAAATACAACCCTGAAATGCAGCACTATCTATATAGTATTACAATGTTAGGAGCAGCTATAACATTTTTTACAGTTTAATGTAACAACTTAATAGATTATTGGTTCAGTATTATTACAATAGCGGGAGTTCTTCCTTTCCCTAATCTCCTACGTTTGGCTCATGTGGAATTATGGGGTTTTCTTTGGCAGGCCATGTTCACATCCTCCTGTTTGATCCGGATCAGTCTTCAGGGAAAAACCGTTTCGTTTGGGCAACATGAAGAAACGCCAACGAACTCTGAAATGGAAGTAAGAAGCAAACTCTGGTCCGCTTGAAATGCTAGGACTTGGTTCATTTACAATTTTTCTAGCAGGTAGGGGGAGAAGACCTGACGTAGTGCGCAATGCATTCTGGGTGATGAACAAAGAAGAAGACGCAGACGCAAAAAGAAAAAATAGGAAAATATCTCAACGGCAGACGTGGAGTAGTGAGAAAAACGTAGAGAGGCAGAAGTAGTGAGAAAAGCCGTCATTGATATCTGGTCTGAAGACTTTACACCGCGGTTGTTTGTGGCTACCCATTAGCCACGAGTTAACTAGCCTAGCCTCGCCTAGCCACCATGGGCTAAAGCAGAAGAAGACTTCGGGTTTTGGTCCGGACCAATCAGTAAGCCATGTTTCTTCTTTACTTTCTCTCTGCTCAGTGTTTGCTTCGGGGGACAGCGCCCCCAAAGCTCTTGTAATTGTGTGACATTTTCCAGGCGGTTTGGTCTCAGAAGTGAATGTGAACGCCACCTGAACCAAATGAAGGTGCGAAATGTCTTGGCTCCCCTCCCAGGGGAACCAAGTCCCAAACTATCCCAATGTGAAAAGCCCCTAACGATGCTTTGATATGACTCTTGTATTTGGTGCGACAGTAGTTTTGAAATTAATAATGTCTGAATTATCCAGTTACACTATTGACAAACTATTCCATCTTGGGTTGTTCCAGCTGTGTTTCTTTACCTTCATGCGACACTCCTTAAGCAGCCCCTCCACGAATTTCCAGTTGGTCTGAGCGATGACCGCCGGGGACAAGTCGGAAAGCTTGGGCTGTCGTAAGCTCTTGCCCAGGCTGCGGGCTTCCTGCATGTACTTCTGAAGGTCACACAGAGAACAGCTGTCAGTTGAAAGTTTTCTTTCTGGATGATGAAGTTTTGTACGATAGGGAACTGAAAGGAAGGAGATTTGTGTGAGCTAAACAAGATGGGCGTGGCACAAGAGGGTCGTACAGAAATGTTTGTCAGTGCCAGAGATCTTTGTTTCATATACACTACCAGTCAAAACTTAAGATACACCTTCTCATTCAAGGTTTTTTCTAGTTTTTTATGATTAAAATTGTAGATTCTCACTGAAGGCATCAAAACTTCAAAAGAGTAACCGTCTGTATTGATTACCGCTTTACACACCCTTTGCATTCCCTCCTTAAACGTCATGATGGAGTCACCTGAAATGGTTTTCCAACAGTCTTGAAGGAGTTCCTAGAGTTGCTGAGTCCTTGTTGGCCCTTTTGCCTTCACGTTATGGTTCATCCTATCCCAAAGCATCTCCATTGGTTTGGTCAGGTGAGTGTGGAGCCAGCTCATCTGGCAGCACGCCATCACTCTCCTTGGTTGAATAGCCCTCACACAGGAGGTGTGTGTGGGGTCACTGTCCACTTGAAAAACAAATGATGGTCCAACTAAATGCAAAGTGGATGTGATGGCATGTCGCAGTGGGATGCTGGTTCAAACAGTGTCACCAGCAAAGCCCCCCCCCGACACCATCACCTCCCCGGTTCATGGTGGCAACCATACCCGTAGAAACCATCTGTTCATTCTTTCTGTGTCACAGAAAGACACAGAGGGTGGAACCCAAAGATCTCAAATCTGGATTCATCAGACCAAAGCACACATTTCCACTCGTCTAAAGTTCCTTCTGTGTTTTGGCCCAAACGATTCCTGTCTGCTTGTTGCTTCTCCTGATCCTTAGTTGTGGATTCCAAGCAACTATTTGACTAGAAAGGCCTGATTCACACGGTCTCCTCTGAACAGTCTCAACTAGAACTATGTGTGGAAAATATCTCAGCTTTAATCTGAGGTGCTGTTAACTTGTCATTTCTGAGGCTGGCGACTCGCCTGTACTGATCCTCAGCAGCAGAATGACTCTGGCTCTTTCTTTCCTGGTGTGAGCCCCAACTGAGACCGTTTCCTTGAAGCACTTGAGGACATATTCAAAGTTCTTTCGACTTTCTGGACTGACTGAACTTCAGTTCTTGAAGAAATGATTGACTGTGGTTGAGAAAAAACCTTGAATGAGTGAGTGTTTCCAAACCTTTGACTGGGAGTGTATATACACAAGTCAGAGCTCCGATTCTAGTTACTCCCCATTAAAAGTGTGTGTGTGTGTGTGTGTGTGTGTGTGTGTGTGTGTGTGTGTGTGTGTGTGTGTGTGTGTGTGTGTGTGTGTGTGTGTGTGTGTGTGTGTGTGTGTGTGTGTGTGTGTGTGTGTGTGTGTGTGTGTGTGTGTGTGTGAGAAGGGGGGTGCAGTCCACAGCACATTCAGATCCTGCACATACCAGACAAGATGCAGAGGCTGATTTTTTAGGAGGTTTGATAGGCGGAGGGGACGTATTGTCCCACTCCCAGAATGCCATGGAGTTCTGCAGCACCTGACAGCCCTCCACCTGCTAAAGGAGGAGGAGCAGGGCCATCCCACCGCCAAGCATGGTGGCATGAGCACCAGGAGAGGAGAAAGGAAAGGGAAAAGAAACTAAGCAGAATGAGATGGCAGCAAACAGGAAGTGTGAACAGAGGAGGTCAAACCAAACAAAGAGCTGACTTCAGTAACAGAGAGAGAAAAAGAGACAGAAATATATGAAGCCCTGCGATCTTTAGGGGACACAGGAGGACAGGTGGCCTCCATGAGGGCAGGGATGGGTGGTTGTTTAGGAGCTTTCTACCTCCTTGAGGTCGTTGTCCAGGGTCAGGCGCTCTGTTTGCTGGCGGTGGCGCTCTTTCCTCCGCTGAGCGGCTGCAGTCCTGTAGGACCACCTGCAGACCGGAGGAGGGAGCAACCAGTCACATTGATGAGAGGGCATGACTCGTGGGGAAATTCCAAAGGTGGAGGCTGACTCACTTGTTACTGGTTGGCCCAGTGTTCAGCACATCAGCTTGAAGTTTGGGGAAGAACCCTCGCTCATATTTGCCCTGACCGATTTTCATGTCCAGCAGGTGTGGGAGGACGGCTGTGTGGTCGATCTTCATGAGCCGCTGCTCGATGGCCCGGGCTGCAGTGAAGAGGACAGTGTCAGCTCCTCACCATGCAGTGGAAACACACTATTGCTACTCTTAAACCATTTCTGTTTAATCAAGCTTAGTCTTGACTGGGTCGGGTCAGTGTTGCTGTAGGTTTAGACTGCTCAGGACTTCTCTCTCTCATCACTCCATATTTAGGCGCTTGTCTCCCTGGTATCTTTGGTTCAGTGTTTCCTCTGGGATTTTCTTTCAGCAGCGGATCTGGAGTTTCCTTATCCTAATACTTGAAGCATTTGGAGTGACGCAGTGACGTGGCTCTACTGGCTCCCTGACAATGGAAAAACAACCAGTTCTTTGGCAGTGTACATTTAAGAACTGGCTCTGGCACCGGCCCTGAACTAGAACCTGGTTCTTTTTGGTGGAAAAGCCCAAACAGACACCTCATGAATGATTTCTCCCTCTGGGGGCTTCAGCTGCTGTAACGTCACACAGGAAATGACTTACAGAGGCACTTCAACATCTATCTGCCGCTCTGCTTCTCCTTAAATTGCCTGAGTCAGGTTGAGCTCGTTAAATTATTTGCAGACAACTGTTATCAGAAAAAAACATTTTTGCATTATGGTTTTTACCAATGATATTCTCTACAGATATGGTGTCATAACAGAAAGGTTTTATTGGACTTTGCCATGACACTCCTTTATGTGTATGAATGTTTTTATATATCAAAAGAAACTTGGGATAATTATTAGGTCATTGGTCATTTTATTACTTCGTATAATAAGAAACCCTAACAATACATACTTGAACAACTGTAAATAATCAATTTTGACACATTCGCTTTAAGTGTTTCTCAGTTCAAGTACAATTTATCCTCCTGCCATTACTCCTCTCAACATTACAGCCTCCGACCGTGGGATGAAATATTGATTCTGACCTCCTGCATTACACCGGACATTCAACACCAATTCAAAGCTCAACAAAGACCAATCGAGAGTGAGTGAGTGAGTGAGTGAGTGAGTGAGCGAGCGAGTGAGTGAGTGAGTGAGTGAGTGAGTGAGTGAGTGAGTGAGTGAGTGAGTGAGTGAGTGAGTGAGTGAGTGAGTGAGTGAGTGAGTGAGTGAGTGAGTGAGCGAGTGCTGTGCGGTAAGAAGGAAAGAGAAATGGGTATTTCCCATTACAGGGGAGAGATGCTATGCTCTCAGATAATAAATGAAAAGTGAGAAAAGGAGGTGGAGGAAGAAGGAAAGGTGGATGCTGAGTGTTTGTGGTTTCAGTGCGAGCTCGTCTGACTTCGAATAATGGACGACTGACATGATGCAAGCGCAACATATGTAAAATATAACGATCGACAAGACTGCCACCTAAAACTAAACTTCTTCCAGGCTTTTCTAATCACATTTCAAAATACAAATTCCATTGATGCAGGGCGACCTTACCAGACTCCTTCAGTATGGAGCACCTCTGGTAGTTGGAGGATCGGTGGCTGGGAGCACGGACATTGTAAAGACGTGCTTTGTCAATGCGAGCGTCAAAGACGCGCAGCAGTGGCTCCTTCTCCTCCCACTGGGACATAATCTTGTTGTCGATGAAGGTGGCAAACATTTGGGTCTCGATGAAATGGGACAGGAAGGGAAGGTAGGGCTCTGGCTGATCTGACAGGAAGGAAGCCTGAACCATACAAAAATAAAAGTTCAATCAGAGATTGCAGGATGTACGTCAACAAGCCCCAGCAGAATCCAGCCCAGGCTCCAGATCTGCTGGTCATCCTAACATCACTCTGGGGGATTCCTGTTTGCCAGCAACAAAAGATATTTTACATTTCATGAGGGAACTTCTGATTTATTTCGTAACTTGATGGAGCTTCCTTCAAAAATGTACTTTTAACTCTTTTGCTAGTAAAACACCAGATGCAAAACAACGACGACTGAAACAAGCCAAGACACTTGGAAGATTGTTATTTTAGGATGTTTGTGTGTCTCACCTTGTCAAAGTTGTGCATTTGCTCCCTGTTGGTGAGCCAGGACTCCAGGTCGTTGGCGCTCTGAATGACGAACGCTTCGTAATCAGCAAACATGGTGGTGAAGCGGCTGGCGAACACCTCCCTCAGCTGGACATTCAGCTTACTGTTTCTCAGCTCCTCCTCTTCGGCTGCCGTGCGCCTGCTCGGCCCCTCGGAGCCCCGGGCCATGACCCCGGCTCTGAGGGCGTCCACGCGAGCCACCGTCACCCCGGTGCGTTTGGTGAGAGCCTGCAGCCTCTCCAGGGTGGCGTTACCCTGCAACAGCTCCAGCACCGCCAGTTCCTCTCCTGCCAGGTTCCCGTTGCAGCCGTCGTCCTCCAGCTGGCGGAGGGCCAGAGCAGGCTTGCGCTCCCTGCCCGGAGTGCACGGGGCGCCGCCAGGAGAAGGACGGGTGTGTGGGGGTGCTCCTGAACCGGCGGAGATGCCAAAGCTCAGCAGCACGTCGCTGAGCTCCTGGATGAACTCCGTCTTGTTGGGGAACTGAGGGAAGTCCTCGGGAAGCTCGATGAAGTGGTTGTCAACATCCACAAAGCACAGATTGGCCTGAAACAGAGACAGATAGAAACGTTACACTGTGCTGGGAGATGCAACATTTCTGCTCACAAAATAAAAGCTTTCCAACACCAACAGATGGTAACGATAAAGTTTTAGTGTTGGTGGTTTGATCAGGGCTGGGGCAAGTGTGTGACTGGTGATTGATAATAACATATTCTCAGAGATTAACCTTAATCTGCCATAATGGAGTTAGTATCACACTCTCACCTGGGATTAAGGCAAAGCCTGTGTGTGTGTGTGTGTGTGTGTGTGTGTGTGTGTGTGTGTGTGTGTGTGTGTGTGTGTGTGTGTGTGTGTGTGTGTGTGTGTGTGTGTGTGTGTGTGTGTGTGTGATAATTTCCAGTTGTTGACCTCCAAATGACAGCTGTACAAAGGTGTTGATGGCCGACAGTTTGTAAAGGTATTTCCTCAAATAGAAAATAAAATATAAAGAATGACACATCGGCATAAAATACCACACAGCATTCAAGCAGACATTCAAAGAGTAAGTTATTTAAGCAGAGCAAAATTAGTAGAAAAGCACAACAGAAGTTCAATCCATTTGCCATGAACGTTACAAAGGACCACATTACTGTTGATCCGATGGGAATGGAAAATAAGAGTAGACTGACTGGGTGGTGCGGCGAAAACAACCTCCTGCCTCTGAACATCGATGGGGACTGTGTGGAGAGGGTGGCTGACTTCCATTTCCTGTGAATCCACATCGATGAGGACATGACCTGGATGTGAACACCACTGGGCTGCTCCAGAAAGCCCAGCACAGACTGCACCTCCTGAGGGTGCTGGGAGAGAGCAACACCCCACAGAGACTGCTGGTGTCCCTCTACCAGAGGGCCATCCAGAGCATCCTGATGACGTACTGCTTTAATGTGCGCTCCAGGGGGTCATCAGAATGGCTCAGAAAATCATCGGCCCTCTCCAAACACTAGAAATACTGTACAGCTCCCACTACCTCCAAAAGTACACAATATTCTCAGAAACAGCTCATAATCTGGGAATTCCCTGTTTGAACTGCTGCCATCAGGCAAATGATCCACGGCCATTAAAACCAGAACAAACAGACTCAAACACAGTTTTTACTTCACTTCACTTCACTTTACTTGAAAAAACACAACTAATATTGTATAAGGGACCAGTGCAATGGAATGTACTCTTGTGTGTCGATGAGTATCCTCTCTCTCTCTCTCTCTCTCTCTCTCTCTCTCTCTCTCTCTCTCTCTCTCTCTCTCTCTCTCTCTCTCTCTCTCTCTCTCTCTCTCTCTCTCTCTCTCTCTCTCTCTCTCTCTCTCTCTCTCTCTCTCTCTCTCTCTCTCTCTCTCTCTCTCTCTCTCTCTCTCTCTCTCTCTCTCTCTCTCTCTCTCTCTCTCTCTCTCTCTCTCTCTCTCTCTCTCTCTCTCTCTCTCTCTCAGCAAATATTATTGGCGTAGTGTGTAAAATCGAATAAGTATTAGATCAAAATTCACTCAACTTATTCTATAACTCCCTCATTCTTCCATATCTGAGTTATGGTGTGGAAATAATAGATTGATAATAATTATAAACGTTGATGACAGCTGCCCATGAATGAGTTGCCCGTTCACCGCTGTGGGCGGGGAGGCGGCTGTTGTTTAGCTGCTTTGTGTGTCTTTACAAAACATATGGTATTAGTCCAACGAGCTTTTTGTGTCTTTATGTGTAAAAATATATTACTATTCATCCTAGGTCACTGAAATGTTACAAATAATTCACGTCTAAATGGGAGTCGTCTATCTGGGAAAAATACACTTGTCTATCTGGGAATCGTCTATCTGGGAATCGTCTATCTGGGAATCGTCTATCTGGGATGACACCATTGTTGCATCACGGAGCTGATCAGTGCAATGCATTATGAGAGTTGGGTTTAGAAGTGTTTCAAATATCTTTATTTTGGGTTGTATTGGGCTTATTAGTGTTGGTAATGATTGTGTTGTGTGGTGTTTTTGTTGCATAGTTCGTATCGTCAGTTTAGTTTAATATTTGGAAGTTGGCAACCAGGAGTGAAGAGGGTTTTGTGTGTCATGTCCTCCTGCCATGGCATTCCACTTCCAAGTGTGTCAAAATAAAAGCCTCTGCTGATTCCAATTGGTATCAATGGAAAAGCCAATTGTAATTTGCCAATGCTACGCACCGCACGCCGTTGGTGTCGACATTGGTATTCTGCTAATGCAACGCACTGCCAAGCCAACCCTGGTGCTCATGGCACTGAGCAGATCCAGTCCTCAGCTCCAGGGGAATCTTTCACCAGCCATTACTTGCTATCAGTAAAATATTATACATACATTTATTTTCAGCGTCATTCATAGTTTCTGGTGTTAATACAAGGTTTCAAACAAGGGAAAAGCCCAGATTTCATTTTAAGACTTCAAATAAATTTCCCAAAAGATCTAGACACAATTACACGAGAAAAGATTATTTATTTATTTATTTAAGGAAAAAGTATTCCACAGTGGAGTACGAAGGAGACAAAGTCTTCAAATGGTTGGTGACATGTCAACTCAACACAAAGAAAGAAAGCTCCAATTTTGCCTGAAAGGGAGTGGGAGAAGAAAACGTTTTTAATCCCACCCCCATTTTCAATTAATATTCTCTATAATGAGCTTCACTGGTACATCTTCCATTTTTAGATAAACTATGGACTCAAAGACAGATTTGGTAATCATCTATACAACAATATTAATAAATCACACAGCAAAAAATAAATAAAACATACCAGCAATTGCAATAAACAATATACCAACGATGGTGCATGTACAGAGTACTCTCTCTATATTGTGGCCAGACCTGATGTTTATATAACCGTTTAAATCTGTGAATAGATTGACACTGCTGGATTTGTAATCCCAGTTTGTTCCAAAGTTTTAGTCCACATACAGTCACTGTCAGGAAGGGTTGAATCGTCAGTAAAATCAGCAGTATGGGGAGAGACAAGGAATGGGGTATAGAACAGAGAGAGGGGTCAGGGGTCAGGGGTCAGGAGAGGCCAAGCCATGGAAGAAACCAAAGGGTCAGGCCAGGCTATTGGACAGATGGACAGGTGGACAGATGGACAGGTGGACAGATGGACAGATGACAGATGGACGCGCTACTCGGGTGGATCACAGCGGCCGAGCAAGAGCAGTGAGGGGAAGGAGATTTAACGAGAAGGTAGTTTTAACAGTAAATACAACTAGAAGCTAATGCATGCTGAGCCTATAAGTTTTAGAGTGAAAAGTATTATTAAGTATTAGATTTTAAATTTAGATTTGTGTGGTGTTTAATGAGAATAATGTCCTCACAAGTTCAATATGTGTCCTGTTGCGGTGAAAAGATAGAGGCGACTAACATTCCAACATCTACACACACAGTGAAGAAAGGAAGTGGTAAGAAAGAGGAAATAGGAGATTTGAATGTTTTAACATTTGGAGGTTTAGAAATGTGATGTTTGACATGAGATAGAGACCGCTGCCAAGCGGCAGAACCCCAGACCACAGTTAAGTAGCCCGGACCCCCCACCCTAGGCACCGCCCCACTGTTCCCTATTGTGGAGTGAAGTAAGGTGAGGCAAGGTAGGGAGGGTTCTGAGGGAGGGGGTCCCCCCGTCGCTAGGACCTTGGCCCAGCTGGACCCCCCGCGCTGCCCCACCCCACCCCCAAGCGGCCGGCTTAGGACCCGGGGAACAACACCACCACCCCCCCCGACAAGGCGCCGTAAGAGGAACCGGACAAGAAGCCCCCACCCCACCCAAGGCCGGACAGTGGGGTGTCTAGGACCCGCAGGGCCCAGTGGGGGGCCCGGCTGGAAGCCAGATCATTTTTCTTTTTACAGGCATTAATTATTCCTTTTGTCAGCCAAGGGCTTTTTATGTGTTTTTTCTTGATGCAATATTCCCTCATTGGACAGAGTTTATTGTGCAGAAAAGAAATGATAGCTAGAAATATATTGTACGCACTGTTCACATTTGGTTGTCTGTAAACCAGAGTCTAATCCTGAAGCGCTAAGCTGTTGTTCAGGGCACTGATACCATCTTCAGTTAATGTTCTTTTAGAAGAAAATGTCATGGTGTCTTTCATTTCCCTGAGATTACAGTCATACAGAGTAAAGACGGGTAAGTGGTCAGTAATATCACATATCAATAGGCCACTGGTGATTTCATTTCCCATAATATTAGTAAAGATGTTGTCAATGATTGTGGCACTATGACACGTTATTCTACTTGCTAATTGTTGGATAAAGAGACAAACTGGACATTATGTTGGTAAAGTCATCAATACTTTTCAGTTTAGTTGGATTTAACAAGTCAATGTTAAAGTCACCACAGACAAATAATGTTTTTTTGTTCACCGTAGAAAACACCTGGTGTCCGCTATAGTAACAATAACAACAACAACAACAACAACAACAATAACAATAACAATAACAATAACAACAACAAGCCCATTTTGTCACATCGCCACATAAGGAATCGAAGGAGTTTTTATGTCCTCGAACTCCTCCGGTCTGTGTCGGGCTTCTCCTCAGTGTATATATGGATGTTTTTTTAATTTTGGTGTTTGGTTCATTCAGTATCATCACAATGTAGTATTTTGTCGTCCACAATGCATTATGCACCATTTAAGGTCTATTTCTTCTAAATGTCCGGGTGTTTGTGGGGAACGAAACCTAGATTTTTTGCTCCATGTATTTTTTTTTAAATATATATTTTAGGGATGTCCTGATCAGGTCGGTAGATATCGGATCGGGGCCGATATTAGTGATTTGTTAGTGATCGGGGATCAGCAAATCCAGCCGATCACCCCGCTGATCTAAAAAAAAAAAAAAAAACGCGGTCCGCTACGTCACCTAATAACCAGAACAATCAGGGACTAGATCGGGTGGAGCTGCAGAAGCTAGAAGCAGGCGGAGCGGGGCCATAGACCTATAAAACTAGAGTTATATATAGTGGATTATGTGTTTGTGTGTAGGAGTCTACTTCTAAATTCTATGTGGTCTGTCTTCTTCTGTGTTTTTATTGTGTTTGGTGAGTCACAGCGCCCCTAAAGGCCTGGCATGTGTACTACATGCCCTGAAGCCTCGTGTTGAGCCGTGTTCATAGTGAGGTGTGGACGGAGGTTTGTTGGGAGAAGACCAGGGAGGACAAAGATCGTTTTTTCGTTGTGTGGATGTTCCTCAGTTTACAACAACAACTAAAGAGAAAGAGAAGAATTTTGATTCAATAAGTGAGTTTTACAATAAGTTCTAGGTAAACGAAGCTTCTGCCAATAGTGCTTTTAGCTTCAGACATCTTAGTTCCTCCAATAATACACTGTTGAGTATCTTTGCAATAGTAATGTGAGTATCGGATCGGGAAAGTATCGGTATCGGCCGATACTCCATTCTGAAAAATCGGATCGGTATCGGGGGCAAAAAAGTGTGATGGGGACGTCCCTACTATATTTACTTGATTTTATGACTGTATAGTAATAACAAAAACAATATTCTGGACCTGCACTGGTTGCTGCCCAAATGCTTCAAGCACTAAGACAAGTCCCGGCCCCCGCTCGGACAGCTGAAAGAAATCCTTGAGGAAACACCTCAATCACTACTTTTTGTTGACTGAGCTCAAAGAGTATTAATCATCTTTGTAATAGTAACTTGGATAAAACTGAAGCTGGATTAGCTGGTTCTCACTGTTACACTGGACTTAAGAAAGCACGGGCTGTACCTCCTGGGGAAGCTCCAGGTTTGAGCGGTCCGCCCCTTCTTTGGGCTGCAGGCCCATCAGGTAAGGAACGGGAGCATCCAGGAAGTGCAGGAGGGAGGCCGGCAGGATGGGAACATAGACGTGCTGCCACTGGAAGGGAAACAGCAGCGTGGTGATGCCCTCTGCCACCGTCATGAGCCGCTGGTAGTCTAAGAAGCAAGTGGAGAGGCAGAATCAGCACCAGGTGACCAAGGTACTTTTACACTGACTGGTTCATTAAATGTCAAATATAGCAAACATGACAACTCTGTGAAGTGGGCCGTATGATTTGAAACCAGGGAAACTTCCATTTGAAGGTGATGTGTTACTCTATCCTGCCAAATTCTCACCAAAGTAAAGGTTTCGGTTCATTCATGAGTCCACCAAGCAGGCTTCGTCTTCATGGCAGGACAGCATTTCAGTATTTACATTTTAACTTCATTTCACAACATTCTACTCCTCTCTCCCATGTATTGCAGCAGGTAATGTTTGTGCAAGAACCAAGCCTACAATACAATAATAGAGGCATTTTACCAATTAAAAAACATGACACACGCTTGGATACTTGCATACAGGTCCAAGCTGTTCTAGACACAGCGGATTTTTACTATGAGGGAGGATATAAAGCCACCAAATCCTTGAATAGACGCATTAAGAAACAACAAGCATTAAGTAATATACATAAAACAAGAGACCCCATAACCAATAAAGTCCTATATGAACTGAAAGAAATAGAAAAGGTGTTTGAGGACTATTACACTACAGTGTATACACACAGCTTCCCTCAACCGGTTTAAACCAGAACACAATGCTCTGACTTCAGGAATAACAGTAGAAGAAAAACAAAAAGGCAATCAGGCTAAATCAGGGGAATCACTGGGACCACCATCACCTTTTATAAAAGTGCTTTAAAGAGGACTCGATCCCAATTCTATACGAGTCATTTAACTCTAGTCTCAGGACAGACAAGACCCCCCCCCCCCCCCCCCTCCCCCTCATGGAAAGAAACTATCATAGCTGCTATTCTGAAGGAAGCAAGGGACAAAGAATACTGCACCAACTCAGACCAATATGGGTACTGGATGGTAAATAGTAAATGGACTTCACAGATATAGTGTCTCTCAGCTGCATGAGCCCCAAAGCTCTGGACATAGCTCATCACATTCACCCATTCACTCACACATTCACACACCAATGGAGACTGCAGCCATGCAAGGCGTTGTCACTCCCATTGGGAGCAGTTTGAGGTTCAGTGTCTTGCTCAAGGACACTTTGGCAGTAGATGGAGATGGGAATCAAACCTGCAACATTACAGTTGGGAGACGACCGCTCTACCAATGTAGATTATAAGATTTATACCTCTATAATATCCAAGAGATTACAAAATGTATCAAAAGGGATTTATTAAAGAAAGACAAACACAAGATAACATATCATAGAGTATATAGATATATATACATAGTTTATATATACAAAGGACCGGAGATTCTAGTTAATATAGATGCAGAAAAAGTATTCGATAGTGTGAATTGGTCGTTTCTTTATAGTCTTAGGAAAATGTGGATTTAATGAGGAATGAGTGAAGTGTATTAGATGAATAGGAACCAACATCAAGGATAAAATAAATGGCAATTTGACAGGATTCAGTTTAGAGACGAGGCGGCGTCTGTTTATCACAAAGCATTTTTGCATTGTTTGTCGAACCACTCGCCCAGATGACCAGGCAAGAAAAGAACATAAAAGGAGTGATGATCAGAGGAGGAAAACATAAAGTAGGACTATATGTCACTGATGACATATTAATCTTTTTAATCCCCAAATGAAACTTTCCCAAAAACAATGAAACTATTGTGGATCTATGGAAACGACTCAGGACATAAAATGAATGTAGTAAAAGCACAGATTCTATTAATGAATTATTCCCCAGAACAGGAGATCAGAGAAACATACAAGCTCATGTGGAATGAGAAACCAATCTAATATTTGGGAGTCAATATTACAAAAAGAATAGATAAACTGTACGAAGCAAATTACAGCGAAATAAATCAAAACATCAGGAAAGACTTGGAGAGACGGTCAGTTGGCTGCTTGGATCTCAGCTCCAGGATAGAAATAATAAATAGGAATATTTTCCCGAGGCTTCTAAATCTCTTTAATCCCGACCAGTGATGATTCCACAAAAACTATTGATAGAATGGGACGACAGGATATCGAGGTTTATCTGGGAGGAAAGAAACCCAGGATCAGATTCAAAACTCTGCAGTTCTCAAAAGATAAAGGAGGACGGGCACTACCCGTCTTCAAAGAATATTTCTACGCTGCACAAATGGAGCCCTGATATACTGGTGCATGAGGGGAAACCCAGCAACATGGGAAAGTTTAGAAATAAATATGAAACACAAAGAAGAATAGAATTTAATAGCAGACTGAGGCTTAATGGATCATTTAGATAATCAAGTAAACCTATGATCAAAACTTCAACTGACATACAGAAGACAGTGGTGGAGAAATCTAAGTTAGAGGGAGAGAGACAGACTTTGTGTTGGTTTGTGTTCCAGGATCCAGGATTTCTACCTGCTCCTCATGATGAAGCGTCACAGCAACGGGCAGATAAAGGTTCTACCTCAATGTGGACCAGGACTGAACCAGGCCAGCTGCAGAGCTCTGAGAAACTACAGCAGGAAACATGATCACTATCATCGTCATTTCAGCTCTATACAAAGGTTTAAAGTCCCACAAGAAATACTTCATCTCTCTATATCAAAGAGGAATGGGAGAAGGAGCTTGGAGAACACACCTCAGAGGAAGAATGTATTGTTACGTGTAAAACACAGTGAACGTCCTCGAGCTCCAGGACCTGGAGAGAATCTACCTGGAAACATGGGATTAGATATTTTATTACTGCTAAAACCAAGAGGGGAATGACCTCAACCCAGCAGCCATGCTGGAGATCATGAGGGGAGATGGATGGAGACCACATATATGTCTATCACACACATATATGTCTACCACACACATATATGTCTACCACACACATATATGCCTCCCTACTTTTGTAGTTATGTGACACAGAAAGCCAGAAATAACTACAGTCTGCAGTCCAAAGACAGTTTGTATTCACGGTTCCACCGTACAAACTGGGTGAAGCCTTCATGTGTTCTGCTCCGTACTCATGGGATGTTTTACAGAAAGACTTTAAACTCACAGAGCTGCTCTCACTGGGAAGGTTTAGGGCCTTTTACACCTCCTGGAAACAAAAGATTCACCTTGTCCTTGTTTTAACTATTTGGTGGCTTTATAGTTTTATCTTTCATGTGATTTTACTTTTTGATTGTTTTTCATGTACTTGTCTCTTTGCTATTTATATGTTTTAAGAACATTTCAGTATTATTTCGATAGAGTATTCTGAGGGTGGTGGCTCGCAGCAACATATTGAAAAAAAAAAAAGAACTTTGAACTAGTTAATTTTTGGAACTGGACCCCTGAACTCCCCAGCACTGTCCCTGAAAGACCGGGCTCCCCCATAGCACCAGCAGAATAATAAATACTGTGGATACCCTGCCTGATTCGGTCCTTACTCCCGCCAACATTTTTTAGGATGACTCAGTTAAAGTTAAAAAACATTTCAGCTCTCCCACTATTCATGGATTGCACAAATATTCGTCTCTTTAAAGCAGATAAAGACGCCACACTCCCATCTATAGTCGTGTGAAAGAATCAGGACACTCTACGAAAGCCTACATGCTTTTTATTCCGTTTACTTCTTTTTTACATATTTGGACAACTACTGAATATTTAGAATAATAGAAATAACCAGTGGCGGCAGGTGGTAAATTTCTTAGGTGGGTCTCTTCATTATTATTCAATTTCAGCCAAAGTTAACTTTATTTAAATACAGTGCGTTTCTAAACCACATTACGATTAATCCATTTTTAGATTGAGAGGGGCCCCCAGTGATGAAAATGATTGTACTTTTAAACAGCTAGTGAATAGAGAGCACTTAACAAGTATGTTAATAAAAGATTCTGAACAAATATAAGCAGATTCTTCATTAGTCCCTTTTAGAAAATGTGTTTTGGGGCGTGACAGTCTGCGATTAGGAAAAACTACAGAAATAGCAGGTATATTTTCACACAACACATCAATCCATCTTTCAAAGCATTCTAAAATACCTCAGAAAAAGAACTGCAAAATAAAAGGTGTCTTTTTTAAGCTTAGATTTTCAGTCAACACATCTAAGCAATTATCAATAAACCTGGACACACTTGCACTTCTGCTCAGGGCGGCAAGAGAGAGAGAGAGAGGGAAATCAAGAAATCCTCTCTTATGGAAAATTATCTGTAGAAAATGAAGAGAATATAATTCAGGGCCATTGTTAGTTTGTTGGCATGAACATATTTTGACAGAATTACAATATGAAATATGTTTTTCAGAAAAAAAACCAAAAAACCTTCCTTCTTGATCCCAGGGAGGGCGACTCACTGGCACCCTCTATTGGCCAGTGGCCACTGTCAGTAAAACTGAAGAACCAACCAACTCAGTATTCTGTTTAAAATATCCTTTTTTTCTTGATCTTATGTAATATTCCAATTTTCTGAGAAACTGAATTTTGGATTTTCACTATCTGTAAGACATAATCAACATTTCAAGACATACAGGCTTGAAATATTTCACTCTGTGTGTCATGAGCCTAGATCATCTATGGGTTTGAGTTTCTGAAATAAGTCACAAAGAATATTGAACATTTTCATGATATTCAAATTGTTTGAGACGTACCTGTATACACCACGTTCCAAAATGTTATGCAAATTGCCTGTAAGTGTCATAAAGATTCAATTGTTTGTTTTTCAATTAAACTTGACGAAGGTATTGTGAGTCCGGGCTCTTTGGATCCCTGAAGTCCATCAGACTCCACTGATAATCAGTTTGCCAGGTGAGCTCAATTAAAGGAAAAACTACAAAAGAGGGATGTTCCACATTATTAAGCAAAACACCATTTTCGAGCACTATGGGAAAGAAAGAGGATCTCTGCTGCCGAAAAGCATCAAATAGTTGAATGCCTTGGACAAGGTATGAAAACTTTAAATATTTCACAAAAACTTAATCGTGATCATCGTACTGTTAAGACATTTGTGTCTGATTCAGAGCAACACGGGTTCCTCTTGATAACGACACAATGAGGAAGAGTTCTGCCAGAGAAACACATCAGATTAAGAGAGCAGCTGCTAAAATGCCATTACAAAGCAGCAAACAGATATTTGAAGCTGCTGGTGCCTCTGGAGTGCCACGAACATCAAGGTGGAGGATCCTCCAGAGGCTTGCAGTTCTGCAGAAACCTTCTATTGGCCCCCCAAACCAGTGCTCACAAGCAGAAACGGATGCAGGGGGCCCAGACATACATGAAGACTCATTATCAAACCGTCTTGTTCACTGATGAGCGCCGTGCAACTCTGGATGGTCCAGGTGGATGGAGGAGTGGATGGTTGGTGGATGGTTGGTGGATGGTTGGTGGATGGAGGAGTGGATGGTTGGTGGATGGTTGGTGGATGGTTGGTGGATGGAGGAGTGGATGGTTGGTGGATGGAGGAGTGGATGGTTGGGGGATGGAGGAGTGGATGGTTGGTGGATGGTTGGGGGATGGAGGAGTGGATGGTTGGTGGACGGTTGGTGGATGGTTGGGGGATGGAGGAGTGGATGGTTGGTGGATGGTTGGGGGATGGAGGAGTGGATGGTTGGTGGATGGTTGGGGGATGGAGGAGTGGATGGTTGGTGGATGGTTGGTGGATGGTTGGTGGATGGAGGAGTGGATGGTTGGTGGATGGATGGTTGGTGGATGGTTGGTGGATGGTTGGTGGATGGTTGGTTGGTGGATGGTTGGTGGATGGAGGAGTGGATGGTTGGTGGATGGATGGTTGGTGGATGGTTGGTGGATGGATGAGTGGATGGTTGGTGGATGGTTGGTGGATGGTTGGTGGATGGAGGAGTGGATGGTTGGTGGATGGAGGAGTGGATGGTTGGGGGATGGTTGGTGGATGGATGAGTGGATGGTTGGTGGATGGTTGGTGGATGGTTGGTGGATGGAGGAGTGGATGGTTGGTGGATGGAGGAGTGGATGGTTGGGGGATGGAGGAGTGGATGGTTGGTGGATGGTTGGGGGATGGAGGAGTGGATGGTTGGTGGATGGTTGGTGGATGGTTGGGGGATGGAGGAGTGGATGGTTGGTGGATGGTTGGGGGATGGAGGAGTGGATGGTTGGTGGATGGTTGGTGGATGGAGGAGTGGATGGTTGGTGGATGGTTGGTGGATGGTTGGGGGATGGAGGAGTGGATGGTTGGGGGATGGAGGAGTGGATGGTTGGGGGATGGTTGGGGGATGGAGGAGTGGATGGTTGGTGGATGGTTGGTGGATGGAGGAGTGGATGGTTGGGGGATGGAGGAGTGGATGGTTGGTGGATGGTTGGGGGATGGAGGAGTGGATGGTTGGGGGATGGTTGGGGGATGGAGGAGTGGATGGTTGGTGGATGGTTGGTTGGTGGATGGTTGGTGGATGGTTGGTGGATGGTTGGTGGATGGTTTGTGGATGGTTGGTTGGTGGATGGTTGGTGGATGGAGGAGTGGATGGTTGGTGGATGGATGGTTGGTGGATGGTTGGTGGATGGTTGGTGGATGGTTGGTGGATGGTTGGTTGGTGGATGGTTGGTGGATGGAGGAGTGGATGGTTGGTGGATGGATGGTTGGTGGATGGTTGGTGGATGGAGGAGTGGATGGTTGGTGGATGGATGGTTGGTGGATGGAGGAGTGGATGGTTGGTGGATGGATGGTTGGTGGATGGATGGTTGGTGGATGGTTGGTGGATGGAGGAGTTGATGGTTGGTGGATGGTTGGTGGATGGTTGGTGGATGGAGGAGTGGATGGTTGGTGGATGGTTGGGGGATGGAGGAGTGGATGGTTGGTGGATGGTTGGGGGATGGAGGAGTGGATGGTTGGGGGATGGTTGGGGGATGGAGGAGTGGATGGTTGGTGGATGGTTGGTGGATGGTTGGTGGATGGTTGGGGGATAGAGGAGTGGATGGTTGGGGGATGGAGGAGTGGATGGTTGGTGGATGGTTGGGGGATGGAGGAGTGGATGGTTGGGGGATGGTTGGGGGATGGAGGAGTGGATGGTTGGTGGATGGTTGGTGGATGGTTGGTTGGTGGATGGTTGGTGGATGGTTAGTGGATGGTTGGTGGATGGTTGGTTGGTGGATGGTTGGTGGATGGAGGAGTGGATGGTTGGTGGATGGATGGTTGGTGGATGGTTGGTGGATGGTTGGTGGATGGAGGAGTGGATGGTTGGTGGATGGTTGGTGGATGGAGGAGTGGATGGTTGGTGGATGGAGGAGTTGATGGTTGGTGGATGGAGGAGTTGATGGTTGGTGGATGGTTGGTGGATGGTTGGTGGATGGTTGGTGGATGGAGGAGTGGATGGTTGGTGGATGGATGGTTGGTGGATGGTTGGTTGGTGGATGGTTGGTGGATGGAGGAGTGGATGGTTGGTGGATGGATGGTTGGTGGATGGTTGGTGGATGGTTGGTGGATGGTTGGTGGATGGAGGAGTTGATGGTTGGTGGATGGAGGAGTGGATGGTTGGTGGATGGATGGTTGGTGGATGGTTGGTGGATGGAGGAGTTGATGGTTGGTGGATGGTTGGTGGATGGAGGAGTTGATGGTTGGTGGATGGTTGGTGGATGGTTGGTGGATGGTTGGTGGATGGAGGAGTTGATGGTTGGTGGATGGTTGGTGGATGGAGGAGTTGATGGTTGGTGGATGGAGGAGTTGATGGTTGGTGGATGGAGGAGTTGATGGTTGGTGGATGGAGGAGTTGATGGTTGGTGGATGGCCACCAGGTCCCAACAAGGCTGCGACGTCAGCAAGGAGGTGGTGGAGTCATGTTTTGGGCCAGAATCATGGGTAGAGAGCTGGTCGGACCCTTTAGGGTCCCTGAAGGTGTGAAAATGACCTCTGAGAGGTTTGGGCAGTTTCTGACTGACCACTTTCTTCCATGGTTCTAAAAGAGGAACCGTCTTCTCCATGCATGACAATGCTCCATCTCATGCTGCAAGGAGTACCTCTTCCTCATTGGCTGCTATGGGCATCAAAGGAGAGAAACTCATGGTGTGGCCCCCATCCTCCCCAAACCTCCCCCATCCTCCAACATCCTCCCCCATCCTCCAACATCCTCCCCTATCCTCCCCCATCCTCCCTTATCCTCTCCTATCCTCCCCCATCCTCCAACATCCTCCCCCATCCTCCAACATCCTCCCCCATCCTCTCCCATCCTCCCCCATCCTCTCCTATCCTCCCCCATCCTCCCCCATCCTCTCCCATCCTCCCCCATCCTCCAACATCCTCCCCTATCCTCCCCCATCCTCCCTTATCCTCTCCTATCCTCCCCCATCCTCCAACATCCTCCCCCATCCTCCCCCATCCTCCAACATCCTCCCCTATCCTCCCCCATCCTCCCTTATCCTCTCCTATCCTCCCCCATCCTCCAACATCCTCCCCCATCCTCCAACATCCTCCCCCATCCTCCAACATCCTCCCCCATCCTCTCCCATCCTCCCCCATCCTCCCTTATCCTCTCCTATCCTCCCCCAACATCCTCCCCCATCCTCTCCCATCCTCCCCCATCCTCTCCTATCCTCCCCCATCCTCCCCCATCCTCTCCCATCCTCCCCCATCCTCTCCTATCCTCCCCTATCCTCTCCCATCCTCCCCCATCCTCCCCTATCCTCTCCCATCCTCCCCTATCCTCCCCCATCCTCCCCCATCCTCTCCCATCCTCTCCTATCCTCCCCTATCCTCCCCCGTCCTCTCCTATCCTCTCCTATCCTCCCCTATCCTCCCCTATCCTCCTCTATCCTCCCCTATCCTCCCCCATCCTCCCCCGTCCTCTCCTATCCTCCCCTATCCTCCCCCGTCCTCTCCTATCCTCTCCTATCCTCTCCTATCCTCCCCTATCCTCCCCTATCCTCCCCCATCCTCCCCCATCCTCCCCTGACCTCAACCCTAGTGAGAACCTTTTGCGCGTCCTCCAGCAGAAGATCTATGAGGGTGGGAGGCAGTTTACATCCAAGCAGCAGCTCTGGGAGGCTCTTCTGACACCCAGCAAAGAAATTCAAGCAGAAATTCTCCAAAAACTCACAAGTTCAATGGAAGAAAGAATTGTGAAGCTGCTATCCAATAATGGCTCCTATGTTCAAATGTAACTTGATCTGATCAGATGGTTTTGATTAAAATAGCTTTTGATTTCATTAATCTGACCTCCTCATGCTGTAAATCCAACAAATTACTATTTTCAGTTTTTACAATTGATAAAATGTTTTGAAACTCTGTTGTGCATAATAATTTGGAACAGTGCATTTTAAGTTTTAAAGGCCTTTGCTTCGCAGAGCAACTGAAGATCCTCCATTAGAGGCTGCAGAGCTGGAGGGAAGTCGAGCAGGAAAGTCAGTCTAAACCATGTTTTCCGTCTCTCATCATGGGGGATGGGAAATCTCTCCCCAACAAGATGGAAGCGCAAATCCGCAAAACGTTATTTACTTTCTGGGGGTCCGTTTACACGACACCGGTGTGTGGATCCACTGTATCCGCAAAGTTTTTCTATGGGCTCCCAAGGTGGAAAGATTCTTTCATGGTCGGTATTCCTTCTCTTTTCTAGTCTTACTGCGCATGCGCATCTCTTCCCCCTCCATCCCCATTGAAAATAGTTCCTTCTGCTCATGTCCTTGTAAACAAACATGGTGAAACCGTAGTGGTATGACCCGTATTCTAGTTAATCGTTCATATCAGTAGTTTTATAGTTGAGACTCAACCCTTATAGCGTTCCATACGTCATCGGTCCATACAAATGTTGGGTTTTCTACATTTTCTTCTCGTTTATAGAGAATTGTTTTCTGCACACATGTTTGTGTGGTTTCATTACAAAATCAAGCAACAGTGCCCTCCAGTGGCCCGGCATATGAACTACATCATTGTCATCAGTGTGTCTGTTGCTGCAGTGGAAACACTCCTTCTAGTTTGGACCAGTGGTCATTTTTGTTAAATAAATTGAATAAAACCACAGTTTAAATTAACAGTATCTCTGCTTTTTTCGGAGATTTCCATCGGCAGTACAATTTTATCTTCCTAAGGGGACTTACCCTGCGAGTACAGTAGGATCTGCATCTCCAACAGTGTGCAGGTGAAGACCTGGACCAGGTTCTCAACCCCCAGCAGACAGAAGGCCTCCGCCAGAGGGAAGTCGGCCAGAGGCAGCTCCCCCGGCCCAGGCCTCTGGCACACGATGGGCTCATACACGCCGTGGAACTTCAGCGAGCGTCCCGGGGCGGGCAGGGGCACCTCGTATAGGATGTTGTGGATGTAGCTTTCCAGAGGGAGTGGAGGTGCCGCAGTGGCTGTGACGACCCTGTGCAGCTGTGCCAGGAAGTGGCGAGAGGCGTGCATGAAGGGCATGGGCATGATCAGACACAGGGCCTTGGACACGTACAGGGTGTCTCGAGATGAGTCGTAGCTCCTCACCACGCAGGATGAGGAGCAGTTGGGAGATTCGGACTCATCTACACTGCTGGCCAAAGAGTCCATGCTGGAGGAAGAGGAGGACGGGGAGGGCTGGTTGGCACAGGCGTGCTCCGCGTTGTGCATCCAGTAAAGGCTCTGCATGGCTGAGCAGATCTTACGGCTGGTCACCTCCTCGTAGAAGGTGTGGACGAACCCATACGTCCGAGAGCCATCCTCCTTGGTGATGATGAAGGAGTGAAACTGAGGCTCGCGATGTTCAGCCTGCGTCCTGAATGACAAGCCTTTAGGCATGCACAGCTGCAGGGAGAGAGAAAGGGCAACATCACCAACCACATCAAGAACCTCAGGCTGCATGAAGAGCTTACTCAGGGTTATTACAAGTTCAATTTAAGACCTTTTCAAAATGACAAAGAACCAAATTTAATGCCCATTTCAAACCACATTATCATCCAAACACAGGCATCGTTCTTCTGAGGACTTTGAAGTACTGACTATCACTCAGTTTCATTAATCATCATAGACTTCTGTTAAATAGTGTATTGATCCTGGAGAGGTCGTTACACACTCAATTTCTTTAAAAGCAGCCCAGAATGGCATGTAAGGCTACTCTATTTAGAGAAACAATAATACAAACAATAATATTTGCTCTTTTTTGCATAATCTTGGTATACTCTAGCGGTTGTCAAAGCTTCGTAATGACCCGCCCTACTCTGCCTTGGATTTGTTGGTCAGCGTCGCGCTGCACGGTAAACATAGACATTAACCAAACAGATCAGAGAATGCAGCAAGTACCAGCCAATCAGAGGCAGAGTAGAGCGGGTCCCCAAGGCGTTTGTCCAACCAGGTGTAGCACGTAACTCTGAGGGGTACAACATGCTGAGTACTTTGGGGGGCTCCTACAGTACCGCAGCTACATGCTACAGATGAGTAAAGAATGAGTGATACAGTCATTAGTGAGCTGGAGCATGCGGCAGCTCACTCCAGTGTGTAGATAGATGCCACACACACTCCAGTGTGTAGATAGATGCCACACACACTCCAGTGTGTAGATAGATGCCACACACACTCCAGTGGACACGTCGGACCTTGCTGCTGGCATTTTCATATCAGAACAGTTTTCTGGAATCTATTGACCACAAGAGGTAACTGCTGACATTAGCTTTTTGTTTTATATTCATTGTGAGCCTGTATTTTCTTTCTTTGTATTACATTTACAAAAGTCAAGTCAAAAAAACTTTATTCATCCTCTATGGCTGGCATGACCAACAAGTCAGAGACCAAGAACCACAACAATTATAGTGGTACTCCAAAGAGCCACATCATACAAATTGGGCTGACAAATAATCTTCCTATCTCACACAGCCATGAAATGAAATAAAGTTAAAATACAAACTACTTGTGGGACTCCAACCGAGACTGTCAGTCAGCATATGTGTCCTGCTCTCTCTATGTGATGTACTGCCACACTGTTAACACAGATTTAACAGTCAGACAAACTCTTTTGTGAGCCGGGAGAGCCAACAGCCTTGCTCCTTTCATGACATCTTGTAGATAACGGCCCTTTTCCACGAGCTCCTACTCGGCCTTACTCGCCTAACCTCGACTCGCCTTGCCTCGACTCAGCCTCGGTCGTTTTCCATTACAGTACAGTACGACCACGGCATGTGTCGAGTCATCGGAGCTTTTCCCTGTCGTGTTCCAGTAATCACCCCGGATAAGATGCAGAGCAAACATTCATTGGATATCAGCTCAAATAATATATTAAATAGTCTATATTTTCATATGTTTAATAATAATATTACAAAATGTGGATTGTTACGATCGTGCATCACTGTTCGGTGTTTCGGTTTCACTGGTACCCCTGTTAACTGGTGACTTCTGCTACCAGCCGTTAGCAGCATCTGAGATGAAAATGAGACAAACGGTACGATATTTTAAATTCTAATGGAAATGTGGTTAAATGACATTTGCCAGGACAGCTACGGTTTTTAACATCTGCTGTGAAAAGAAGACGCTCAAGGAAGCCGGTCACCAGTTAACAGGGAAACCAGTTCATTGAAAACACTGTGGCTCAGAGACCTCCTGATGCTGGTAGCAGGTCACTCTGTGGAGCTCCCTCTGAATCAACTGGCCACCAGACAAAAAATGCCTGCACATTGTCGTTGCTCCATGGGGGTTCTTTTTGTGCCGTGTCTGTTTGTGAGCATTTTTGTTGTGATCGTTTTTTTTTTAAATGGCAAGGTGAAGGAGCCGCCTTCCCACTCATCTGTGTCGAGACACAGCAGCCAATCAGCGGCCTGCCGTCTGCCAGCGTCACGTTCTTTACTCGCCTTAGCTTACTTGGAACCTCGGCTGTGCAGGTTCCCACAAAAGTACTTGTTAGTGGGGACTAACACGTAGTGGAAAAGCACCATAATTCACTGACAGTCAAACAGAATGAAACAAAAAAAAAAAAAAAGAGAGAGAGAGAGAGAAGACACCAAATGTCTGTTACACACATACAAAACTCTGGTACACAGGTAAACGTCACAATAATACACAAGTTCCATTCAGAACTTGCTGGATATGCAGATGATCTTCTGCAGTGTGTGTGTGTGTGTGTGTGTGTGTGTGTGTGTGTGTGTGTGTGTGTGTGTGTGTGTGTGTGTGTGTGTGTGTGTGTGTGTGTGTGTGTGTGTGTGTGTGTGTGTGTGTGTGTGTGTGTGTGTGTGTGTGTGTGTGGTGGCAGGCATGCCGGCGTAGGGTTTCAGTAACCATGCCACTGCTTCACAGGC
The DNA here is from genome assembly GCF_963383615.2 of Lipophrys pholis. Lineage (NCBI taxonomy): Eukaryota > Metazoa > Chordata > Actinopteri > Blenniiformes > Blenniidae > Lipophrys > Lipophrys pholis. The sequence continues at coordinate 915,153 of NC_137644.1, read as the reverse complement.
CTCCTTCATTGCAGCCGTAAGGTGAGAAGCTCGGTTGAATAATTCAGAAGTCAGTGGAAAAACAAGGTGATGATGCTGTACACAAACACAGCTTGTACATCCATGGCAGGTTTTGACATTAACCAGTATTGTGTGAGTCAAAGGTCACCTGTGACACACTGGACACAGACTGGAGGGGGTCTAACAATGGTCTGTTGTCCACAATCTGTCCAAACCTGAAGCTTGGCATTGTGGACTTTCTACATTAAAGGCAACTCTCTGTCATGAACCCCTAATTTCAACCATTTAGCTGCTTGGCTTCCCCTCACTCCTCTTTTTCCTGCACATAATGGAAGAATCCACCCACCATGTTGACGGCATCCTGGTCAAAGGGGTTCCACTCCACGTTCTTAGGGTACCGTGCCAAAACTTTGGACTTGAACGTCTTCTTTAGGGGACTCTGCTCGCCTGGATGGAAAGTAAAGAGACAAAGATCAGAACTGACTCATTTTAGAACACTGAAACATAAACGCAGTCATCTTAGAGACTAAAGAAGCAACAATCTGAAAATCAGTCAGACAGGCTTTGTTAAAAACAAAGTGAAGCGGCGATCCATCTTCTGGATATAGTGTGTTTGTGTGTGTGTGTGTGTGTGTGTGTGTGTGTGTGTGTGTGTGTGTGTGTGTGTGTGTGTGTGTGTGTGTGTGTGTGTGTGTGTGTGTGTGTGTGTGTGTGTGTGTTAGGGCTGGGCAAAAAATCATAAATTTAACCGATTTATCGAATTTGTAGCTAAAAATGATCCTCTGTAACCTTTATTAACTTAATTCAGTCGATCTTATCAAAGTGTCTTGAACATGAAACAAATAAACACAAAGAAAAAAGTACTTTGTAATCTTTTATAATTCTTCTTTCAAATAAAAAGTGCACTTCACATGTCCACTTTAAAAACACAACAATGTGGTCTTAAAGATAGTAGAAAACTTCAAAGTGTTTTGCAAATTCTAATTCTGTCTGGTTCGGTATTCTATCAGCAGGAATACAGAAACATAGTGCTTTTTCTGACAGAAGGAATAATATTGGGGAAAAATTTCACCTCATGTCATCGTGGATCAGTTGGGTGACAACTGTTTAGTTCATTCAATTTTCAATTCAATTTTATTTGTAAAGCTCTAAATCACATCAACCAACATCTCAGAACCTCTTACAATGATAGAGAACAACAGAACCCATCTAAACCTTCCAGAACCTCTTACAATGATAGAGAACAACAGAACCCATCTAAACCTTCCAGAACCTCTTACAATGATAGAGAACAACAGAACCCAACTAAACCTTCCAGAACCTCTTACAATGATAGAGAACAACAGAACCCAACTAAACCTTCCAGAACCTCTTACAATGATAGAGAACAACAGAACCCAACTAAACCTTCCAGAACCTCTTACAATGATAGAGAACAACAGAACCCAACTAAACCTTCCAGAACCTCTTACAATGATAGAGAACAACAGAACCCAACTAAACCTTCCAGAACCTCTTACAATGATAGAGAACAACAGAACCCAACTAAACCTTCCAGAGCAGCAGAAGGAACAAGCAACAGTGGAAACCAGGAAGAACTCCCTCTCAGGAAGAACAGTTCATAAGAAGTCCCTCTTCAGGAAGAAAGGGGGCGGAGCCTAGACTCTGGAAGGGGGGGGGGGGGGGGGGGGCATCCACCTTGACCGGTTGGGGGGAGAAGTACATGGGATAGGACAGGGAGAGAGAGGAATAGAAGAGAGAGAGAGAGAGGAATAGAAGAGGGAGAGAGAGAGGAATAGTAGAGAGAGAGAGAGGAATAGAAGAGAGAGAGAGAGAGGAATAGAAGAGGGAGAGAGAGAGGAATAGAAGAGGGAGAGAGAGAGGAATAGAAGAGGGAGAGAGAGAGGAATAGAAGAGAGAGAGAGAGAGGAATAGAAGAGAGAGAGAGAGAGGAATAGAAGAGAGAGAGAGAGAGGAATAGAAGAGGGAGAGAGAGAGGAATAGAAGAGAGAGAGAGAGAGGAATAGAAGAGGGAGAGAGAGAGGAATAGTAGAGAGAGAGAGAGGAATAGAAGAGAGAGAGAGAGAGGAATAGTAGAGAGAGAGAGAGGAATAGAAGAGAGAGAGAGAGAGAGGAATAGAAGAGAGAGAGGGAATAGAAGAGGGAGCGAGAGAGGAATAGAAGAGAGAGAGAGAGAGAGGAATAGAAGAGAGAGAGAGAGAGAGGAATAGAAGAGAGAGAGGGAATAGAAGAGGGAGAGAGAGAGGAATAGAAGAGAGAGAGAGAGAGGAATAGAAGAGGGAGAGAGAGAGGAATAGAAGAGGGAGAGAGAGAGGAATAGAAGAGAGAGAGAGAGAGGAATAGAAGAGGGAGAGAGAGAGGAATAGAAGAGGGAGAGAGAGAGGAATAGAAGAGGGAGAGAGAGAGGAATAGAAGAGGGAGAGAGAGAGGAATAGAAGAGAGAGAGAGAGAGGAATAGAAGAGAGAGAGAGAGAGGAATAGAAGAGAGAGAGAGAGAGGAATAGAAGAGGGAGAGAGAGAGGAATAGAAGAGAGAGAGAGAGAGGAATAGAAGAGGGAGAGAGAGGAATAGAAGAGAGAGAGAGAGAGGAATAGAAGAGGGAGAGAGAGAGGAATAGAAGAGAGAGAGAGAGGAATAGAAGAGGGAGAGAGAGAGAGGAATAGAAGAGGGAGAGAGAGGAATAGAAGAGGGAGAGAGAGAGGAATAGAAGAGGGAGAGAGAGGAATAGAAGAGGGAGAGAGAGGAATAGAAGAGGGAGAGAGAGAGGAATAGAAGAGAGAGAGAGAGAGGAATAGAAGAGGGAGAGAGAGAGGAATAGAAGAGAGAGAGAGAGGAATAGAAGAGGGAGAGAGAGAGGAATAGAAGAGGGAGAGAGAGGAATAGAAGAGGGAGAGAGAGAGGAATAGAAGAGGGAGAGAGAGAGGAATAGAAGAGGGAGAGAGAGGAATAGAAGAGGGAGAGAGAGGAATAGAAGAGAGAGAGAGAGAGGAATAGAAGAGAGAGAGAGGAATAGAAGAGGGAGAGAGAGAGGAATAGAAGAGGGAGAGAGAGAGGAATAGAAGAGGGAGAGAGAGGAATAGAAGAGAGAGAGAGAGAGGAATAGAAGAGGGAGAGAGAGAGGAATAGAAGAGGGAGAGAGAGGAATAGAAGAGAGAGAGAGAGAGGAATAGAAGAGGGAGAGAGAGAGGAATAGAAGAGGGAGAGAGAGGAATAGAAGAGAGAGAGAGAGAGGAATAGAAGAGGGAGAGAGAGAGGAATAGAAGAGAGAGAGAGAGAGGAATAGGAGAGGGAGAGAGAGAGAGAGAGAGGCAGACAGGCCAGAGAAGTACAAATACTAAGAAAAGTCTATGATGAGCGTTGGTCTGATGATGAACCAATCTCAGTCTGGAGTTTAAGGGCCGTGCCGTTGTGGTGGGGTCCCGGTGCTGTGGTGGGGTCCCGGTGCTGTGGGGGGGTCCCGGTGCTGTGGGGGGGTCCCGGTGCTGTGGGGGGTCCCGGTTCATGAATGGCTGATGTCATACACTAAGTGTACACGTTTCCTGTACAGTTTACTCTACTGTCTTTAGGCTGCATTGTCCAAGCCCTAGACATTGTTTTTTTTTTTGTTTGTTTTTTTTAAGGACTGAGACCCAACCATGGTGGAGGAAGGGGCCAAATGTTCACCAGGGTACAGGAAGCTGCCATTGTGAACTTGGTTTTGGAAAATAGTGAAATCAGATTAGGTGAATTTCAAAGTCACATCAATCCAAGACAGGGGTGGACTGGGGCAAAAAATCCGCCCTGGCATTTTTGGCTCCAACCGGCCCACAAATCTGCATAAATAAAAAATATGTATTTATTATTCTATTCTTTATTCCTATACATATACACTCACTGGCTGTTTCATTAGATGCACTTGTTCAATGTAATCCAGTCAAATACATCAGCGCTAATACAAGCTTTATCATTTTCAGTTTTTGTTGAAATTGTTGCAACGGTTATAGTTTGACGTAGTGTTTGTTATTGAGGTTGTAATGGGTGGTGGTGGCATACTGGAGTGGAATGTGGAATTAAGTGTTTTCCTGCTTTTTCCGGTAAGAAGGAAGTTAATCGCTGAGGGATCCCGGGCCGTCATCACCGTGGACAGGCTCTATGTCAACGGCCAGCTGTTCCGAGACCCCGCTGTCACTCCCTGGCTCTACTGATGGTCCTCACAAGCTGAGTATGACCACTCTAACACACACACATCACAGGTTTACTCAGGTCCAGGTAAGAGTTTAACTGTAACATCAGTAAACATCATGAACAACGTATATTAAAGCGAAGCTAATTAGTATTACATCATTAATGTACACGATGTTTGCTATATTGCGGTAGTAATAATTATTATGGACTTGCACTGTCAGCACTGGGATATTAAAAAAAAAAAAAAAAAAAAGCACGGATATAATTAAAAAAAAAAAAAAAAAAAAAAAAGCACTCGTTACGTCACCGCTAAATGTCACCTATGGGTTTGAATTGGTTCTTTTTCTGTTTTTGGTTTCTCACTTTTCTTTTCTATTTCCACCCCCCCTCCCTTGTTTTGATAACAATACACTTCCACTGTTTTCACCACATTAAAACCTCAACATCACAATCCAACTGTCACCATATCACACACTCATATACTGACAGACACACACTACTACGTTTGAATAGCCAGTCAGACTTAGGGATCCTAAGTACACACGCACAGATATATGCATCCACACACACTCACACACACACACACATGCAGACAGACACATACAAAGATGCACGCATGCACACACGCACACAAACGCATGCACCTAGTCAAACACACATGCGGACACATATACACGCACACACTCACGCATGCACACACACACACACAAACACACCCATACACGCACGCGGACACACATACACACACACACCCACACATACAGCATTAGAGAACCCACCTAGAAGATGAGTGTAGCTAGAAACACGCTCAGGTTTGTCACCTGGAATGTACGAGGAATGGGCACGCAAATAAAAAGACAAAAAGTTTTTGAACACTTAAACAAACTACAGGCAGACATTGTCTTGTTACAAGAGACACACACACCTACAATAGGACATCACAAATTGATATCACCACAATTCCCTCACACATACTCAGCTTGTTTTAACTCCAAGCAGAGAGGCGTAGCTATATTAATCAACAATAAAATACAATTCTCGTGTAAAGACACAATCACAGATCCAGAGGGAAGATTTATAATTATTCACATCTCTCTTCAGAACATAGAGATGTGTATCGCAAACATCTACGGCCCAAATGTTGATGACCCCTCCTTCTATCATAATCTCTTCACCACCCTCTCAACACACTCTGATAAAACACTGATAGTGGGAGGAGACCTCAACATCGCCTTCAATCAACAAGTAGACAGAGCTAGTAAAGCAGCAAACACCCGACACTGGGAATCTACAGACATAGTCCAGCAGTACATGAGTGACTATGGTCTTTGCGACGCCTGGCGCACCTCTCATCCCACTCTTAAAGAGTACACCTTCTACTCAGCAGTGCACCAATCTTATTCGCGCTTAGATTACTTTCTGGTGAGTAAATCAGTGATTAAAGACATCTTGGACACACAGATTCACCCCATTACTATCAGTGACCATGCACCTGTCACTATGACAGTTACTAATAGAACAATCACCCCTCCTATTAGACAGTGGAGATTTAACACGTCACTGCTTAAGGATCCAGATTTCCTCACATTCTTTAAAAAACAATGGACAATCTTTTTAGAAACAAATGACCTGCCTGGTGTCTCTCCCTGCGTCCTCTGGGAGACAGCTAAAGTTGTCATGAGAGGTAAAATCATTTCTTACTCCTCATACAAGACCAAAAGAGAAAAAAAAAAGGAGAAAGAACTGGAAGATAAAATCAAAACCATGGAAACAGCTCATGCTGCCTGCAAAGACGACAGCCTATTAATGGAACTAAGAAAATTTAAAATAGAGTTGAACAAAATAATTGAACATAAAACACAATTTCAACTGCAGAGACTACGCTGGGAGAACTTTGAACATGGTAATAAATCCAGCAAACTTTTAGCCAATCAGTTAAAACGAAATAAAGAAAAATGTACAATCCCCTCAGTCCAAACTCAAAATGGTAAAATCACTTTTAACCCACAAGAAATAAACAATACTTTCAGAGAATTCTACAAAAAACTTTACTCTTCACAAATTGATCCTTCACAATCTGAAATAGAGAGCTTTCTGAGCACAGTCAACCTCCCAAAATTAAAAGAAGAACAGATCCAAGGTCTAGAAGCTTCCATCTCAGTAGAAGAACTGCAGGAAGCTCTCCAGCACATGCCTGATGGTAAAGCTCCAGGACCTGATGGATACCCCACTGAATTTTACAAAGAATTATGGTCTTTACTCTCACCTATTTTTTTCAGAATAATTGAGGAAATTAAAGAATCTTCAACTCTCCCCCAACATATGAACTGTGCAAATATCAGTCTTCTTCTAAAACCGGATAAAGATCCCACACTACCATCTAGCTATCGGCCGATATCACTAATCAATGTAGATCTTAAAATAATTAGTAAAACATTAGCAAGCAGACTGGAAAAAATCACACCCCACATCATACACCCAGATCAAACTGGGTTTATTAAAGGACGACACTCCACTAATAATACACGTAGATTAATTAATCTTATAGACCACTGCCACCACAATAAACAAAAAGCCATTATCACCTCCTTAGATGCAGAAAAAGCCTTTGATAGGGTAAATTGGAAATTTCTACTTGCTACACTACGGAAATTTGGATTTAGAGAATATTACCTTTCCTGGATAAAAATACTGTATACCTCACCCAGTGCCTGTGTTAAAACCAATGACCAAATGTCCTCAAGGTTCAATCTTGAGAGAGGCACCCGACAGGGGTGTCCACTCTCACCATCTCTCTTTGCAATTTTCATCGAACCACTAGCAGCAGCCATCAGACAGAATAATAACATAAAAGGAATACGAACAGCAAATATAACACATAAAATATGTCTCTATGCGGATGATGTGCTAATTTTCCTGCAAAACGCACAGACCTCTCTTCCAGAAACAATAGGGTTGATAGACAGATTCTCCTCAATCTCAGAATATTCTATAAATTGGAACAAATCAGTAGTCTTGCCTATCAACTCTACATTTCAGCACACACCTAACACCCCACTAAAACCAGGGAACATCAAATATCTCGGCATTAACGTCTCAGCCAAACTCTCAGACTTGGTACACTTAAACTACACCCCCCTTATTAAAGCAATAGAGGAGGACCTCACTCGATGGAGGACACTCCCAATTTCACTTATGGGGAGAGTAGCAACAATCAAAATGATGATCTTGCCTAAAATTAACTACATCTTCTCAATGATCCCAGCAAAACCACCAAAAACCTGGTTTAACACTCTTGATTCTCATGTCTCAAAATTCTTATGGAAAAATAAACCATCACGTATAAGTTTAAAAACACTCCAGAACACCAAGGACCAAGGTGGTTTAGAACTCCCAAATTTTTATAATTATTATCTGGCCAATAAACTACTTTATGTTGTAAAATGGATCAATCAGAAACCCCTAGATGAAGGCTGGCTAGACGTTGAAAAAACATTCTGTGAAGATCTCCAAGTCAGAGATCTTCCCTTCTTCAGTCCTGACATCAAAAAGCACAGCTGCTTCAAAAGCATCAATATAAACACGTCGCTGACAGCTTGGTGGGAATTTCTTAAAATAAATGGATCTACACTCATTCCCTGCAAACTCACACCCATCTGGAACAATCCCGACATCCTGCAAAGAAAAAAACCAATAAACTTCCCAAGATGGCAAAATAAAGGAATAAGACACTTAGAACAACTTATCTCCAATAACTCTTTTATTCCATTTAATGAACTAATAGAAACATATGGTATCAGTCAAAACAACTATCTGGAATATCTTCAGCTTAAGTCAATAATACAAACTAAGTTCAAACTAGAACAGATTAACTTGAACTTACCTCAGACAGTGACAAACCTCCTGAAGATCTCAGCACCTAAACCTCTTTCTAAAATTATCTCAATCCTGTCAGGTTCAAATATCTCAATATCCCTTCCCACGTTCAAATGGGAAGAAGATCTCAACATCAACAGAGACCCAACGTTTTGGTCAGAAATCTGTACAAATACATTCAAAATGAGCAAAAACCCCAATATACAGCTCATACAATACAAGATCCTTCACAGAGTTCATTACACAGGACAAAGGATGTTCAAGATGGGGCTCACTCCCACTAACATATGTTCAAACTGCACAGGTGATCTCCCAGATACTTATCTACACGCACTTTGGCTGTGTACGCCAGTCCAAACCTTCTGGCAAAAGATTTGTGAAGATTTATCGTTATGCCTGGGCCACCCTATTCCAGTCTCACCTTCACTTTGCTTGTTAGGAGATCTCACAGAAATTAAAAGAGAAAAAAATGAGTCCTGCATGCTCCTGGTTTCCCTAAGCGTCGCAAAAAAGGCGATCCTCATGAACTGGAAATCCAAAAGTAATTTGAATATAAAGTTATTTAAAAACTTACTTCTAGACCACATCACATTGGAGAGAATGTCTGCTTGTAGGAAAAATCATTTGACAGAATTTGAGTCCACATGGTCCCCAATAATTAAATACACCATGTAGCCCTGTGGGGGGGGGTAGTGGCTCCACCCCGGGGCTCTGGGGACCGTCCGTGGCTGGGGCGTCGTGGCTTTGGTGGTTGGTGGCTCTGTGGGCTCGGGGGTGTCCTGGCATCTATGCTGGAGGGTTACGGCCTGGCCTGGGGAGTCCTGGGCGGGGATGTGGGGGGGGCTCTGCTCTGGGCCGGGGTCGGGCCCGCTGGGGCGGGATGGGGGGGCTGGGCGTCGGGCCCCGGCTGGGCTGTCGACTGGGGGGAGGTTGGGGGCGGGTTGTCCGGGCCCTGGGGGTGCGGGGCCTCCCCCTTCCCGGTGGGGGTGCCCGCTGCGGCGCTGGGGGTGGGTCCTCCCTCTGGCCCCCTCCCCCGGTGGGGCGGGTTGGCCCCTGCTGCCGCGCTCCGGGTCTGCCTCATTCCCGGATTGGGGGGAGCGGGGTACGGGGGGGGCTCCGGGTTCTGGATGGACGGTTAACTGAGAGTGACCTCCAGGGCCTGATAGGGGTGTGCGTGTGCGTGTGAGTTGGGGTGTGTGGGTTGGGGTGTGTGGGTTGGGGTGTGGGGCTGTGTGGAGTGGGCGAATGAGGGGGGGTGCCCTGGCCACTGGCCTCCGGCTGGGCTCGCACTGGGCCCTGCGGGTCTCGGACTCTGCTGTCTGGCCGTTGGGTGGGGTGGGGGCTCCCTGCCCGGGTCCCCTTGCGGCGCCTTGTTTGGGGGGGTGTGGCCCCCCTGGTCCTAGGCCGGCCGCTCGGGGGGTGGGGTGGGGCAGCGCGGGGGGTCCAGCTGGGCCAAGGTCCTAGCGACGGGGGGACCCCCTCCCTCAGAACCCTCCCTGCCTTACCTCACCTTATATTACCCCACAATAGGGAAGAGTGGGGCGGTGCCTAGGTGGGGGGTCCAGGCTACTTAATTGCGGTCTGGGTCCTCCCCCGACTTTGCACCACCCACAATTTTAACCACACTTAGTCATGCAGGGTCTTGAGGGGGTAAGCCGCTTTCGGGGTTCTGCCGCTTGTCAGCGGTAGAACGCCCGGGCCCCGCTACCCCCCAATTTTAAACCGCACCATAGACACACACATCGCATCCACCTTTTCAAAACACAAAAACACACCCTTACATACATCCAACACACATATAGGGCAGGGGAAGGGCGGGAGACGTGGCTCCCCCCAGCACCTCCCGCTGGGGTCCCGCCCCGGCCCGGGGTGAGTGCGGCTGGAGTACGGGGGGCGCGCTCCCTCGGGCGCGGCGCTTGTGGGGGGGCTGGGGTGCGGTGCTCCTTCTCCACTTGCTGTTGGATTGGTGGAGGTTGGGATACCGCGGTGGCCGGGAGGGGGCCCGGCCGGCGGCCTGAGGGTGCGAGAGTCATCACTCCCCCCCCCGTTCCGTGTGTGTGTGTGTGTGTGTGTGTGGGTGTGTGGGTGTGTGGGTGTGTGGGTGTGTGGGTGTGCGGGGTGGGTCATGGGTTGGGTTTCCCAATCAAGACCCGGGGGGAGGGGTTATGGGGCGGGTGGATTATGAGGCTCCTGGGGGTGTAGAGTTGACTGTTCTCCGACCGGGGCCTGCGCCGGGCTTCGCTTTCCTGGGTCTGGGGGCGGGGCTGGTCCGGGGCGCGGCGGCTGGGGCCGTCTCTGCCTTACCGGGTTGGGGGGGGCGGTGGGTGGGCCTGTTCCCGGGGGTGCGGTGGGACTCGCCGCCGGGGTTGGGGGGGCTCTCGGCCCGCTCGGCCCGGGGGCCCTGCTCCGGCCTTTTCTCGGCTTGGCGGCTTGGGTCGGGGCCTGGGGCCCTGTGCCCTTTGTCCTTCTCTTGTGGGCCCCTCTTGCCTGGGGGGGATTCCTCTCTGCATTCTCCGTCGGGTGCTTTTTGGGCGGGGGCGGGGCTCTCTGGGGTGGTTCGCTGGGGTCTCCCCGGGCCTGGGGGGCTTCTGCCTGCCGGGGTGGCGGTGTCCGGGCGCGGTGGCCTCGGACCCCGGGGTGTCACCACGGGTCCCCCCACAACAGTTCCGGCCACACCCAGTGGACAAGCCACACACACTCACATACACGCACACACACACACACACACTTTCACTCCTCACGAAAGGTGCTTCTGAAGTTGCTTGTTGTCTGTCATCATTTGCTCAAACTTTAAAAATCATGTTCCTCTTTTGTTGTTGCCTCTTTGTTATTTCATGTTCCTGCTTCACGTTACTGTCTAGATAGAGCTGCTCAGGCTGGTTAAATCTAGGAAATCATCTTACTGTCTAGATAGAGCTGCTCAGGCTGGTTCAATCTAATAACAGTTGGAAAGTATTTGGATGAGTGTGATTATTGCAAATAATATATGTAGCACAACAAGGACATTGTATGTTATCCCCTTCCCCCCACCCCCCTCCCCCCTCCCCCCTCGACTTTCTTCTCTCTCTTCTCTTCTCTCTCTCTTTGTGCGTTCCCCCCCGGTCGTGTACGGCAGCCATGCCAGCTTCTGACGGAGAAGGCAACAGGAGGAGACTCCAGGTCTCTCCCTGTTGCAAGACCAAAAACTGTTCTGACTCCGAAGGCTCTCAATCACATCATATTGTTGGCCCAAGCTGCCGAACAGGACAAGGGCAAAGAAGAAAAAAAAAAAGGAATTAAGTGTTCCTAATAATTTCTCCCCATTGACGTATGTTAACGGCTTGAAGTTGGACAAAAGTAAAAGGAACACACAGCTCATTATAATGCACTAAAGTACACCACCCCCATCCACTAAGGCCCTGTTTCCACCTCAACGTTTCACGTGACAACACCTAATCCGCTAAAAACAAAGGAGAGTGTTTCCACTGCAGCAGCGGACACAGAGACAACGGTGTAGTTAGTCTGCCGGGCCACAGGAGGGCGCTGTTGCTTGATTTTGTAATGAAACTACTCAGACGTGTGCAGAGAACAAAACACTATAAAGGTGAAGAAAATGGAGAGAACCTGACATCCTAGTGGACTGATGAGGAACCGGATGATATCAGGGAGAGTCTCAACTATTAAACTACTGATCTGGACCATAAAACTAGAATATGGACCGCGGGGAGTACCACTACGGGTCGTACCACTACGGGTCGTACCACTACGGGTCGTACCGCTACAGGTCGTACCACTGCGGGTCGTACCACTGCGGGTCGTACCACTACGGATCGTACCACTGCGGGTCGTACCACTGCGGGTCGTACCACTGCGGGTCGTACCACTACGCGGCCGCCATGTTTGTTTGTTTGTTTTGAGGGAGGGGGGGGGAGATGAGCAGTAACAGGCTCTGTAGCCTCCATCAGTCTCTGCAGGAGGGATTAGTACCGTGAAAGAATCTTTCCACCTTGAGAGCCGGATTAAAAACTTTGTGGATACAGTGGATCAGAACACTGGTGTCGTGGAAACGGACCCCCCAAAGTGAAGAACGTTTTGCGGATACACTCAAATTCGTTGTCCTGTAAACGGGGCCTAAGACACGTGTCAAACTCAAGGCCCGCGGGCCAAATGTGGCCCGCCACGTTATTTTATGTGGCCCGCGAGGGCTTAAAGTTCTGATTGTCTTAAAAAAATACTGTGTTGTTTATAATAGACGTGCAGAGCACGCCTTGGGGTGCGCGTCTATTGGCAACATTACGGTAATTACATGTGCCTTTGTTGAGGCGGAAATAGTTCTGAATTTGTGCAAATCCAGATTAAGATATTCCCGGCGCCGACCCGTGTTCCACCCGACGAAAGACAACCCCCCCCCCCCCCCCCGCGTGCGCTGCGTTGAGGCACTGACACGGGTCACGAGGGCCGAACGAGGTGAGCCATGCGGCAGGTTGGAAGAGGCTCCCTCCAAGCCCCGGGCCGAGCGGTGTTAAGAATAAAAATAAAAACGCTTACAAAAATTTTATTTGCTGTTGTTTAGGCACTTTTGCACCAACTGCAAAATATCATTTTATCAAGTAGTGAGGTTTGTTTCTTCCAGCTCACCACATCTTTGTAAAACTGCAGTGACCATAAACTACATTTCCCACAATGCATGCTGATTCTATTCATTTTAAAATAGTAAAGATTTAAATTTGCAGTTTTGCTACAATCTGGCACATTTACAATTTGTGTACAATTTATACATGATTGTTATATTATATTACCCGTGAAGATTGCAGTGTATAAACATCAATGCAGTTTTCAACAAGTAGAACTGAGAAATATAAACGATCCAAAATGTCCAGGAAGAGAAAACGTGATTCAGATGAAAGGATGTTTGATGAACGAAGGGAGGAGAAGACATGTTTGTCCTTCCAGGAGAGAAACAGTTTGTCTTTAGTGTTCTGAGACGTGTCGGTTTCAAAGAGTAAAATATAAGTTCACATCTTGATACGAAGTATGACAGAGTTAGACTGAACAGAGCAACTAGCAAATATATATTTTATATCTATGCAAATGTATGTCATATTTGTAATATGAGTTAGTAATAAAGTCAGAATTATTTAAAATTGAGGAGTAATTACATTTATTTTACATTATATTTTTTTACATTAAGTTCCATTCATACTGTCTTACAGTTCCATTTAGGTCCATGTATACTGTGTTACAGTTACATTTAGTTCCATGTATACTGTGTTACAGTTCCATTTAGTTCCATGTATACTGTGTTACAGTTCCATGTATACTGTGTTACAGTTCCATGTATACTGTGTTACAGTTCCATTTAGTTCCATGTATACTGTGTTACAGTTCCATTTAGTTCCATGTATACTGTGTTACAGTTCCATGTATACTGTGTTACAGTTCCATTTAGTTCCATGTATACTGTGTTACAGTTCCATTTAGTTCCATTTATACTGTCTTAGTTCCATGTATACTGTGTTACAGTTCCATTTGTCCCTTTGAGGACAGCCATGATGCTGACGTGTCCTCGGTGGACATGAGTTGGACACTCCTGCTCTCAGACTTCAATAATCCCCCGACTCCTGAGAACGTCTACAACAACAGAAAGTGTGGAAGCTTTATAAAACCCAGAAATGATGGTGTAGCAGTTGTATATGACTGCATTAGATTACACAGGTGAACCAATGCAGTGGCTGGTGAGTGTTTATCTCCATATAAGGTCATGAACTAATGACTAAATCTATAGTAAAATATTAAGACTTGTAGCATCAGCTTGCACTAGATCTGACAGGTCACTACAGAACTCAGTGACTCCCAGGCTGCACATGACGGAGCAACAGGCCTGTTTGACCTTTGACATTAATAAATAGAGACACATGAGGAATGTCTGCAAACAAAAACACCTTTTTGGTTTTTGACCTCAGTGTGTCTTTAAAATGTTGCTCTCTCAGATAACCTCACAAGTAGAGCTGCGTACAGATCTGTCATGCTGCTTTTTATTACTCACCCCACCCTATGAAGGCTCTGCCTCCATCAGCTGTGGTGTCTGCTGTGCCTCTTGCTCCTGCTGCAGTAGCAGTCAGTTGCCTGAAGCCAGGAAGGGGGCGCCAGAATCAAGCTTTATCTGCGAGTCGGTTCTCTGCTAATTGATTCTCCGGCTGCAGATGCTAACGCTGCAGCACCTGCTGCTGCTGGAGAGCAGCAAAAGCTCTGCTGCTTCCAGGGCTTTCATTTCTTTTAGTCGCTGCTTCTCTGCCCCTCCAGAGTGTTTTTTCGGTGGTTGTTTATCCATGTTGTTGTCTGTCTCCTGACCTCACCTGACCTCGGCTCACCTGCGGTGTGATTGAACGTAACTCTGTTAGCCCCGCCCATCCAGCAACTGGGTGATTGACAAGCCCCTGACTGACAGATAACCAATTCAATTCAATTCAATTCAATTGTATTTGTAAAGCGCTAAATCACATCAACAAATATCTCAAAGCCTCTTACAATGATAGAGAACAACAGAACCCAACTAAACCCCAATGGGCTGTGCTGTAACACCGTCAGCCCACAGTAGTGTGCGCTGATTGGCCAGACAATTATGTTAAGTGGGACCTGCTGACCAGCCCACAGAGACACCGGCCCACAGAGACACCGGCCCACAGAGACACCGGCCCACAGAGACACAGGCCCACAGAGACACAGGCCCACAGAGACACAGGCCCACAGAGAGACAGGCCCACAGAGAGACAGGCCCACAGAGACACCGGGCCACAGAGAGACAGGCCCACAGAGACACCGGCCCACAGAGACACAGGCCCACAGAGAGACAGGCCCACAGAGACACAGGCCCACAGAGAGACAGGCCCACAGAGACACCGGCCCACAGAGAGACAGGCCCACAGAGAGACAGGCCCACAGAGAGACAGGCCCACAGAGACACCGGCCCACAGAGAGACAGGTCCACAGAGACACAGGCCCACAGAGACACAGGCCCACAGAGAGACAGGCCCACAGAGACACCGGCCCACAGAGAGACAGGCCCACAGAGAGACAGGCCCACAGAGACACCGGCCCACAGAGAGACAGGCCCACAGAGACACAGGCCCACAGAGAGACAGGCCCACAGAGACACCGGCCCACAGAGACACTGGCCCACAGAGACACAGGCCCACAGAGACACACAGAGACACAGGCCCACAGAGACACAGGCCCACAGAGACACCGGCCCACAGAGACACAGGCCCACAGAGACACAGGCCCACAGAGACACCGGCCCACAGAGAGACAGGCCCACAGAGAGACAGGCCCACAGAGACACCGGCCCACAGAGAGACAGGCCCACAGAGACACAGGCCCACAGAGAGACAGGCCCACAGAGACACAGGCCCACAGAGAGACAGGCCCACAGAGACACCGGCCCACAGAGAGACAGGCCCACAGAGACACAGGCCCACAGAGAGACAGGCCCACAGAGACACAGGCCCACAGAGAGACAGGCCCACAGAGATACCGGCCCACAGAGACACAGGCCCACAGAGAGACAGGCCCACAGAGACACCGGCCCACAGAGAGACAGGCCCACAGAGACACCGGCCCACCGGGATTGTGCCCGGTATGCCAGATGGCCAGTCCACCCATGACATGACATGTGTTTCTGTTTGTGTATGTATGGATGGATATATGAAAGTGTGGGTATGTAGGGGTGTCCATGATGTATTAGTATGCATACATATCTTTTATCATCAGTCGTAAATGGGAGAGAAAAGGATGAAGAAATATAAAAGAAGTGACATTTTGTTTGAAGATACGTTTAAGTTTTAATTTGCTTCATGCTTTTGGAACAAAACCAAAAAAAGCCATTGTACACCAGTTGTTTGCAAAATATTGTTCATAAAGTTCTAATATAAAAAAAATGTTTTTTTAATATCAAAACGTGCAGCTTGTTCATGAAACCACTGATATGCAAATTAGATGGGAGAGGCACGCCATCGTGATCAAAGGCAATCAAAGGCAATCAAAGGCAATCAAAGGAGCGCAAAAGAGCTCAAAGGAGATCAAAGGAGCTCAAAGGAGCTCAAAAGAGCTCAAAGGAGATCAAAGCCAGAACTGAACCTATAAAGTCCTCAAAGTTCCCAGAGCTGCACACTTCAGAGCCTAGAGTTCAGGAGAGTTTTTGCGGACAACGAACAGTTACGACTTTCAAAATACTAGAATTACGGTTCAACTTTTTGAACAAACGAGCGAGACATTATGGGAGGAGAAATGTCTTCGTGGTTTCACCCAGAATCTTCTGCTTCTTCAGGTGAGTGACGTCCTCACACCAAATGAAGAAGCTGTGAAAACAGCCTGGATGATTGAATGTAAAGCAGAACACAGCAGCTCTGACTGAACACATCATTTAGAAGGAAAATACTGCTGGACTCATTTCATGTAAAATCAAATAACTTCATAAAATCCTGCTGACTGAACCACTCTAGTTTGATTCATTCCATGTTTGATATTTCGATCTTTCTAGGAAACACTACAAATTGATTTTCAGCATATATTTTTTAATAGTTTTATCACTATTTTTCTCAAATATACATGATATGTATTATTTCTCCAGTTGGAGTTTGGGACAGTTTTTCAGCTCCTGTTGCAGTTCACTACACTTCATGCGTCTAAACTTCTCATCGTGGTTTTAGGCAGCGAGCCGCCCGGCCGTCATTTGGACACTCGATTTTGGGAAAAGACGGCTGAAAAAATAGCGGGCGTGTTGCTCAAAGCCTCTAAAATATGTGTATAATGGCCATCACTGTTGGTCGCAGTCTAATTTTGCCTGACTTCATCTTTTTTCGCTGAAATATAGCAAATTATGGGCTCATGTACACAACGCACAACTGACTTCTGGTGTTGTATTACGCCCAGCAACGAGCAACGTGATTGGTCAATTCATACCATGTGGTCTATACCTTTTGAGAGGCGGCCTCTGGTCGGTTTGTAATTCTCTTGACTCATCCTGGTGCTTTCAAATGCTGAAGCAGAGAGGAGGATTTTTCACTTCCAATGAGAAAGTGACATGAGAAAAGGAAATATATTACTCTTAAGAAGCAAAACCCACAGACCTTAATGGAGGTTCATCTTCCTAAAATCAGCTCTTCACTGCTGCAGAAAAAACCTAGTAAAACTCCTGAATGTGTCATTAGAGGAAAAATCCTTTATATCTTGAACTCAGTATTTAAGTTTCAGCTTTAAGATTCATTGACATTATTAATTGAACATCTCTGTTGAAATGTGTCTTCATTAAGTTTCATTAAGTTTCCTTCCATCCTGTTGATCCACACATGGGCAGGACCCCTGCTTTCTCTCTCACACACACACACACACACACACACACACACACACACACACACACACACACACACACACACACACACACACACACACACACACACACACACACACACACACACACACACACACACACACACACACACACACACACACACACACACACACACACACACACACACACACACTAAACTATCTCTCTTCTCCACACAGAACTATACCTTGAGGCAGGGGAGGTCCTCACCAGCCCCACCTGTAAGTATAAGGTGATGAGGGTAATTGGAGAGGGCAGTTTTGGAAAAGTCCTGGAGTGCTGGAGGCTGGACAATTGGGAGACAGTAGCAGTCAAAGTGCTGAAAAAGGACATGGTGATGGACACCCAGCATGAGGTAAATATTTACACCTCTGATATTTCTATATTCACATTTATTCTTCACAGTCCAGAGTTTGTTCCAGGATCCCGACCACGTCTTCCTCTTTGTTCCCTCCAGCTCACCATGTTGCGCACCATCAGCCTCCTGGATCCTGACCAGACAAACCTGGTCAGGTTCTTGGAGAGCTTCACCGACAGGGGCCACACATGTCTGGCTTTTGAGAAGCTGGACATGGACCTATTTGAGTTCCAGGCCCGGGTGGACTTCAAGCCCCTGTGTCCCAATAAGATCCGTGGCATCGCAGAGCAGGTTTGTCTAATTGTCTCCAATAATCTCTTTGTCCGATCAGTAAGAGGAAACAGTGAGTGCGTCCTCACCAACCTGTCCTCTCACACTTCTCTGTGCAGCTCCTGGTGGCCCTTGACTCTCTAAACGGACTGGCGGTCCTGCACGGCGACATCAAGCCGGATAACGCCATGCTGGTCCGTTTAGAGGAGAGGCCGCCGAGAGTGAAGCTCGTGGATTTTGGCAAAGCGATTCCAACCAGCGACGCCTATCCCGGGATGATCGTCCAGGCCATTGGGTACAGGTACGTTCACGTCCTGGTGTTGATCCACACTACCGGGCTCCATGTTGGTCAGCTCTTCAGCTCTCCTGTGTTTCGTCCTCAGAGCCCCCGAGGTGTCTCTCGGCCTCCCATTCAACGAGGCGGTGGATGTGTGGGGAGTGGGGTGTCTCCTCGCCTTCCTCTACCTCGGCGGCAACCTCTTCCCTGTCAGGTGCAATTATCAGATGGTAGGTCTGCCTGTTCCTGCGTGTTTCCAGAAGAAGGTGTAAGAACCTCTGCTGATGTGTCTGTGATTCTGCCTGCAGATGAGGAGTGTTGTCCAGATCCTGGGGCAGCCATCAGACCACCAGCTGTCTCAGGGACTATATACAACCTCCATGTTCATCAAGGAGGAGGTCAGCGATGAAGGCCCAAGATGGCGCCTTATGGTAAAGTAACTTGTTCCTTTTGGACTTGGTTTAATACTCTTACTGGGAACATTTCTCAAACAGTTGTGATATTTGTGTTCCTGCAGACTCCTGACGAATACTCTGCGGTGAACACCACCCCAGCACGAAGGGTGGAGGACTGTTTTGAGTTCCCTGGCGGCCTGAATGACCTCATGGATGTCAGTACTCTCTCACGGCTTCTGTCTTCTTCACTTTCTCACATCCAATTTATTTAGTACATTTGGTACATTCTTAATAGTTTAAAGCTCATTAAATGTCCCACATTCAACTTTCATGTAACTTGATCTCTGAAAGAAATGCTTCGGAGAGTTCCAGAACATTTCTTATGGGTGGCAAAGTCAATCATTTCAACTATTTGGACAACTAGAAAAAGGAGATATTACCGTAATTTCAGGACTATAAGCTGCTGCTTTTTTCACACGTTTTGAACAATGAAGGTCGCAGATACTTGGGTGAGGCGTTCAGGCGCATCACGAAACTCCACCTTCCTTTTATTCTTATTAAATTCGGTGGGTGCGGTTTATATTCAGGTGCGCATAATAGTCCAGAAATTGCAGTAATTAATGAATACAGCAAATATTAAGGTGGTTCATTTAACCAGGATATTTATGTTTATACATGAAACTTTTCAGGCATTTTTAGTTTTGGTTTGCAGCAACACAGTTTAACAGTGGATCTCCTCACTGTTCTAAATATGTGAAAGAAAAAGTTTGAACTAAACATTGAGCTCTTGTTTCAAAGTTGCTGGAAGCTGAAGTTGTTCCTTGTTGCTTTGTGTTTTCGTCCGTCAACACGACAACGGAGTCGGAGCCTTTTCTTTCTGGAAAAGTTGCATCTCCAGTGGCTCCGGGAGGCGCCATGGTGTAAACGGGCAAATGGGGTCTGTGACTCGTCTCCGATCCGATCCGCTGACCGGACTGTGTTTGTCATTGCAGATCTATCCAGTGGAGGACTACACTCAGTGGATGGAAAGGGGGGCGCTGGTCCACCTTCTTAAGGGGCTCTTACATCTGGAGGGAGAGAAGCGACTGACCCCTCGTGAAGCGCTTCAACACCCGTTTATCACCCGGTCCTACCTCAGCCAGGTGCCCCTCGATGACGAGCCCCTCACCAGTCCCTCCCAGGACCCCGTCACCCAGAACCCCCTCGGTGGTCCATCCCAGGAACCCCTCAATGAGGACCCCCTCGACGGTCCATCTCAGGACCCTCTCAATGAGGACCCGCTCGGCAGTCCACCCCAGGACCCTCTCAACGAGGAGCCCCTTGATGGTCCCTTTCAGGACCCCCTCTATGAGGACCCCCTCAATGAGGACACCCTCAAGGAGGAGCTCCTCGACGGTCCACCTCAGGACCTCCTCAATGAGGAGCCCCTCAACGAGGAGCCCCTCGATGGTCTCTCTCAGGACCCTCTCAGTGAGGACTCCCTCAGTAAGGAGCCCCTTGATGGTCCCTCCCACGACCCCCTCAATGAGGACCCCTTCAATGAGGAGCCCCTCGATGGTCCCTCTCAGGACCCCCTCAATGAAGACCCTCTCAGTGAGGAGCCCCTCAGTAAGGAGCCCCTTGATGGTGCCTCCCACGACCCCCTCAATGAGGAACCCTTCAATGAGGAGCCCCTCAACGAGGAGCCCCTTGATGGTCCCTCCCACGACCCCCTCAATGAGGACCCCTTCAATGAGGAGCCCCTCAACGAGGAGCCCCTCGACGGTCCCTTCCAGGACCCCCAGGACTCCAACTTGGGCCGTCCTCAGCTCTCGGGGACCCTCCTTGACATCGCCGCCGTCATTTCCACCATAGAACAGCGAGTCGATGTCGAGGAGGAAGCTTCTGGTTCCTCTGAGGAACCGTCTGAAGCTGGAGACGTCCCTCTGCGATCGACCTCCACCAGTCGGTCCAAGAGAGTGAGGACGACAATCCGGAGAGTTTTCCAGACAATCCGCAACACCTTGTGTTGTTGTCTGAAGCCTCAGATTGAGGAGTGACTCTTGTTTAATCCCTTGTGGAAATATATATAAATTATAAACATCAGACCTTGTCCCAACATAGGGTCTTAATTTAAATTTTACATTAATACTCTAACTACTATTATAGATATAGATCTTATTTATTTTATGTTTTGTTTGTTTCTTTACCATTGTTGGTATTTTATTTTCTTACCATTGCTGGTATTGCTTGTTTATTTTTTATTTTGTTTGTTTCTTTACCATTGTTGGTATTTTATTTTCTTACCATTGCTGGTATTGCTTGTTTATTTTTTATTTTTTTTGTTTCTTTACCATTGTTGGTATTTTATTTTCTTACCATTGCTGGTATTGCTTGTTTATTTTACATTTTGTTTGTTTCTTTACCATTGTTGGTATTTTATTTTCTTACCATTGCTGGTATTGCTTTTTTATTTTATATTTTGTTTGTTTCTTTACCATTGTTGGTATTTTATTTTCTTACCATTGCTGGTATTGCTTGTTTATTTTATGATTTTTTTTTTTGTTTCCTTACCATTGTTGGTATTTTGTTTCCTTACCATTGCTGGTATTTTCTTGTTTATTCTTATATTTTCTCTTGCTGTATGATTTATTAAATAATGTGTATCGATGATTGCCATTCAGTTTTGAATCCACACTTACAGAAAAATGGAAGATGTAACTGTGACATTCATAATCTCTCCAGGTTTTCTCTGTATTCACAAAGCATCCTGAGGCTAAAAGTAGCATGTCGTGACGTCACTCTTAAGAAAAATCGTAGAATTCCTAGAAATTTAAGACTTTTCTTAGAATTTTTCCTTACAAAGATAAAAGTATTCACAAAGCATCTTAAGCCCTCAGAGAGCTCCTAAGGCAGAAAACCGCTAAGAGTAGTGAGGAAGACTTTTAAGAAGACCTAAGAGTTTCTTAAACAGACAAGATGACGGAAAGACAAAGAGAAACTAAGATGTTCTCTGTTTGTTTAATCAGTGGTACCGCGCTTTGTGCGTACAATTTTTTTGAAGGTGTGAAAAAAGTAAATATTTTAAAGGGGTGTTTTTGTCTCTGCTTGGTGTCGTGTAAACGGACCCCCCAAAAGTGAAGAAAGTTTTGCAGATACACTCTAATTTGTTGACGTGTAAACGGGGCCTTAGTTACTATTTCTGTGTAAAATATAACAATCTTAAATAAAAGGGAAGGTGTGAGATCCGAGTACAGACCGTTACAAAACCAGTGAATTGTCGACAATACACAATAATCACCATGAAGCATTCAATTCAGCTAACAGGCGTTTATTAACAAAATGTATTAATTCATCAATAATTCTGAAATCATCTCATAAATCAACACATTCAAGTAGCAAACGACATCTAACACGGAGATCTAATCTATTAAACAGCAACACTATGTACAGAGTGTGTGTGTGTGTGTGTGTGTGTGTGTGTGTGTGTGTGTGTGTGTGTGTGTGTGTGTGTGTGTGTGTGTGTGTGTGTGTGTGTGTTGAGTGATGAGGGTGTGATGACCTCGAATGTCCACCAGGTGGAGACAGACGTCAGTGGGTCAGTGTGACGACCACTAGGGGCGTGTGGCGGCACGCAAACGGAGAGCGCAATGAGTTGGTGCGTCCACCAGGTGGATGTCAAGAGGGATTGCGATGACCCACGTGACCACTAGAGGCGTTTGACTCGCTCTTTCTGAATTTACAAAACTTCCACTCAGTTGCATGTTCAAAGTGTCAATGTCAGTGTATTTGACTCACTCAGTGTGAAACCTGTGCCTGTTTGGATGAACACAGGAATTGAAGCAAGACACACACAAAGCTCTTCCTCAACAGCTCTCAGTCTCTCTCTGTTTTTAGTTTTGATGGCAGTCAGGGTTCGATCTGGAGTGTGTGAAGTGTTCAGGAGCTGTTGGTATAATAACTGGGGGGTGTGTGGAGTAATATATTTTTAAATTCAGTTGAGAACCTGACTTGTTTAATACCCTGGGCGAACAACCGGCCTCCAGACGCATCTGAGATGGTGATTCTCATTTCCTCTGGTGAGCCCTGGCGGCTGGTCTCTCATAGCCAAGTCCACAAATGAACAGAACAAATTCTCCCGATTCGCCACATTCCTGACAGATTAATCAACGTGACGATGCGATGAAGAGATGTTTGATTTTCACGGACCCCTTGGACCAACGGTTGAGAATCACTGGCCCGGATGATTACAGCGACCAGCGAGCTCGCTGTGACGGCGACAGCAGAGTCCCCGCCGCGTTCCTGCCTCAGGCTGCTGCACCAAGAGCGGCGGTGAAGCTGCTGAAGTATGACGGCACAAACCCGCTTGAGCTGTACCTCAGGCAGGTACGCATCGCGGCGGCACACAACGGTTGGAGAGACCAGGACACCGCCACACATCTCGCCCTCACCCTCACCCAGCAGATCCTCCTGGAAGATCTGGACCTGGGCGCGCTGACCACGGCGCTTGAGCGGCGGCTGGCAGTGGCAGCAGAGAGAGAAAAGCTGAACAGCCGCTGCCGCCGGGATGGGGATACCCCAGCTTCCCCGTAGGGGCGCAGGAAGAGCTGGCTCGCCACGCGTTCCTGCAGGGACTCACCCCCGGACGGCTCCGCCAGCTCCGCAACTTCCAAGACCCTGGAGGAGGTACTCCAGGAGGCAGAGCGCGTCGAGACTGTCCTCTCCACACCGCGGGGGGGATCCGGCGCTCAACCCTGTGTACGAATGGCCCACTACAACCGGGATGAGCTGGAGGAGGTCCGCCAGAACCAGTCGTCGAGACCACCACCCCACCACCCCGTCTTCTCCCAGACGGGGTCCAGGCTCAAACCTCTCCTGCCACAGGTGTGACGAGCCCGGCCACATTGCACGCAACTGGCCCGCCCCCACGCCGAGAGCCAGAGCTGCCATGCCGGAGGGAAATGACAACGGGATGGGGAGATGAGGGGATCCCCATCCCAACCTTTCACACCGTTCCAGGGCCACTGCACACTGGTGGGACGTTTTGGCTCCACCAGAGGACTTTACCTGAGCTGAGCTGGACTCTGTGCGCCGCCAGGCTCTCATGGACACGGGATCCACCATTTCTCTGGTGCGGCCGGGAATATTACCGGGCACCTCCAACCCACTTGCCGCTGCGTGGACCTGTACCGGGACGCAGCTTGTGACTGTAACGGGAGAAAAGGCGGCCGGAGTGGACGGAGGTGTCGGCTCAGAGCCAGGAGCTGGAATCGTACCACTCCCAGCTGGACAGTCAGGGGAAATGCTCCGCAAACTTTGTTTGTGTTGTCTTGGTAAAATGTTACAGTTCCATGTCTGAGTTGTTCTGTTTTGGTCCAGTGACCGTACATTCTTGTTGTCTCGTCTCTAAACGATTGGTGGGCGTTATTTGTGACACCCTGAGCCGAGGTGAGGTTGCGGCAGAGCGCCCCTCTCAGCGGAGCATGTATGCTGATTCAATAAAGAGCTTCCTGAGCATTCCTGGGTCTCCTGGTCCTGGTATTCACGCTGTGGCACTTCAGTATTACATGATTATGCTGTCAGTCACTACGACACAGCGACACTCAACTATAGTATATGATTTGCAGATAATTAATTATTTGTTTTCCAAAAAGGCTTTTAGACCAATTAGATGAAATAGGATCATTTCCCACGGCACACTAGTCTAACTTATGTGTCCAGTAGAACCTCGGACAAGGAACCCGGTAAGA
The DNA here is from genome assembly GCF_963383615.2 of Lipophrys pholis. Taxonomy (NCBI): domain Eukaryota; kingdom Metazoa; phylum Chordata; class Actinopteri; order Blenniiformes; family Blenniidae; genus Lipophrys; species Lipophrys pholis. The sequence goes on along the minus strand of NC_137644.1, from coordinate 890,696 downwards.
GCGGACAAATGGTCGAGCACAGAGGTTTTAACTGTTAACACACCTGAATGAGTGGACGGCCTCCTGCAGCATGGTGCTGCTGGGAACTTTACTTCAGTCAAACATGAGGCCCATGGAGCAGAACCGGCCCTAACAAGCTCCAGTAAAGCCCCAGAAACCACCAAGGAAGTACTTGGATAGGAGTTTCACTGTATTTTGCAGCAGAATGTTCCATTAAAATTGACTTTATGTTGTGGTTGTAGTTATTTCTCGTACTAATTGTGTGACCTCAACTAGTCTTACAAGTTATCATGTCACAATGTAGTATTTAGTTGTACACAATGTAGTATTTAGTAGTCCACAATGCATTAATGTATGAGATTGCACCCTTTAATCCCCCCCACCCCCCCCCCCCCCCCCCCACACCCAGTTTTTAGAAATATTTAAATTCTGAAAGTAGTGGACTTGCAGTGGAACATATAAGTCTGATTAGTTGATATAAGAAAGATGTTGTTTTTTTCATTTTACTGAAATTGGAGAGAAAGCTGAATGAAAGTTATTAAAATGATCTTTGAATCTAAATATACTTTGTACACACACACACACACACACACACACACACACACAGAGTATAACCACCTGTAGGATATAGTGGACAGTAGATTCATATTTAGCTGTACTGACCTGTAGAACTATGCACCCCTCAGTCTCTAAGACACCAAATCTTTCAAATGCTGGAAGATGAAATTTATGGAAGCAATAAATATCCACTACTGCCGACCAGGAACCTCACAGGAGCCGACCAAGTCATCCAGCCATCATTTGTTAACATACAATCATTTGCCATTGTTTCTTTACACTCTGAAATGACATCAAATTGTCTCTCCAGGTTGACATGAATATTGCCGGTTGACTGAGGTTATAGTGCTGATCAGACCTGGAAACATGCAGGAATTCATAACGTGACCTTCCTTTGGATTCTATCCAAACCTTCAGTTGAGATCAAATTCACTCTCAAGCCTAATAAATATCTACATTTGCCCTCAGTACCAACCCAGTCTGTGAGAACGTATAGAAGATGGAAGCAAAGTAGTTAATAACATAGCTGAAAGTGGACATGAGAGGTGGAGCTGCTAGAGGAAGTCAGAGGAGCTTTCAGGCAGAGCCAGTGAGGTTTGATGGTGCAGGGATAGAATACACTGTTTTTACCTGAAGCTGCTGCATCTGGATCCCTGCCTTGGCGCTCTGCTTCCAGCCACTGGTGCAAAGCTTCAGAGGAGTCACATGTAGACAAACATGGAGGGGGGGGGGGGGGCAAAGAAAGGAAGAGCAAAAAGTCAAACCAGATGCACAGAGAGAAGCAACCTGAGAATGATTTAAGCATGAACATGATATCACAGGAGAACCTGGCCTGAAAGACAGAACCACAAGGAAGGGTTCTTCTGAACCGGTACCTGAAGCTCCACACTGAGACTTCTGGTCTGAACCAACATGAGTGGTAAAGCCTCAAAACGAAAAGCTGCACAGTGAAAACCATTTTGGACAAAAAGGAGAACATCATTTAAAAAACATGTTAAAAAGTTTGGATCTCCAGAAAGTGCTGGCTTCAGAGACGCTAAAGAAACAACAATGTTTTGGTGAAACTGAGTGAATTAGGAGGAAATGGTTTAATGTTAGTGAGCAACACACTATTCTCTTTCTCTCTCCATCTCCCTCTCTCTTTCTCTCTCCCTCTCTTTATCTCTCCATCTCCATCTCTTTCTCTCTCCATCTCTTTCTCTCTCCCTCTCCCTCTCTTTCTCTCTCCCTCTCCCTCCATCTCTTTCTCTCTCCCTCTCCATCTCTTTCTCTCTCCATCTCTTTCTCTCTCCATCTCTTTCTCTCTCCCTCTCTCTCCATCTCTTTCTCTCTCCCTCTCCCTCTCTTTCTCTCTCCATCTCCCTCTCTCTCTCCCTCTTTCTCTCTCCCTCTCTTTCTCTCTCCCTCTCCCTCTCTTTCTCTCTCCATCTCCCTCTCTCTCCCTCGCCATCTCTTTCTCTCTCCATCTCCCTCTCTCTTTCTCTCTCCCTCTCTCTCCATCTCTTTCTCTCTCCCTCTCCCTCTCTTTCTCTCTCCATCTCTTTCTCTCTCCCTCTCTCTCCATCTCTTTCTCTCTCCCTCTCCCTCTCTTTCTCTCTCCATCTCTTTCTCTCTCCCTCTCCCTCTCTTTCTCTCTCCATCTCTTTCTCTCTCCCTCGCCATCTCTTTCTCTCTCCATCTCCCTCTCTCTTTCTCTCTCCCTCTCCCTCTCTTTCTCTCTCCCTCTCCCTCTCTCTCCCTCTCCATCTCTTTCTCTCTCCCTCTCTCTCCATCTCCCTCTCTCTCCCTCGCCATCTCTTTCTCTCTCCATCTCCCTCTCTCTTTCTCTCTCCCTCTCTCTCCATCTCTTTCTCTCTCCCTCTCCCTCTCTTTCTCTCTCCATCTCTTTCTCTCTCCCTCTCTCTCCATCTCTTTCTCTCTCCCTCTCCCTCTCTTTCTCTCTCCATCTCTTTCTCTCTCCCTCGCCATCTCTTTCTCTCTCCATCTCCCTCTCTCTTTCTCTCTCCCTCTCCCTCTCTTTCTCTCTCCCTCTCCCTCTCTCTCCCTCTCCATCTCTTTCTCTCTCCCTCTCCCTCCATCTCTTTCTCTCTCCCTCTCCCTCTCTTTCTCTCTCCCTCTCCATCTCTTTCTCTCTCCATCTCTTTCTCTCTCCCTCTCTCCCTCTCCATCTCTTTCTCTCTCCATCTCTTTCTCTCTCCCTCTCTCTCCATCTCTTTCTCTCTCCCTCTCCCTCTCTTTCTCTCTCCATCTCTTTCTCTCTCCCTCTCTCTCCATCTCTTTCTCTCTCCCTCTCCCTCTCTCTCCATCTCTTTCTCTCTCCATCTCCCTCTCTCTTTCTCTCTCCCTCTCCCTCTCTTTCTCTCTCCCTCTCCCTCTCTCTCCATCTCTTTCTCTCTCCCTCTCCCTCCATCTCTTTCTCTCTCCATCTCTTTCTCTCTCCCTCTCTCTCCATCTCTTTCTCTCTCCCTCTCCCTCTCTTTCTCTCTCCCTCTCCCTCTCTTTCTCTCTCCCTCTCCCTCTCTTTCTCTCTCCCTCTCCCTCTCTCTCCCTCGCCATCTCCCTCTCTCTCCCTCGCCATCTCTTTCTCTCTCTCTCCCTCTCCATCTCTTTCTCTCTCCCTCTCTCTCCATCTCTTTCTCTCTCCCTCTCCCTCTCTTTCTCTCTCCCTCTCCCTCTCTTTCTCTCTCCCTCTCCCTCTCTCTCCCTCTCCATCTCTTTCTCTCTCCATCGCTTTCTCTCTCCCTCTCTCTCCATCTCTTTCTCTCTCCCTCTCCATCTCTTTCTCTCTCCATCTCTTTCTCTCTCCCTCTCTCTCCATCTCCCTCTCTCTCTCCCTCTCCCTCTCTTTCTCTCTCCATCTCCCTCTCTCTCTCCCTCTTTCTCTCTCCCTCTCCCTCTCTTTCTCTCTCCCTCTCTTTCTCTCTCCATCTCCCTCTCTCTCCCTCTCTCTCCATCTCCCTCTCCCTCTCTCTCCCTCTCCATCTCTCTCCCTCTCTCTCCATCTCCCTCTCCCTCTCTCTCCCTCTCCATCTCTCTCCCTCTCTTTCTCTCTCTCTCCCTCTTTCTCCCTCCCTCTCTTTCTCTCTCCATCTCCCTCTCTTTCTCTCTCCCTCTCCATCTCTTTCTCTCTCCCTCTCTTTCTCTCTCCCTCTCTTTCTCTCTCTCTCTCCATCTCCCTCTCCTTCTCGCTCCCTCTCTCTCCCTCTCTCTCCCTCTCCCTCCTTTTCTCATCATTAATGATGGTTACCTGGGTTTAACAGAATGCTTTTAGTGTTTCTGAGCCTCAGTAAACTGTTCAACTTTACCAGCGGTGGATAGTTTCTGAGCCTCAGTAAACTGTTCAACTTTACCAGCGGTGGATAGTTTCTGTGTGGATAAAGACGAGGGAACTCCATAGAGTCAAGCTCAGGCTTCATTCAGAGCAAAACTCCACATCAGATTGTTTTTGAGGCCATATGGCCCAGCCCAAAGAGGAAGCATTATTCTGCTTTTCTTTTTTCAGTTTGAATCCAGATTGTTTTCAGGGAACTTGCTTTCTCATTTCTTTACATTTCTAAAGGCCTGGTGTGTCCACAGAGTCCACGTTGGTTACCGAGGGCAACGGACAACAACAACAGGCGCCTACTGAGTGCCTGTGTGAGAAGACACACCGGTATCCCCGTCTGTCCAGAGTTCTCACCAGGAAGTTCTGAGAGCATAGGGGTGGGACCACTGAAAGGCTCGGGGGGCCAAGGCTCCGATGGGAAGCAGGGGCAGCGCCCTGGTGGGGGTCTGAGCTTTTAGGCTATTGAGAAGGCGTATTGGGCATGTTAGGCTACAGCCTGTACATTAGGCCCTCGGTCCGTTCTAAAAACAAGTTAGTTGATGCTGTTCATTGGGGTGAACCGAGTTCACAGATCATGACACTATACCGAAGTAAATAATGGCCCAGGCTAAAGGCCCCTGCATCAGAACCAATCCCTTTGGAGGAATGTCCGGTCCAAGATGCTGAAGAATATACACCGCTCAGAAAACAAAGGGAAGACTAAAAGAACACATCCAAGATCTCAATTATTGAAATATTGCAGTTGAAATCTTTATTTAATATATTGTAAAGTGTGTTGAGAACAAATAACATCAAAATAATTAATGTAAATCTCAATTATTATTCCATGGAGGTCTGGATTTAGAATCATACTCAAAATAACAGTGGAAAATCAGTCAGGGATAGATCGTAATTTAGTAAACAGGGGTTCCACTAGTCCTGCAGACTTTGCACTAGTCCTGCACCCAGTGAAATATATTTTGTTAAACAAAAACAGTTTCATGTTATATTAAAATCATGATCAGAGAAATAATAATAGATTTTTTTTTAAATGCAACATTTCGTGTTGCAGGTACATCATCTTAGAGTTTTCTTCCCTCATGGCGGCAATAAAGTAGAAAAACTGCTCAGAATGTAGTCGCCCCCCCCCCCCCCCCCCCCCCCCCCCCAATCACCTGCCTGCTGCTGTGTGCTTAAATGGGCTTTTGCACTTTTACTTTTGCACGTGGTGCAGCAACAGCTTGAAGTTCTCCAGCTGTTATAATTATTATAATGGCCTGATTCAAAATACTGCAAGATGCTGTGTACTGTAGTGTAACTGGAGTGTAACTGTAGTGTAACTGGAGTGTAACTGGAGTGTAAACAACAGACTGCTGCTTTATGTTTTTGCTCATATTCATGCATGATTGTAGATTACATTAAAACATGGTGGTGGATCACTTGCTTTGTCTAAAAAGACTGCTACGAGTTACTTCATCTTGTATTGCATGCATTTTAGTATAGTATAGTATAGTATAGTATAGTATAGTATAGTAGCTACAGGACTGAGTCCAGACTCCTCACCTTGTAAGTACATGTATGTCTCTGTTCAGTGTATTACCAGTCATGAGACTGATATGTTTAAATTAAATTACATTAAAATTAAATTAAAATGAAACTGTCATAAATTAACTGGAAGAAGACAAATATTCCTTTGAGTGAGTGACTTGAGTATTTTCTTGTGCTGCACCTGCCATGTTGAAATGAAACTTTAATACTGAGCCCACTCACCCAGACATTAACCCATACCTGGTATGGCAGCCCTGCATAGCAAGTCATGTGGCTGTTGTGGAGCACTCAGCTGTGGGGTGAACCCAGCAGGGTCCAGCCGGCCTGGAATGTTTGCTGGAGAGAGCTGCCATACCAGGCAGGGCTTAATGTCTGGGGGTTTGGGATCAGTATTAAAGTTTCATTTCAATATCTTCATTATTCTTTTAGTCTTAAGTTTCCAAATTGAAATACCGTGAAATACATTGTAATATGTTTCTGTAATTGTAAATCCAGTCCACAGTTTGCAGCCAGCGAGCAGAGCAGCAGCAGGGAAACACTGGAGTCAGTTCAGCACCATGAAGCAGACCAGGATCATGGAGCAGAAATCTCTGCAGGTTGATATCAGAAATTTCTAATTTTGCACTCGTCCCACGGACTGGCCATCGGAAATGTGTAGAAGTCCATAGAAATATGTAGTAGTCTCAGACTGGCGTTAAGATCGACCCCTGACAGTGCAGGCTGATCCAACGTCAGTGAAAATTCCTCCAGACCAGTCAAAATGAGGCTCAGTAGTGTGTATAGCCTCCACATGCCTGTATGACCTCCCTACAATGCCGGGGCATGCTTCTGATGAGGTGGTGGACGTTCTCCTGAGGGACGTTCTCCTGAGGGACGTTCTCTTGAGGGACGTTCTCTTGAGGGACGTTCTCCTGAGGGACGGCCTCCTGAGGGACGTTCTCCTGAGGGACGTTCTCCTGAGGGATGTTCTCCTGAGGGACGGCCTCCTGAGGGACGGCCTCCTGAGGGACGGCCTCCTGAGGGACGTTCTCCTGAGGGACGGCCTCCTGAGGGACGGCCTCCTGAGGGACGGCCTCCTGAGGGACGTTCTCCTGAGGGACGGCCTCCTGAGGGACGGCCTCCTGAGGGACGTTCTCCTGAGGGACGTTCTCCTGAGGGACGTTCTCCTGAGGGACTTCTCCTGAGGGACTTCTCCTGAGGGACTTCTCCTGAGGGACGGCCTCCTGAGGGACGTTCTCCTGAGGGACGTTCTCCTGAGGGACGTTCTCCTGAGGGACGGCCTCCCAGACTTTGATCAAAGCATCAGTCACCTCCTGGACCGTCTGTGGTGCAACATGTGGTTGGTGGATGGAACCAGACATGATGTCCAGATGAGCTCAGTTGGATTGAGGTCTGGGGAACCGGCAGGCCAGTCCAGAGCATCAAGACCTTCATCATGGAAGAAGTGTTGACACACTTCAGCCACATGAGGCCTGGCATTGTCCTGCATCAGAAGGAACCCAGGAACCACTGCACCAGCATCTGTTCTCACACTGGGTCTGAGGATGCAGCAGCAGCCATTGTTTCCCTTCTGTCTCTCTCTCTCTCTTTTATTCCTCTCTTTCGCCAGACTCTTGCTCTTTGCTGCTCGTTAGTGATGTACTCCATTTCTCTTTACAGAGTTTCGATGGCTCGTTTGAGTCAGTTACGCATGCTCACTCTCACATGGACGCAAACGCCATGTCATTTACTCATGCACATCCGGTATTCTTTTCAAAGTACAAGCTCGGTTGGCAGAAGATTGTTTTGAAAATATGTTGTTTTGACTTTTATTTTGAAGTTGTGTCCAGAAATGTTGTTGGTAAATAAGGTTGAGTATGAAGCGCAGTTGCGAATCTCGGGTCTGAGCGTGGGAGTGCACGCACACCCCGTCTCGGCTGTTTAGTTCACACTTCTTGAAACCAGAGCGCAAAAAAAAGAAAAAAAGAAAAAAGACACCAGACTTTTTCCAGAACGGTTTTCCGCACTTTCGTTTGTCCAAAATTGTAAGAACAGCCCCCCCTGGTGGACGTGGGCCCTCATAGCACCCTAGTGAAGTCTGTTTCTGACAGTTTGAGCAGTGGGGGGGGGAACTAACACAAAATTATTTTGCTCCATTGATTTATTTTTATTTTGTATTTACTTGATGTTATGATTGTATAGTAATAACAAAAAACCTATTTGACCAGCACTGGATGCTGCCCAAATGATGCACCTGAACGCATCACTCACCTCCGTCTGCTGCTGGAGTTCCAAGACCACGGAAAGCAGCACAAGAGGAGGTCACGAAGCGCAGAAATATCACTTTTAGGGCAAGTTTTGGAGAAGCAGAGGCTCAAAACAACATTCATCTACATGCAGAAGTAGAATATGGCGGCATGAAGCTCGTTAACCCGTAAAAATCCATAAATTAGCTGCATCATTTTATGCAGGGTTCAAAGCGTGTGAAAAAAGTAGCAGCTTATAGTCCAGACATTACGGGATAAGCTTATAGTCCAGACATTACGGGATAAGCTTATAGTCCAGACATTACGGTATAAGCTTATAGTCCAGACATTACGGGATAAGCTTATCGTCCAGACATTACGGTATAAGCTTATCGTCCAGACATTACGGTATAAGCTTATAGTCCAGACATTACGGGATAAGCTTATCGTCCAGACATTACGGTATATTTTTAGAATTCTGTTCCAAAGTTTCAATTCTTTCAATTCTCATACCGATTGTCAGCTGTTAGTGACCAAGATTAGATAACATGTTCCACAGATCCTCTCCCCTTCATGTAAGTGACTGTAACAAGACTAAGCCTTGGACACAAGCTCCCTTTGAAAAACCAGAGGCCCCATAGCCGGGCCAGAACTCCAGACTCCATTACAAACATGGCTCCTCCGTCTCACTGCTGCTGGCTGACGTGGACGGAGTAGAAAAGTTGAAGAAATATTGTGAAAGGGGGCAGAACATGTGCTTTTGTTTACTCAGCCTAATCGCACAGGTCAGAGGTCAGTAGATGAGTTGGAGCTCAATCACCAAGAAATCAAAGTCCAAATGTAAAAGCACACACTCACGTTTCCTGTTTAGACCAGGGAAGCTAAGGATTTGCTGATGAACACGCTCGACAACATGTTTGCTCCAGAGAAGTTTTCAAGGAAATGCCCACACCAGATCAAAAACCCCTCAGATCCTCTAACAGTTCAATTTATGAGCTACAAAACAACACAGTTTTACACTGTTTGGGAGATGTGATATATATATATATATATATATATATATATATATATATGTATATCCACAAAACCCTTGTGAATGAATGAAGATAACACTGCATATTTCAATTTTAACGTCTGGGCTGTATATAAAAAAATTTGGGAGAACCAAAACCACGTCTTGAAAGAATCATTGCAACAGCCGGGCCTCAAACCCAGGAAAGAATCTTGCTCCAGAACTCTGGTGACTACACTGGTTCAGGAGCTTCTTACAAGGATTTGGTCACCACATCACTCACTTTAATCTTTCAAGATAAAAGTTTTCCCAAAATTTTCTCTCCACAACAAAAACAGGAGATGAAGTGAGGAGGGCGAGAGAGAGGGGTGGCGGCTCCTGTCTGGACCAGGAGTTTCTGACCGACCCAGGATAGACCAGCACCCTCTCTGTGTTCTGAGTCGTTCTTCCGCCCCCACTACAATGGTAGGGGTGTGTGATATGGGCAAAAGACAATATCTCAATCCTTTTTTAAAAATGTCCCGATAACTGTAAAGTGACGGTGTCCTCTAAAATGGGATTTCTTCACAAAGAAAAGTGAAACTTCTTCTTGCTGACCACGACGCCTATGGACGGACACAAAGTTTCACCACAGCAGCTCTTGTTTATTTTCTTTAAACACATTCATTCACAAAAGTGTTTGAATTTTACTTTCCAAAATATGGTTTCCCTTTTTTTCTTCTTCTTCTTCTCCTCTCTTGGCATTCTCTGAACTATTGACATTGCTGGGATTTAGTTCTTTGACCTTCTCTTCATCCACAGATCTGTTTTTGTCGCTCCAGCTCTTTCCGCCTGTAACTGCACCATTTTGAGCGCCTCTGCGTCTCCAAAACGTCCCTTAAAAACCAGATTTCTGTCTTGCTGACCTCATTAGGATGAAGGTATTGTAGTCATCATGTGCTGCTTCATGCAAGAGATGCCAGTGCAGAAATCTAAGATGGCGGTGTTACGGGCGCCGCGATACTCGTTCGTGGCTTCCGCCATTTTGAAATTACACAAATTGGAAGCTGGCATGCCGGAAGTGATGTACACGGAAAGCGACACACAGAAAGTGATGTAGGGAAGCAAACTTGCAGGAAGTGTCGTAGCGGAACCCACTCGCAGGAAACGACGCAAAGTGGAACGTTTAATCCTCAACGTAGTTCAACGTCATGGATTATTGTGTATCGATCTTCCTTTAAAAAATCCTGATTGAGTTTAAGACTAATATTGGATATACCTACTTTTAACCTTGCTGCCAATACAGATGTAAGTATTTTATAATCTGTATTCGAGAATGTAATAGGTCTTTGTTTGCTCAATAATCATTTGTCTTTTCTTTATTTGGGTATTGATTTAATTCTGCCTTGAATCATTGTCGTCAATCATTCCTTTACAGTAATACATTATTGCCTTAAATAGCAATGTTTGAATTTCTTTACAGAAATGTTTGTAGATGTTTGCAGTTATTTCATCTGAGCCTGGAGATCAGTCAGGGGCTGTTCTTGATGATACGTTCAATTCTTCAATTTTCAAATCCTCCTCTTCACAAACATTTCTAAAGTTTTCATCATTTGCAGGAATCAGATCCTTTATCTCGTTGAAAAGTAATTCAGCATTTTGTTTAGGCGGCGGGTCTGAGCAGACTGGATCAGAGACTGATCAGACACTTGACTTGAGTGATCCTGCATTTTGGCAAAATCCAGTTAAGTCCACAGGGAGTGGACATCAAACATGGACAAAAGAATTCCCAGCAGGTGCAGAGGGCAGCAATTCACACATTAGAGCTCAAAAAAGGCCTTATTGTGAACCACAATGATAGTGCAAATAAAGTGACAGACGGTGTGGCAGTTGAGCTGGCCACCAACGGGTTCTCACACAGAGCCGGTGTGGAGACAGCCTTCCCGTTCACCATACTCTATTAAACACAAAACACCACACTTCAGACACACTCAGGGGTCCTCTTGCTCCAGCGTGAGTCTCCTCCACCCGTCACCCCTTGTCTCTGGGCGGCTCCTCCTTTATGGGCGGAGATGTAATGAAGCACCTGATGTGACTCAGGTGAACTGCCTCACCCCTCTGCCAGTGATGGGATGGAAAAAGTTCCGCTTCCCGGTTGGCTCCACCGCTACGCGGTCAGACAATCCTGGGGAGAACCCTGCGCTATATATCGTGCACCTCTACTGGAGGTGTGGCTTTCAATGTCGTTCAGTTTGTTGTAGATTGTGTAGACTATTCAATGACAAGTGAAGGACCTTCGTCAGCGCTTTTCCTCAACAAGGAGCCACAGCAAAAAGATGAAAGAGCTGCATGGAGCTCCAGAGCTGCAGACCCCTGACCTGGACGGACTACTTTTCTTCAGCGCAATCGGCCGTCAGGAAAAAGCCATGATGGAGGGGGTGAGTGGGCAGAGCAACAGTGATTGGGCATTAACTAGCAGGCTGACTCGGCCTATGGACAGGCACATACACGCACACACCAGCTTGTAAGGCCAAATAAATTCATTTCAAAACCAAAAAAACACGGTCTATAAGAGTGTATTGAACTGTGCAGAGCAAACAGAACGGTTCCAGTTTTGGTGAGAACCATTGCATCTCGAATCGGTACACAGTGTGTGTCCGGCATACACAGCGGGCCACAGGCCCTGCACTGCAGGTCTAATCTGTCACAAGGGGCTTTAGGGTGTGTTCACAGTCGCCTGTTTGGTCCCAACCGCAGTTCTCTTCAGGGAAAAACCATTTCGATTGGAAAAAAAAGTTGGGAAATATCTCGCGGCCAGACATGGAGTAGTGAGCGAACACTATTGAGGAAGAAGTAGTGAAAAAGGCGCTTATTGATATCTGGAAGACTTTATATGGCGTTGTTTGTGGCTACCCATTAGCCATGAGCTAACTAGCCTAGCCACCACAGGCAAAAGCGGACCAATCAATGAGCCGTGTTTCTTCTTTACTTCTTCTCTGGTCAGTGTTAGTGTTGGGCGACAGCGCCCCCAAACCAGCAGCTGTTGTAACTGTGGGACATTTTCCAGTTGGTTTGGTCTCAGAAGTCAATATTGTTCCAACCCAGTGTATGTCCAGGGATAAGGGAAGCAACATAAAACCACACAAAAGAAGATAAGGTGAATAAGGCATGCAGCCGTTTATTTATACACAAAAATAATGAAATAATACAACCCACGCTTTTGTCAAAAAGCGGCACATAACAACACTACCCAGGAATCGGGTTTCATGAAGGGAAGCCTCGGCGGCAAATTACCTTTAAAAGATTGCTACGTTGCTTTGCTAACATCCACGTTGCTGTGTTGCTTTGCTGACATCCACGTTGCTGTGTTGCTTTGCTGACATCCACGTTGCTGTGTTGCTTTGCTAACATCCACGTTGCTGTGTTGCTTTGCTAACATCCACGTTGCTACGTTGCTTTGCTGACATCCACGTTGCTGTGTTGCTTTGCTAACATCCACGTTGCTGTGTTGCTTTGCTAACATCCACGTTGCTACGTTGCTTTGCTAACATCCACGTTGCTGTGTTGCTTTGCTAACATCCACATTGCTACGTTGCTTTGCTAACATCCACGTTGCTGTGTTAACATCTACGTTGCTGTGTTGCTTTGCTAACATCCACGTTGCTGTGTTGCTTTGCTAACATCCACGTTGCTGTGTTGCTTTGTGGTGTTTTGAGTGTAAAATCCCTCCAAACAGCAACATGTTGCCATGAAAAGTTGGATAGCACAGTGCTACTTCCCTAGCCTGCTCGCTGGCTGCAAACTGTGGAATGGATTTCCTGCCTCATTCCTCCTGGTCTCATTGAGACCCGCCTCCCTTCAGGAAATCCAGTCCACAGTTTGCAGCCAGCGAGCAGAGCAGCAGCAGGGAAACACTGGGGATCATTTCAGCACCATGAAGCAGACCAGGATCATGGATCAGACCAGGATCATGGATCAGAAATCTGTTGATATCAGAACCCGATCCCGGATCGGACTTATCCCTAAAAAGCACTAGCCCGTTCAGACAAGGTGGGCAGATGATTGACTTGCCCGAGCAAAGCTTTTACTGGCCCCGGACGTTGGGACAAGCCTTAATGTGGAGCCCTGGAAACCACTGATGTAGAGTATAAATCTTACAAAAAGGCTTTTTCCTCAGTGACAACTGGAGTTCTGAACTGTGCTCAGTTGGTTGGGCAGGTTTGCGGCTTCAGTCCCCTAACCCGCTTCACTGATATGTCAAAGCGTCCTTGAGCAAGACACTGGACCCCAAAATGCTCCTAATGATGGATGAGCTCCATGCATGGCAGTCACATCTATTGTAGGGAATGTGTATGAATGTGACCAACATTATAAAACATTCAGATTGCTGAAGCAGTGAGGAAAGCGTTACAGGAGTGAAATCCGTTGCTGAAGTTATTAAACTTATCTAAGTGATTATGATTCTAAGTAAGACCCCAAACTTAACAAAATATCTGTGAAAAAAAGAAGTGATTGTGCCTCTTTGTGGTCATGTTGAGCTACAGGTGATGCCGTCCTCTTTGAGAAGCCATAATAGCAACCCCCAGCACTCCCCCAGGTCCTTGATCGCCTCACTCTCCCATACAGAAACAACACGTGGAGCTGGGGTCAGGGGTCACTCAGATACCCTAACCCTTTATCGCCAATACATTATGGTATAATCTCACCAAGTCAGCATTAACAAGTCAGGAAGGTTCTGGTTCTGGCTGCAGCAGCAGTGTTGCTTTGAGCTGCTGGATGGGTTTGAATTCTTCATAATCTCAGATTAACTGCTCCTTCAGTAATCTGTAAACTGCTCTGCAGGGTTTCTCTGTGTGTGATTGGTCAGATGCTGCAAGCTCCGCCCCTTTCACATGAACACGCACACCTGGTCTGGGTTGAACCAGAGAGTTGAGAACCTGCTTCGCAGTAACGGTGATCAGGATCGCGCACATCTGGATAAGTCAACCAGGAAACAGATCCTGGATCTGTTGATCAGGGTTAGTAGTACTCAGTACTCAGGCCTCAGATCAGGCGAGGACTTCTCTGGATTGTTGAGCAGCAGCTCTGATCTCATGGCTCCATCCTGTCCTGACTGTGCTCCTCACTCCTGTCGTTTCACTGCTAACCCAAAATGCATCTGGTGTCAGTATGCAGGTACTATTTCAGGCTTAGTACGTCCGGCGGAGTGTATTTATACCTCCAACAGTCAGTGGCGAGGTATGGAGGACTGGAGTGTCAAAGCTGACAAAGTGTCTATTTACAGCAAGAATTAATACGGCTAATTAGCATTCCGGCGCAGCCTGAGAAGCCCAGAATCTCTAGTGGGTCACAACATGGATGGAAGGAGCAAAATACTGCAGGATGATACTGAATGCAAACAGAGGACCCGGCGGAGGAGCCTGAGGCTGGTCAGCAGGAATTCAGACCCTCTGCTTAGAACAATGGGTAGAGGAGGGGAATCAAACCTAAAATAAAGCAAAAGCACAGAATGCTCCCTAATGTAGAGCACTGAGGGGGGACGCGGGGGCACCAAGATGCTCCCTGTGCCAGATAATCATAATAAATAGACTTATAAAAGGAGGTTAGAGGGGCACTACAGAGGCAACATATTGACATCAGACTTGACAGCATTAGTGTCACACAGAGGATTAACATCACTGATCAGAATTCTAAATGATCCTTAGTGAAGTGGAGTCCAGTGCTGGTGTAAGACTGTAAATGGACCCCCATAGAATATGGACCCCCATAGAATATGGACCCCCATAGAATATGGACCCCGATAGAATATGGACCCCGATAGAATATGGACCCCCATAGAATATGGACCCCGGTGTCCATTTCCCGCTGTGCAATATAATTAAAGAATATGGACCCCGATTATATTTGCACTGATATTGTTGTCTATGTTCACATGTACGATGTGATGTGATGCAATAAGATAATCTCTGTCTGAGATCAATAAAGGATTATCTTATCTTACCAAAATACAATAGTTAGTGAATACAACTTTCCTTAAAGATACAGTACTATAGAGTAACAACGGGTTCTACATGTTCTTCAGGAACATGGCTTTGATAGAGAAGACACGTGGAGTAGCACTGCCGGCGGCACCTCTGTCCAAATGGTGCCAATGTCCATACTGGTGAGGACGACTTGGACTTTTATCCTTAAATATCAGTCACACCTGTTACCCTTGGGGTGAATTTGCCTCCAGAAAATGATTGACATGACATTGTTGACCAAGACTTTTTTTGAACGACGAGTATTTAAACTCTTATAAAAGTACAGTTCAGCTTCATTCAGCTTCAGCATTCACACTTGCATTTTCTATTGATAATGCAAACAATGGAGTTGTTCTTTAACTTTTTATCCAGACTCTTTCACGGTCTTCACTCTGGTCGTATCAAATACGACAAAGACACCCTGGAGAACATTGGTCCACATCCTGCAGCGGAATATGGAGCCCACATTTCAATCTCAGAGATCTCAGAGAGGAACAGCGCTCATCATGGGTGTCTTGTTTTTCTTATTTGCATTTGAAATGTTCTTGACCAGGTAGTTGATTATTTTGAATATTTCTAACATGAACATCGTTAAAGATATATAGCACTGAGTCTTTCGAGTTGGGACAAAATGTTTTTTGTTAATTCACACTATATTATTTAGAGTTATAGAATTCTGTAAAGTTTTAGCTGTTTAATCAGGTGAAAGAACAGGTTCAAAATATAAAAGATTGTTTGATTAATAAACGTCGGACACACTAAGAAGCAAACAAGTTCATGTCTTCCAGGCCAACATGTATCTGAAGTTCTTCATTATGATTTAATGGGGTTGAGTTACTCTGAAATGCAATAAAATACACCATGTAAACTCAAATTGTGATTTCACACTATACTTAAAAGTCTGAAAATGATTTCAGAATATCTTCACGTTGGCAGTCGTCCCCACGACCACGTGTCATCAGGCAAAGCCAAGTTCTCATTTCAACCTGCTGTAACGCTAAGAACAGTTTTGTGAAGTCTATGTTCACATTTATTTATGTGGTTAAAATGTATTAACATTTTAGTGCAAATATTATAGGGGGGGTCGATATTCTACATTGATCCGCGAGCGGACACAGATGCTGCTTTAGCCGAGCTGCACGATGCCATCACCAGGATAGATAGATAGAATCTATTGTCTGACCCAAGGATGTCAGAAATGTGTCTTTGACAAGGATCAAAATGGCATAAAACGCACACACAAAGGCATTAAGAACAAAAATACTCCTAAAAGACAATATTACAACGTTATTACTCAAAATAAGGGAGAAGGAAAAAGACCAGCTGCAAGTAGCTCAGTTCTCTGAGTTCTGGTTCCTCTGCTGGTGAGGCTGTGGCTGCAGATGGAACCAAGGATTCTGGCCAGTGGGACTTTATATCTTCTGCTGGTGGGAGGAGGGTGGATGAGTGATGGAGGAGGTGGGAGGAGGGTGGATGAGTGATGGAGGAGGTGGGAGGAGGGTGGATGAGTGATGGAGGAGGGTGGGAGGAGGGTGGATGAGTGATGGAGGGGTGGGAGGAGGGTGGGAGGAGGGTGGATGAGTGATGGAGGAGGTGGGAGGAGGGTGGATGAGTGATGGAGGAGGGTGGGAGGAGGGTGGATGAGTGATGGAGGAGGTGGGAGGAGGGTGGATGAGTGATGGAGGAGGTGGGAGGAGGGTGGATGAGTGATGGAGGGGTGGGAGGAGGGTGGGAGGAGGGTGGATGAGTGATGGAGGAGGTGGGAGGAGGGTGGATGAGTGATGGAGGAGGGTGGGAGGAGGGTGGATGAGTGATGGAGGGGTGGGAGGAGGGTGGATGAGTGATGGAGGAGGGTGGGAGGAGGGTGGATGAGTGATGGAGGGGTGGGAGGAGGGTGGGAGGAGGGTGGATGAGTGATGGAGGAGGTGGGAGGAGGGTGGATGAGTGATGGAGGGGTGGGAGGAGGGTGGAAGAGTGACGGAGGGGTAGGAGGAGGGTGGATGAGTGATGGAGGGGTGGGAGGGTTCCTCCACCTGCTCTTCCAGGAGGGACAGTAGAGTTTGTGTTGAGCCTCTTATTCTGCCGGCTGGTCGGTGACGCAGGATCGTTTTATTTCCTGTTTGCTGGTGAGGAAGTTGTACCAGGATGTGATCCTGAAGGTGAGAATGGATCCTATGAGTGACTGGTAAACCATTGTTAGAATCTTTTTACTGATGTTGAAGTGCCTTAACTTCCTGAGAAGACGGAGACGCTGGAGCGCTTTACTATAAATGGTGTGGGAGTGTGTTTGGAGGGACAGGCGGGTGTCTCTGTGTCCCTCGATACTTAAAGCAGTCCACCTGTCCAGCCTGTTCTACCTGGATAATCAGAGGATTAAAAAGCTGAGGTGTAATCGCTGCTCTGTCCCTGTCCCTGTCCCTGTCCACACAGCACAGCTCCTTTGTCTTTTGGACATTTAGCTCCAGTGATTTCCCCCTGAAGGTGCTGGCCAGGTCATTGACTGCCAGTTGGTACTGGATGGGAGCCTCCATACTGACCATGTGGACCACCAGGGCCAAGTCATCAGCATATTTAAAAAGACTTGTTCCCTCCCTGCTACAGGTGATGTCATTAGTGTAGGCAGAGGACAGAACGGGGGATAAAACACATCCTTGTGGGAGCCCCAAGTTTAAAAGCAGTCTACAGGATTTAAAACCATTTAAAAGCACCTGCTGTGGTCGTGCCGTTAGGAAGTCTTTTATCCATAAAATCAAGTAGGTTGGACCTGTAGGTTCTGGAGGCAGTGCAGCAGAGTGTCAGTGTTTCCGTGTTAAAAGCCGAGGAGAAGTCCATAAATATAATCCGAGTATGTGGTTGTGCAGAGTCCATGTTTTCCACATCTGCATTTAGAAGAGTCAGGCTTGCATCCTCCACACCTCGGTTTGCTCTGTGAGCAACCTGGAGAGGATCCAGTTTATCGGACATGTGTGACATTAAAGCTCACACCACTGCCACAGGCCTGAAGTCTTCGGTGTCCTCAGCGGGTCTTTATGGGGATGATTAAAGAGTCTTCCCACAGGTTGGGAGCACAGCCGAAGTCCAAGAGATGCTGGAACAGTCTGGTGATGACAGGCCCAAACTGTACAGCACAGTCTCTAAGCACCCTGCCCCTGGGCCTGTCAGGGCCACAAGCTCTGTGAGGGTTCACCCTCTGTACGATGGAGGTCACAAGCTGCTCATCTACAGTGATGGCTTCATCAGCGGGCCGACAGTTAAAACTTAAGTGTCCTGATGTGTTGTTATGGTTGAACCTACTGAAGAAGAGGTTTAATTCTTCTCATAAGTTTATGACAGATGAGATATTTCAATATTACGATCGTCACTACCAATCAGCTGACGTGTGGATGAATGACACTTCAAGCTCCCTGCCACTGAGAGCGGCAATTATTCAACTGATGGGAAATAATTCTGAATTACACAACTGAATGACATTGGGGGCTTTTCCACCGGAGAGAACCAGGTTCTAGTTCTGGTCCAGGGCCAGACTCAGCACCAGTTCTTTGTCTTTCCACTGCCAAAGCCCCGGACTACCAGGGGCTCAACTGCTGCTACGCTGGCCCCACTTCGTTGATGGGCCAGAGCAGGGCCAGAGCGGGGCCAGAGCGGGGCCGGAACGGGGCCTGAGCGGGGCCAGAGCGGGGCCGGAGCGGGGCCAGAGCGGGGCCGGAGCGTGGCCGGAGCGGGGCCGGAGCGGGGCCGGAGCCGGGGCGGGGCCGGAGCGGGGCCGGAGCGGGGCCGGAGCGGGGCCGGAGCGTGGCCGGAGCGGGGCCTGAGCGGGGCCGGAGCGGGGCCGGAGCGGGGCCGGAGCGGGGCCAGAGCGGGGCCAGAGCGGGGCCAGAGCGGGGCCGGAGCATCATTAGGTGGGGGCGGAGTTATCGCTACCTACACGGCGGATGAGACGCTTTATCAGTTAAAGCCAATCAGGCCGACCAACTTGTTAAACTAGAGTCCTGCCTCAGGGACGTTAAGTCCTGGATGTCTATCAACTTCTTAATGCTCAACACATCCAAGACTGAGGTTCTAATCCTAGGTCCTAAAAAGCTCAGGGATTACTTTTCAGATAGTCTGATTACCTTAGATAATATTACCTTAACCTCTAACAGTGATATTAGGAACCTGGGTGTTATTTCTGATCAGGATCTGTCCTTTATGTCCCATGTTAAACATGTCTCCAGGACAGCCTTCTTCCATCTAAGGAATATTGCAAAAATGAGAAACTTCTTGTCCTTCAAAGATGCAGAACAAATGCTTCCTGCCTTTGTGACTTGAAGATGAGATGATTGTAACTCCCTAATGTCAGGATGTCCAAACTCCTCTGTTAGGATCTTCCAGCTAGAGCAGAACGCTGCTGCAGGTTTACTAACCAGAACTGGAAGAAGAGAGCACATCTCCCCAGTCTTAGCATCCTTACACTGGCTTCACATCAAATCTAGAATAGAATTCAACATCCTTCTGATCACATCTAAAACTCTTCATCACCAGGCTCCGTCCTATATGGAGAAACTTCTAGAAGGGTCTCACCCTCCACGAGCCCTTGGCTCTGAGGATGCAGGACTGTTGGTAATCCCTAAAGTCCTTCAAAGTAAAAGAGGAGGCAGGAGTTTCAGCCATATGGCTCCTTTACTCTGGAATCAACTAGCAGCCTCGGTCCGAAGGGCCCACACCATTAGTTTATTTAAGAGGAGACTAAAAAGCTTCCTCTTTGATAGAGCTTCTCATTAGGAATAAAATAGGACCACTAAGTTGAGCTGCTCTAGGCCTAGACTGCTGAGGGGATTTCCTCTCTCCCGTTAAAGGGAGGAACTCTACATTTGGAGCTTCTGTTTCTTGTCTTTCTTTCTTTCTCTCTGTGTAACAACATTACTGGAGCCACCAGATCCTGACAGGAGGGGAGCAGGATCCAGGGGATCAGACCCAAGACTCCCAGAGTGGAGTTACCACGGTCCTACTACCCGACCCCACCACAGCACCGGGACCCCACCACAGCACCGGGACCCCCCCACAGCACCGAGACCCCACCACAGCACCGGGACCCCCCCACAGCACCGAGACCCCCCCACAGCACCGGGACCCCACCACAGCACCGGGACTCCCCCACAGCACCGAGACCCCCCCACAGCACCAGGACCCCCCCACAGCACCGGGACCCCACCGCAACGGCACGACCCTTAAACTCCAGACTGAGATTGGTTCATCATCAGACCAACGCTCATCATAGACTTTTCTTAGTATTTGTACTTATCTGGCCTGTCTGCCTCTCTCTCTCTCTCTCTTCTATTCCTCTCTCTCTCCCTCTTCTATTCCTCTCTCTCGCTCTCTTCTATTCCTCTCTCTCTCCCTCTTCTATTCCTCTCTCTCTCCCTCTACTATTCCTCTCTCTCTCCCTCTTCTATTCCTCTCTCTCTCCCTCTTCTATTCCTCTCTCTCTCCCTCTTCTATTCCTCTCTCTCCCTCTCTTCTATTCCTCTCTCTCTCTCTCTCTTCTATTCCTCTCTCTCCCTCTTCTATTCCTCTCTCTCGCTCTCTTCTATTCCTCTCTCTCCCCCTCTTCTATTCCTCTCTCTCTCTCTCTTCTATTCCTCTCTCTCTCTCTCTCTCTCTTCTATTCCTCTCTCTCTCCCTCTTCTATTCCTCTCTCTCTCCCTCTTCTATTCCTCTCTCTCTCCCTCTTCTATTCCTCTCTCTCCCTCTCTTCTATTCCTCTCTCTCTCTCTCTCTTCTATTCCTCTCTCTCCCTCTTCTATTCCTCTCTCTCGCTCTCTTCTATTCCTCTCTCTCCCCCTCTTCTATTCCTCTCTCTCTCTCTCTTCTATTCCTCTCTCTCTCTCTCTCTCTCTTCTATTCCTCTCTCTCTCCCTCTTCTATTCCTCTCTCTCACTCTCTTCTATTCCTCTCTCTGTCCCTCTTCTATTCCTCTCTCTCTCCCTCTTCTATTCCTCTCTCTCTCTCTCTCTTCTATTCCTCTCTCTCTCCCTCTTCTATTCCTCTCTCTCGCTCTCTTCTATTCCTCTCTCTCTCCCTCTTCTATTCCTCTCTCTCTCCCTCTACTATTCCTCTCTCTCTCCCTCTTCTATTCCTCTCTCTCTCCCTCTTCTATTCCTCTCTCTCTCCCTCTTCTATTCCTCTCTCTCCCTCTCTTCTATTCCTCTCTCTCTCTCTCTCTTCTATTCCTCTCTCTCCCTCTTCTATTCCTCTCTCTCGCTCTCTTCTATTCCTCTCTCTCCCCCTCTTCTATTCCTCTCTCTCTCTCTCTTCTATTCCTCTCTCTCTCTCTCTCTCTCTTCTATTCCTCTCTCTCTCCCTCTTCTATTCCTCTCTCTCTCCCTCTTCTATTCCTCTCTCTCTCCCTCTTCTATTCCTCTCTCTCCCTCTCTTCTATTCCTCTCTCTCTCTCTCTCTTCTATTCCTCTCTCTCCCTCTTCTATTCCTCTCTCTCGCTCTCTTCTATTCCTCTCTCTCCCCCTCTTCTATTCCTCTCTCTCTCTCTCTTCTATTCCTCTCTCTCTCTCTCTCTCTCTCTTCTATTCCTCTCTCTCTCCCTCTTCTATTCCTCTCTCTCACTCTCTTCTATTCCTCTCTCTGTCCCTCTTCTATTCCTCTCTCTCTCCCTCTTCTATTCCTCTCTCTCTCCCTCTTCTATTCCTCTCTCTCCCTGTCCTATCCCATGTACTTCTCCCCCCAACCGGTCAAGGTGGATGCCCCCCCCCCCTCCCCCTTCCAGAGTCTAGGCTCCGCCCCCTTTCTTCCTGAAGAGGGACTTCTTATGAACTGTTCTTCCTGAGAGGGAGTTCTTCCTGGTTTCCACTGTTGCTTGTTCCATCTGCTGCTCTGGAAGGTTTAGTTGGGTTCTGTTGTTCTCTATCATTGTAAGAGGTTCTGGAAGGTTTAGTTGGGTTCTGTTGTTCTCTATCATTGTAAGAGGTTCTGGAAGGTTTAGTTGGGTTCTGTTGTTCTCTATCATTGTAAGAGGTTCTGGAAGGTTTAGTAGGGTTCTGTTGTTCTCTATCATTGTAAGAGGTTCTGGAAGGTTTAGTTGGGTTCTGTTGTTCTCTATCATTGTAAGAGGCTCTGGAAGGTTTAGTTGGGTTCTGTTGTTCTCTATCATTGTAAGAGGTTCTGGAAGGTTTAGTTGGGTTCTGTTGTTCTCTATCATTGTAAGAGGTTCTGGAAGGTTTAGTAGGGTTCTGTTGTTCTCTATCATTGTAAGAGGTTCTGGAAGGTTTAGTTGGGTTCTGTTGTTCTCTATCATTGTAAGAGGTTCTGGAAGGTTTAGTTGGGTTCTGTTGTTCTCTATCATTGTAAGAGGTTCTGGAAGGTTTAGTTGGGTTCTGTTGTTCTCTATCATTGTAAGAGGTTCTGGAAGGTTTAGTTGGGTTCTGTTGTTCTCTATCATTGTAAGAGGTTCTGGAAGGTTTAGTTGGGTTATGTTGTTCTCTATCATTGTAAGAGGTTCTGGAAGGTTTAGTTGGGTTATGTTGTTCTCTATCATTGTAAGAGGTTCTGGAAGGTTTAGTTGGGTTCTGTTGTTCTCTATCATTGTAAGAGGTTCTGGAAGGTTTAGTTGGGTTCTGTTGTTCTCTATCATTGTAAGAGGTTCTGGAAGGTTTAGTTGGGTTCTGTTGTTCTCTATCATTGTAAGAGGTTCTGGAAGGTTTAGTTGGGTTATGTTGTTCTCTATCATTGTAAGAGGTTCTGGAAGGTTTAGTTGGGTTCTGTTGTTCTCTATCATTGTAAGAGGTTCTGGAAGGTTTAGTTGGGTTCTGTTGTTCTCTATCATTGTAAGAGGTTCTGGAAGGTTTAGTTGGGTTCTGTTGTTCTCTATCATTGTAAGAGGCTCTGAGATGTTTGTTGATGTGATTTAGAGCTTTACAAATAAAATGTAATTGAAAATTGAATTGAATTAATGTCAAGCCCTGACATCTAATTTAGCAGCAGTTTTCCATTGTGGTTTTTTTCACGCTATTCATGGTAACATCATCGTAATGAACTTCACCTTCATGTCTGGTATCACGTTCTGGCCGCAGGCTGAGGTCTGCATGAGGCTGCATTGCTCTCCCCTACAAGATGCTCCATTATTATTTTCTACCCACAGAAATCTATAATGAAGCCAGACTTCTGGTTCCTCAGGAACTACTAAACAAACTACAAACTACTGCAAATGAAAGTTGGAGCTTTTAGAGCTAAAATTAGCCTTTTAATGGCTTCATGTGAAAGAGAACTTTAATCAGAGTGGTTACCTAGGTTACCATGGAAACGGCTGTAGAGCAGTTCTATCATTCTACACCTCCATTCCTCCATGTTGAAGCTTTTGATTCAGACACGTCCAGAAATAAAGTGAAAGGAGCAGAAAGTCACTCTGGAATGTTGGAATGGTGGAAAATAAGACCCAAACTCATTTACGCGTTATCATTTTTTTCTCTATGGCCACTCCGGGGGGGGGGGGGGGGGGTTCGCCTCATTCATGTAAACATACATATGAATGGAGCCTCAACATTGTTGCATTGATGTGTTTAGAAAGAAATCCCCAAAAAAGATTAAGAGTTAATAGACACCGTTGTGGCTCAGGCCCCTTTTACACCACAACGTTTCACCTGGCAACACCTAATCCCCCCCAAAATAGTGGGGGTGTTTCCACTGCAGCAGCGGACACAGACACAACGATGTAGTTAGTCTGCCGGGCCACTGGAGGGCGCTGTGGCTTGATTTTGTAATGAAACTACACAGACGTGTGCAGAGAACAAAACACTATAAAGGTGAAGAAAATGGAGAGAACCTGACATCCTAGTGGACTGATGAGGAACCGGATGATATCAGGGAGAGTCTCAACTATTAAACTACTGATCTGGACCATAAAACTAGAATATGGACCGCGGGTCGTACCGCCGCGGGTTGTACCGCCGCGGGTCGTACCGCTATGGGTCGTACCGCTATGGGTCGTACCGCTACGGGTCGTACCACTACGGGTCGTACCACTACACGACCGCCATGTTTGTTTACAACTGGGTGAGCAGGAGGGAGGGGGAGATGAGCAGTAACAGGCTCTGTAGCCTCCATCAGTCTCTGCAGGAGGGATTAGCTCTGTGAAAGAATCTTTCCACCTTGAGAGCCGGATTAAAAACTTTGTGGATACAGTGGATCAGAACACTGGTGTCGTGTAAACAGACCCCCCAAAGTGAAGAACGTTTTGCAGATACACTCTAATTCGTTGTCGTGTAAACGGAACCTGAGATTTACTTTCACTTTACACCAGGAATCAAACATAAGGCCCGTGGGCCAAAACCAGCCGCTAAAGGCTCCAATCCGGCCCAACAAACCACCAAGCAAGGTGGTTATGTTGGATATATAGGTTTTATTTTTTTCAACATTTCACGGTATTTTGCAGCAGAATGTTTCGTTAAAATTCACTATGTTGAGACTGTAGTCATTTCCAGTGGTAATTGTGTGATCACGTACACTGTGCACCACAACAAAGCTAAACTTTAAAGTGTGAAATTAAAAGAAATGAACTGGTGTCGTGTAAACGGACCCTCCAACAGTGAAGGAAGTTTTGTGGATACAGTGGAATCCGTTGTGGTGTAAACGGGGCCTCAGAGAGGACATGGAGAGTAATGTTGCAACGGGAGATTGAAGTAAGTTGTTAGCATCTATTAGCATCTACTAGCATTTTACGTTAGCATCTAATGTTGTGGTTTTTTATTGTCCACTAATACACACTCAATGTAAACAAAGGTTTGTATTGTGAAGGCCACAGGCAGCAGAGCAGCAGTAGCAGCAGCAGCAGAGCAGCAGCAGAGCAGCAGCAGCAGAGCAGCAGAGCAGCAGAGCAGCAGAGCAGCAGCAGAGCAGCAGCAGCAGAGCAGCAGAGCAGCAGCAGTAGCAGCAGCAGCAGCAGCAGCAGAGCAGCAGCAGAGCAGCAGCAGCAGAGCAGCAGCAGAGCAGCAGCAGCAGAGCAGCAGAGCAGCAGCAGTAGCAGCAGCAGCAGCAGCAGCAGCAGCAGCAGCCGCCACGACTCCCCAAACAGCAGACACAATCTGAAAGTGTTTGCAGGCTCCTGACCGGTCCCTCCCTTAACAACCCCTCACAGAGCCCGACCCATTTCAGCAGCAACCGCCAATCTTACCAACGATTCTCACACAATCCGATCTTTCGTCTCAGACGGCCGAGAATCGTGCAGTTAGTGGGAGTCTTAAGGCCGAGCAGAAACTAGTGGAAGAGCACAACTAGAATCCACCAGAGTGACGTTCCATTGGAAACATGATTAAAGTTTGAATGGTGTGTGTGTGTGTGTGTGTGTGTGTGTGTGTGTGTGTGTGTGTGTGTGTGTGTGTGTGTGTGTGTGTGTGTGTGTGTGTGTGTGTGTGTGTGTGTGTGTGTGTCCTGCTCTGAGGTGACTGCAAAGCGTCCAACATACTGAGGCGTTTCAAGTGACAACACTTTGTTACAGAAGTACAACCACCAATATTGATTAAGAAAACTAGAATATCACTGTTCTCCTGTTACTGTGGAGGTTTGTTACTGAGCAGAACTAGTTCCCATGGCAGAGGTGTGCTTGCTCAGTAACAGGGCAGTCTCCATAGGGGTGGGGGGGTTCGCATTGCGAGCATGAAAGAAAAGTTCCACCTTGTGTAAATGGACACAAAAGGGACGCCCGTTTTCGTTGTGGTGGAAACAGGGCCTGAGTCTGGATTAGAGGAGAGCAGCATTAAACTGGGGCAGGAGGGTTCCACGGTGCATCAGGGTGTGTTCCATCCTGAGCTGTCTTTACAAGTGCACATGGCTACTGTCGAAACGTTTCACCATGTAGTTAAATATGAATTCTCCTTTTATTCTATGACATGACAAACATCATAAACATGAGTTGAGTCTGAACACAGCAGTTAACAAATGTATTTGTAACAGTAAATAGTAAAATGACATCTGTACAGAACTTTATAAGATTAGAATGTTAACTTCAATATCTTAAAATTTAATTAAAATGTAAACTAGGGATGCACCGGTACCACTTTTTGTGTACTAGTATGCGTACTAACCTTTAATTATACACACACACACACACACACACACACACACACACACACACACACACACACACACACACACACACACACACACACACACACACACACACACACACACACACACACACACACACACACACACACACACACACACACACACACACACCACCAGCTTGTGACTGAATGGTGAACCCATGGGCCCGTCCAGACCTGGTGTTAACTGCATTTGGGGTAATCCAATGACAGGTGGTGAGCCCTGAAGACAAACAGGTACCAGAGCACTTAGAAAAACCATTTTCCAAGGTGGTCGAGGACACATGTGACCACACAGGCCTGGTAGTGTGGTCACCATGCTGAGCACTATGGTAGCAGGGAATACAGAATGTGTAATGGGTAAATGCCACAATGCACACTGTGGTATCTAGTTCTAGTATTAGAGCAACTGAAACTGGTGCGAGTCCCGTTCAGTGAAAATCAAATCAATGTCCAAAGCAGAGACGCTTCATTCTGAGAAGTTAATCACAGGAAGATGAACCGGATAAAAGCATGTGGGTATTGTTTTCCAGACTGCTTCACCTGAAGTGAAAAGACACTAATGTGCCTCTGAAACTCAGCATGCTGCTCGTGCAGCGTGCAGCCTCTCACCCTCCTCGCTCAGGTAGGCAATGCTTCAGTGCTAAATAATCAGTCCTGCAGAAACAGAGTCCCTTCAGAGGGTCTCTGGTGGTGAACCGGGGCCACTGCTCACCAGCAGAGAGTCCCACCGGGGCCACTGCTCACCAGCAGAGTCCCTTCAGAGGGGTGATCTGCTGGTGAACCGGGGCCACTGCTCCGTTTTGCTTCAGACTAACTTGAAACACTCTAATACTTGTTGAAACATGAATGAAACACGACACAAACCTGCTAATTCGTCTGGCTCCAGTCCAGTTTCCGTGTCTATCCCACAAACAACGAAGTAGTGCGCGAAGCGGCACGGGGCCGCGCCGGACCCGGCGGAGCTCCCACTCATCCCGGCTTCAGAGTGAAGCGTGCCGGCCTCCTCCTGCTCCGAGAGCCGGGACACCCAGCCACGCTCAGAGGAGGCAGCAACTACATGAAACACCGGAAGAAGCTCTGCTACCTGCTTTACAATTTTAGGTGATAGCTGTAAAGTAGTTTTCCCGCGGCGGTGCGCTCTCGGTGGACCGTCGCTGGGTTCGGGTCAGTAACAGGAGCTCCTCCGGCGCACTGCGGAGCGGAGCGGAGCGGAGCGGGGTCCCACTGTCTCCGCCTCCGTGCTGCCCGGTGGGGGTGGACTCTGATGGGCGGGGTATTTGAATTCAACTTACTTCACTCCGTGTCTATTTTTTCTTCAACTCGTATTTAAAATAAGAACAGTGAGCGTGAGTAAACCTTTGTCCTCGTCCTTTCATAACAACGCGCACCTCGGCGCCATGACGCACGAGAAGAGCTCAAGTGGGCGGAGTCAAACGCTGAGCCTGTGACGCCCAGAGGCATTATAAATAATACAGAGACATTATAAGGAATACAGAGACATTATAAGGAATAAATAAACATTATAAAGAAGACACCACATAAGCTGCCGCGGAGCAGGAAATACGGCAGCCGTCTTGGTCCATTCTGTCAGACCTGTGAAGAGAAACTGCAGGAGGAGAGAATTCAAGACCACAGAGTATTGTGCAGAGTATTTCTATTCTAATCCCAGGACTGGAGAAAGCAGGGGTCGGGGGATTATTATTCACAGGTGAGATGGAACATTATTACTGTTTGAATTTTGCGAATATTATTATTATTCTGTATTTCTGTCCAGCAGCAAACTTTGTTTACAGCCTGTCCACCGGCTAATAGTCCAACTGAGACTATATAAATCTCATGTTTTAGATTACAACTGACACAGCTTGCTTTTGAAGAAATAAACCAAATATAGCTGGTATAACATGGACCAGCACATTTTACCAGGTGACACAGGCTGGATTGTTCGCATGTAATTCTTTCACTCTTAACAGAAGTAAGATTCCTCTCATGTCTCATCCCTCCATCTTCAGCTTCTCCTTCACCTCCAAAGAACAGGTGTGTCGTCATCAGTCTATTAGCATTCATGAATGTAAATATTCTATAGTCAATCACAGGGCAGGGTGAAATACATAATAAATGTGTGTGCGTGCGTGTGTGCGTGCGTGCGTGCGTGTGTGTGTGCGTGCGTGTGTGCGTGCGTGCGTGCGTGTGTGTGTGCGTGCGTGTGTGCGTGCGTGCGTGCGTGCGTGCGTGCGTGTGTGTGTGTGTGTGTGTGTGTGTGTGAGACCTCCAGAACCTCCAGAAAAGCTGCAGAGAGCCTGAGTGTCCCTCAGGAGGAGCCAGAAGCTTCAGACATCCTGACGGTCCCAGACACAGTAAGACCTCTGCTGTCTGCGGACACTCATATTAAACACATGTATGTAACTGAAGACATGTTGAACACACACACACACACACACACACACACACACACACACACACACACACACACACACAGTGCTAAGAAAGTGGACCAGACTCTAGTGGGGTGAAGGTTCAGTGTGTGAAGTGAAGAATCACTCTAACATCTTCCTCCCTTCCAGCAGGACCACAGCTCTGCCTCGCTGCGTCTCCTGCTGCTCTGGAGGCCAGACGCCACGAAGCTTTATCACGAGTTGACAGTCTGGAGTGGGAAAATGATGGACTGATCTTAAATCTTTAGACCAACAGCTTGCAATCGTCCAATCTCCCAATGTGTTAAAGCGCCGCGTTGCCATACAGACAGAGTTGGAGCTTATTACTAGCAGCGAGGCGGAGCGTCTATTATTAGACTCACGTTGAAGATAGTAGGAACATGGAGATAAATCAGACAGACTACCTTCTCATCAGTTGGGCCGTCAAGCGTCATCCTGATTAGTCCCTCATATTAAAAATGCTTCTGGAGCCTCGGTGGAGGACTCTGTCCTTATTAATTCAGTTTGACTCCTTGCACAGTTCTGAGTTCTCCTCTGACTTGACTGGAGTTTTTGGATGGCCTTATATTTCCTACTGTAAATTCAGATGCAGTTAATTAATTACACTCCAATCTGACAGTTGCAGAACTTAATTTGACTTTACAAAATCTGCAAAATAATACAGCGCCAGGCCCGGACAGGCTTCTGGTGGAATTCTTTAAAACATTTCATACTAAACTCATTCCGATATTATATTCAGGTAATATTGAATCCTTATCTTGTGGCACTCCCCCCCCCCCCCCCCCCCACACTGAAACAAGCCTCTATTACTGTTCTTCTAAAAAAGGATAAAGCTCCAGATTTATGTTCCTCCTATAGACCTATTTCTTTAATGAATGTTGATTCTAAAATACTGGCTATGGCTCTCGCTCGTTTGGAGAAGGTGCTTCCCAGCATGATCTCTACACTGGAAAAAGGAACATGTTGATTTTAATTTTTAAAAAAAGAAGCAAACTCATTGCCTTACAAAAACTAATTTATGTTAACCTAAATTACTTCTTGAGAGTTTGCAGTACTCAAAGTAAACTGAAGAATTTAGATTACGGTAACTTATTTTGAGTTAATTTACTCAAAGTAAACTAGAGAAATTAGATTATAGTAACTTGTTTATTTTTCGTTTGTAGTACTCAAAGTAACTGAAAGCTTATCTTAAGTTTTAGTCATTCATCATATTAAAGTCAAAATAATAATGCATTGGTGTTATATATCTTTCTTGACACTCAGAGACGCTTTACATTACATTATTCATTCATTCCATACTTGATGGTGGTAAACTACAGATGTAGCCACAGCTGCCCTGGGGCAGAGTGGCAGAAGTGAGACTGCCAGTCTACACCACCATCAACCACTCACTCTCTCACGGCATTCACCCAGACAGTTCTTTCTACATTACCATGTGGTTGTATCATTACCAATAATGTTAAATCTAGATATTTCACCCTGAATACAGGCTGCAGGCAGGGCTGTCCTCTGTCGCCCCTCCTATTTGCACTCGCCATTGAGCCCCTGTCAATTTATTTGAGGTCCTCCCCAGACTTCACTGGTTTCACCCAGCTGCAAACGGAATTCAAACTTTCACTGTATGCTGATGATTTATTGCTGTACACTACAAATCCCAAGACTGTTTTTCCAAATATTCTCTCCTTTTTTCATAGCCTTGAAATTATCAAAGAGCGAATGCTACCATATTAATAAACTGGCAATGCAACTTTGTCCATCAGATATTCCTTTTAAGTTCAGCCCCTCTGGTTTCAGGTATTTGGGTGTCAATATATTCAGATCCTCCAAATCTCTTCATTCTGCCAATTTCTCCCCCCTGTTATCTGAGATAAAAGCAGATTGTCAAAGATGGGCTTCACTCCCCCTTACATTGATTGGGAAAATTAATACAGTAAAGATGAATGTTCTAACAAAATTTTTATTTTTGTTTCAGTGCCTGCCCATTTTGTTTTTACCAAAACAGTTTTATAAATTGATTGATACTACTATCTCACACTTTCAGTGGAACGTCAAACACGCAGAAAGTACTTCAAGGTTTTCAAATTTGATGGTGGCTTGTCTTTGCCAAATTTCCAGTTTTATTACTGGGCAGTGAAAATATCTATAATTACATATTGGTCAGAATCAGTAGTTGTGCGATCGCCTCTCTGCTTCCTCCTTGTCTGAGGGACAAACAACAAGGACTGACCTGCCGACCTGAGACAGCGAGGGAGTGGACTGCCGGAGCAGGTGGGACAAATACTGTGAGGCGGGGCCATGGAGACATTTAAAAACAAATAAAAGAATTTTAAAATCAATCCTGAGAGGACCAGGGAGCAGTGGACCGATACTAAAACTGTGTGATGTGCTGGTGTTTTCTGGATCCTGTTAGAAGTCGAGCAGCAACGTTTTGGATCAGCTGAAGACGTGAGAGTGAGACTGGCTGAGCCCAACGTAAAATACACTGCAGTAATCTCACCCAGTGGAGATAGAAGCAGGGATTAAAATCTCAAAATGATTTTAACACTATTGTTGAAGAATCATAGGTTCAAAACCACATTTATTGATCCTCTTTTTAAATCATGTCATGATAAGAGATTGAAGTGTTTTAAAGATTTCCACAAAGACGGGGGTTTTCAGTCTTTCACAGATTTATCGTGTGACTTTAAACTACTCATCTATTTAGATATTTCCAGGTGAGAAATTGTGCCAAAGCACTATTCTCTAGTTTTCCTTACCTTCCTTGGAGCAGCCTTGGATTGAACTTCTACAATTAACCCCGTCACAGAAGTCAACCACTTCTTAAATATGTAACACCATCCAATCATGATAATTATTTATCCACAAAACAAAACAAGCCTGTGAGAATGGACGAGGAGGGGTCTTTGACCAGTGCTGGTGGGACTCTGCATTGAAACTTATTCATAAGACAACTATCTGTGCCTGTTTGGCATTGATTCAGTTTAAAGTTTTGTTCAGGTGTCATTACTCCAAAACGAGCTTGATCATTGTTTTCTAAATGTTGCATCTCAACGGGCTTTCCTTACAATAAATTCAAATTCAAATTCAAATGCCATAGACATTTGTGATAGGTGTGGTGGATCACCCTGTAATCGTGCTCTTCTGTTTTTCTCCTGTCCAACTCTAAATACGTTTTGGCAAATCTATTTTAGTACCATGTTTAAAGGGCTTTCAAAAAACATTGATGTTTCTTCTCATGTGGCTATTCTCAGTACTCTAGAGAACTACTCCAACTATTCAGCTCTTCACCCAGAGCTTTTAGCATTCACATTCCCTCTCCAGCACTGAATGGATTAATAAGGTCATGTCTTTTCTAAAAGTTGAAAAGATTAGATATTCCAAGAAAGGTAAGACTGACAAATTCTGGGAGGCCACTAGGGGCGCATACCAAGATGGCAGCATAGAGCGGAGCTCCCAAGTCGATTAGGTGAATTATCCCCCATAACTTAGAAAAAACTTGAAAAACACGAATATTTGATCAGCGCGAAATGAGCGGGGGACGAGGAAAGAAAGGTTCAAGGAAGAAAACCATGTCCAATGACCCAGAAGAACCCGACCACGAGGTCGAACCAATGGAGGGGAAACGTGAGTGTCGAACAGCCTCATTTATTAATGGAGAGTCTCGGTGTTATTACAACAGAAATACGAAACTTGAAGAAAGAGCTGAAAGAGGATCTTACGAAATTCGGAGACGACTTCAAAGCAGAAGTTAGATGAGAATTCGCCGGGTTCAAAGAGGAAATTAATAAAAAAATTGACCGAAACGCCGAAGAAATTAAACAGCAGCGGAAGGATATTAACGAGATGCAGGAGCGGGTGACTGAGCTGGAAGAGTGGAGCGTGGAGGCGAAATATACAATCCTCACGTTACTACAACAACAAAAGAAACTACAGGAAAAGTTGACCGAGGTGGAGGGACACGGAAGACGCTGCAACTTGAGGATTTATAATGTCGCTGAAAAGGACGGTGAATCCGTGCCTGGGCTGGTGGACGCGCTCCTTCATCGGGAACTCGAGTTACCGGAAAGTTCCGAGTTACAAATTCAACGAGCGCACAGAAGCTTTGGCAGGAAACCACCAGCAGGAGCGTCTCCGAGATCTGTTGTCGTCAATTTCCTGAAATACCAGACAAAAGAGGATATTCTGGCCAAAGCATGGAAAAAGAAGATTGAAATCGACGGGAGACGCATATTTTTTGACCACGATTATCCGACGGAGGTGATGAAGAGACGCAAATCATACACAGCGATTAAAAAGATCCTCCACGGAAAGAAGATCCGCTTCCAAACACCGCTGGACAAGATGAGGGTCCACTGGCCGGAAGGACCAAAGACATATAACAACGCCGAGGACGTGCTACAAGACATGAGGAAGCGAGGGATGGAGACGCCTGAAAGACGTGATGGCGCGTGCGACACCGGAGCGCCATCTCGAGGAGCGCCATCTCGAGGAGCGCCATCTCGAGGAGCGCCATCTCGAGGAGCGCCATCTCGAGGCGCTTCAATGGTGACGCGTCGGAGAGAAACGGGGGCAGAGCGGATCCGCTGCAGCATTAGAGGATCTGAGTCAGGACGCAGGAAACCGAGCAAAGGAAAGACTAGAAGAGTTTAAAAGATAAAGCAGTGATATCTACCTGGTAAACAGAGAAAAGGTTTGGTTTCTTTTCTCTTGTTTGTGTTTTATTCACTGAACCTTTTGTGTTTTGGACAATAATCGACAGAGAGAGTTACTAAATTAACAACTGTTGGACTTTTCTGGTGACATGGGAAGACCTACATCAGGTCTTCCCCCGAACACTAGGGGGGGCCCTTTTTTGTTTCCAGAAGGTTATCCCCCACTCCTACCAACGGGGAGATGGGGTCGGTGTTGTGAGCGGCCCCTGTTTGCTGTGGAGTTCAGGTTCTGTGTTTGACCTCTTTGTGTTCTCAGGGCTGTGTTTTTTGATATTGTTGATGAAGTTACAGTTGAGGGGCCGAGGATCATTTCAAGGGATTTAAATGATGCAACATAGAGATATAAAGGTGGTGTCATTAAATGTTAACGGCTTGAAGAATGTCAAAAAAAGAGATAAAACTCTAACCAAGCTCAGAAAGGAAAAGATGCAGGTCATCTTCCTTCAGGAGACGCGTCCGTCACGGGAGGAGCAGGATGAGTTTAAAAAGTTCGGCTATAAGAACTCGTTTGTCAGCTCATTTGGAGAAAATCAGAGAAGAGGAGTGGCAATATTGATTTCTAACGCTCTGGGGTTTGAGATGATCAAAGAAATAAACGACAAGGAAGGGAGATATGTCATGGTCAAGGGTACTCTGGAAAACGAACTGGTTCCACTGTTTAATGTGTACACACCCCCAGGATGTGGGAAAAGATTCTATAAAACAATATTTGATCTTTTGAACTCAGAAACAGAAGGGACATTGATATGTGGAGGGGATTTTAATGAGGTACTGGATTATAGGTTGGATACGACAAGTACAAAAGGAAGCAAAAAGAAAATGAGTAGTTATGTAAACATGTTGGTGTCAGAGATGGACATGTTGGATGTATGGAGGGAACTCCACCCACTTGATCGAGATTATACCCACTATTCAGTCCCTCATGCCATGTACTCCAGGATTGATTATTTCTTGTTGAATAAGAGTG
This sequence comes from Lipophrys pholis, assembly GCF_963383615.2. Taxonomy (NCBI): domain Eukaryota; kingdom Metazoa; phylum Chordata; class Actinopteri; order Blenniiformes; family Blenniidae; genus Lipophrys; species Lipophrys pholis. The sequence goes on along the minus strand of NC_137644.1, from coordinate 856,843 downwards.
ACATACACAGAATAAAGGAGTGTCGGATAGGGGTAGCTGATATATCAGATCACAGTGCAGTTTATCTAAAAATTTATTTGAATAATAAGAGGAAAAATACAATATGGAGACTCAACGAAGGTATTCTAAACAATAAGGGGCTGATTACAGAATTGAAGGGAGAAATTATGAGATACAGAGAAGAAACTGATAATGGGGAAGTAGATCTGACGATTTTATGGGACGAGAGGGAAGCTGATATCATACACAGCTTTTGCCAAAAAAAACAGATTAGAGACGTATCAGAAGCAAATTGGTAAATTAAAAGAATTGGAACAGTCAAAGGACTCGGAGGTATATACTCAGATTCAGGAAGTAAGGAAAGAAATAGATGATATATTGTTAGAAGAGGTGGAAAGGAAGGCAAGATTTTGTAAACAAACGTACTATGAGGGAGGAGCAAGAGTCACAAAAAACATTGCCAGACGTATAAGGAAACAGCAAGCCTCAACAAACGTACATAAAATAAGGGACCCCATCACATATATCTATATATATATCATATATCACATCTATATAAACCGGAAGAAATAGAGAAGGCTTTTGAGGAATATTATAGTAAACTGTATTCACGGCTTGCTTCTGTAGGAGCAGAACATCTGACAGAGTTCTTAGAAGGATTGGATTTGTCATCTATAGGCGCAAAACAAAATAAGATGCTGACCTCAGAAATCACACTAAAAGAGAGAGAAGAAGCAATTAGCCGGGCAAAACCGGGGAAATCACCTGGAGCAGATGGATTTGGGGTCTCATTTTATAAAACCTTCAAGGGGGAGTTAACTCAGTATTTATGTGACTCATTCAATTGTACCCTCAGGTCAGGTAGGACCCCTCCCTCATGGAAGGAGACCATCATCTCCATAATCCCAAAGGAGGGCAAGGATAGAGAATGCTGCAGTAACTACAGACCCATAGCACTCTGAAATGTGGATTATAAGATGAACACCTCCATTATAGCCAAAAGATTAGAGACATTTATGCAGGACCTGATCGATGAAGACCAATGTGGGTTTATCAAAGAAAGGCAAACACAAGATAATATCAGACGGTCTGCATATTGTGGATTATGTCCAAAGAAAAGGGAAAATGCAATTTTGGTTAGTATTGATGCCGAAAAGGCTTTTGATAGTGTAGATTGGGAATTTTTATATACGGTACTGGCAAAATTTGGATTCAATGAACAATCAGTCAATTGTATTAAATCACTATATCAGCAGCCTAAAGCAAGGGAAAAAATAAATGGAAGCCTGACAAAACAATTCAGATTAGAGAGGGGGACCAGACAGGGATGAAGTCTCTCTCCCACTCTTTTTGCACTGTTTATGGAGCCACTGGCCCAGATGATCAGGCAGGAGGACGGAGTAGAAGGAGTGAGATTAGGAGGGCTAGAACATAAAATAGGATTGTTTGCCGACGATAGATTGTTTTTCTTAAAGCATCCTGACAAAAGTTTTCCAAAAGCAATGAGACTATTGGAATGTTCTGGTGGATATTCAGGATTCAAAATTAATGTTAAAAAAACACAGATTTTGACGATAAATTACTCGGCATCGCAAGAACTAAAGGACGTATATAAACTCAAATGGGATGCTAAAATAATAAAATACCTGGGAGTCAACATTACGAACAGAATAGACAAGCTATATGAAGCAAATTACACCAAAGGGAACCATGATATTAGGAGGGACCTGGACATATGGTCGGCTATTTGTTTGGATTTCAGCTCAAGAATAGAGATAATTAAGTTTAACATTTTACCAAGACTTCTGTACCCGTTCCAATCTCTGCCGGTGAAAATCCCACAAAAACAGTTGATGGAATGGGATAAGTGGATATCAAGGTTCATATGGGAGGGAAGAAACCTGGGGTTCCTGATAAAACCCTGCAGCTGCCTAAAGAGAAAGGAGGTCTTGCTTTGCCAAACCTGAAGAATATTTCTATGCAGCACAAATCCGACCTCTGGTGTTTTGGTGCAACAATGCTTTTATCACAAGATGGAAAGATCTAGAACTGGGCACAATGGACACAGAGGTACGGAACCTAATAGCAGACAAAGGACCGCTGAGAAAACTGGATAATAGACTGGATATAATAACTAAAACTACAGTAGAAATTTGGAATGTAGTGGTGGAAAAGTATAAATTGGAGGAGGAGATAAAGACGCAGAGTTGGTTTGCATTTGACCTCAGGTTTAAACCAGGGACGATTGATCGAGGATTTGAGCAATGGACAAACAAAGGAATCACAGCAATATGCACCATAATGGTACGGGGGAAGCTGCAGGGTTTGGAGAGACTCAAGGAAACATTTGGACTAAAGGAAAATGAACGCTATCGATATCTACAACTAAAACACTATTTGGAGAAGGAGATTAAGATTGACAGAGATGATGGAATAGTGGAGATATTCCAGAAAGCTTATGAAGGGAAAAAGTGTAGAGTGATCTCAGCTTTATACCAGAACCTGGTGTGGAACAGGGACGACTCTATATATTAAAGAAAAATGGGAAGGAGAGCTAAATGAACAAATAACAGAAGAAGAATGGTTTGTTCTGTGTAAATCACAGTGCACGGCCACCAGCTCCAGGGTTTGGCGGGAATTTGGCTGGAAAAATATTGTTAGATTTTTCATAACTCCAAAAATAAGGACAAAAGTGGTGTCGGCACAACAGCCATGTTGGAGATTGTGTGGACACGTTGATGCAGATCACACACACATATTTTGGTCCGGTCACAAATTACAGGTGTATTGGGAACAAATATGGCAGAGTTTACAAAAAGTAATCGGATATCAGTTCCCCAAAACTTGTAAGATGCTGTATTTGGGAAACATAACTCATAATGTGATACAAAGAGAAGACGTATATCTGTTTAAGATATTACTAACAGCAAGCAAGAAAGTGATGACCAGATTGTGGTACAAAGTGGAGCCGCCGACCCGGGAGCGGTGGTTACGTGTTGAGGGATTATTAGTAATGGAGAGACTCACTCACAAACTCAGATTACAGGAGACTCATTATGAAGAAAAGTGGGAAAAATGGACTGACTTCAGGAGGACAGAAGAGGACACCGCCACCACTGGACAATAGAGACTTTGGTTGATGAAAGATGGATAGATTTTGTATATTTGTTTTGCCCCGACACTGGAACTGTGAAAACTGAAAGAATTTCAATAAAAATTAAGTTTAAAAAAAAAAAAAAAAAAGACTGACAAATTCTTTCAAAAGTGGCAACCATTTATTTTCTATTTTAGATTTTCTTTGTTTTGTTGTTTTATCTACTTATTTTTCTAACTACTTTAGTCTACATCGTGTTAAAAAAAAAAAATGAAACGGTGTGTATGCCTTCACTTGTAATGTTCAATTGGGATTGATTGTTTTTGTGCGCATCAATAAAAACATGAAACACAAAGAGTCGGCCTGCACGCGATTCTCATCCTCACCATCATGGAAGCGCGGCGGCGCTGTCTGAAAACGTCCCTTGAATCAGACTCGTGCTTAATTTCAAATCTTGATTTGTGTTTATAACAATATTTAGCAGCCAGTCATTATGATGAAGAGACAACAAGGAAACCGACTTTCTATATTTGGTTTCACAAAGAAAAAAAACGTGCAACTCTGAGGAGCAGCAACAAGCTAATCCTTCAGCAGCTGCTAGCTTGAAGACCGCCGCTGCACCTGTTGGGAACGCTGCTGGTGGACGGCCGCCAACAGCCGGGCCCGGGGTGACCGTACAGGACCGGTCCACCGAGAATGCAGACTCGGTTGATGGCAGTTCAGAGGTTGCTCATGACGGCGACTCCACCTATCTCTCTATCCAGGGCCAGACTCCCTGGACCAGCCAGCAGTGGAGAGAATGGAAGGCTGAAGAAGCAGGTGGACCAGGTGAGATCTTCATATCAGAGGTTATGTAGGAGGAGGAGTGATGGTTCAGGTGTTACAGGTTGTTGGTTCAAACTCAAAGCCCTCAAGGCTGAGCAGAGTCTGGGTCCATGCTGGAGGCCTGAGTGACGAGGCTGAAGAGTCCGAAGGAAGGAGACCAGAGGGTCAAGCTTTGTGGGAGGAAGGAGATGGTCTCACTAACCAGGTGTTCCTGTTACCGGTTGACAACTAGTTTCACTGACTAGGTGTTCCTGTTACCTGTTGACAGCTAGTTTCACTGACCAGGTGTTCCTGTTACCTGTTGACAACTAGTTTCACTAACCAGGTGTTCCTGTTACCTGTTGACAGCTAGTTTCACTAACCAGGTGTTCCTGTAACCTGTTGACAACTAGTGTCACTGACCAGGTGTTCCTGTAACCTGTTGACAACTAGTTTCACTGACTAGGTGTTCCTGTTACCCGTTGACAGCTAGTTTCACGAACCAGGTGTTCCTGTTACCGGTTGACAACTAGTTTCACTGACCAGGTGTTCCTGTTACCTGTTGACAACTAGTGTCACTGACCAGGTATTCCTGTTACCTGTTGACAGCTAGTTTCACTAACCAGGTGTTCCTGTTACCTGTTGACAACTAGTTTCACTGACCAGGTGTTCCTGTTATCCGTTGACAGCTAGTTTCATTAACCAGGTATTCCTGTTACCTGTTAACAGCTAGTTTCACTGACTAGGTGTTCCGGTTATCCGTTGACATCTAGTTTCACTAACTAGGTATTCCTGTTACCTGTTGACAGCTAGTTTCACTGACCAGGTGTTCCTGTTACCCGTTGACAGCTAGTTTCACTAACCAGGTGTTCCTGTTACCTGTTGACAACTAGTTTCACTGACTAGGTGTTCCTGTTATCCGTTGACAGCTAGTTTCACTAACCAGGTATTCCTGTTACCTGTTGACAACTAGTTTCACTGACCAGGTGTTCCTGTTACCGGTTGACAACTAGTTTCACTGACTAGGTGTTCCTGTTACCTGTTGACAGCTAGTTTCACTGACCAGGTGTTCCTGTTATCCGTTGACAGCTAGTTTCATTAACCAGGTATTCCTGTTACCTGTTGACAGCTAGTTTCACTGACCAGGTGTTCCTGTTACCTGTTGACAACTAGTTTCACTGACCAGGTGTTCCTGTTATCCGTTGACAGCTAGTTTCATTAACCAGGTATTCCTGTTACCTGTTAACAGCTAGTTTCACTAACCAGGTATTCATGTTACCTGTTGACAACTAGTTTCACTGACCAGGTGTTCCTGTTACCCGTTGACAGCTAGTTTCACTAACCAGGTGTTCCTGTTACCTGTTGACAACTAGTTTCACTGACCAGGTGTTCCTGTTACCTGTTGACAACTAGTTTCACTGACCAGGTGTTCCTGTTACTTGTTGACAGCTAGTTTCACTGGCCAGGTGTTCCTGTTACCTGTTGACAACTAGTTTCACTGACTAGGTGTTCCTGTTACCTGTTGACAACTAGTTTCACTGACCAGGTGTTCCTGTTACCCGTTGACAGCTAGTTTCACTAAACAGGTATTCGTGTTACCTGTTGACAACTAGTTTCACTGACCAGGTGTTCCTGTTACCGGTTGACAGCTAGTTTCACTAACCAGGTGTTCCTGTTACCCGTTGACAGCTAGTTTCACTAACCAGGTGTTCCTGTTACCTGTTGACAACTAGTTTCACTGACTAGGTGTTCCTGTTACCCGTTGACAGCTAGTTTCACTGACCAGGTGTTCCTGTTACCTGTTGACAACTAGTTTCACTGACCAGGTGTTCCTGTTATCCGTTGACAGCTAGTTTCATTAACAAGGTATTCTTGTTACCTGTTGACAGCTAGTTTCACTGACCAGGTGTTCCTGTTACCCGTTGACAGCTAGTTTCACTAACCAGGTGTTCCTGTTACCTGTTGACAACTAGTTTCACTGACTAGGTGTTCCTGTTATCCGTTGAAAGCTAGTTTCACTAACCAGGTGTTCCTGTTACCTGTTGACAACTAGTTTCACTGACCAGGTGTTCCTGTTACCCGTTGACAGCTAGTTTCACTAACCAGGTATTCGTGTTACCTGTTGACAGCTAGTTTCACTAACCAGGTATTCCTGTTACCTGTTGACAACTAGTTTCACTGACCAGGTATTCCTGTTATCCTTTGACAGCTAGTTTCACTGGCCAGGTGTTCTTGTTACCTGTTGACAACTAGTTTCACTAACCAGGTGTTCCTGTTACCTTTTGATAACTAGTTTCACTGGCCAGGTGTTCTTGTTACCTGTTGACAACTAGTTTCACTAACCAGGTGTTCCTGTTACCTGTTGACAACTAGTTTCACTGACTAGGTGTTCCTGTTACCCGTTGACAGCTAGTTTCACGAACCAGGTGTTCCTGTTACCTGTTGACAACTAGTTTCACAAACCAGGTGTTCCTGTTACCTGTTGACAGCTAGTTTCACTAACCAGGTGTTCCTGTTACCTGTTGACAACTAGTGTCACTGACCAGGTATTCCTGTTACCTGTTGACAGCTAGTTTCACTGGCCAGGTGTTCCTGTTACCTGTTGACAGCTAGTTTCACTAACCAGGTGTTCCTGTTACCTGTTGACAACTAGTGTCACTGACCAGGTATTCCTGTTACCTGTTGACAGCTAGTTTCCCTGGCCAGGTGTTCCTGTTACCTGTTGACAGCTAGTTTCACTAACCAGGCGTTCCTGTTACCTGTTGACAGCTCGTTTCACTGACTAGGTGTTCCTGTTACCTGTTGACAACTAGTTTCACTGACCAGGTGTTCCTGTTACCTGTTGACAACTAGTTTCACTGACCAGGTGTTCCTGTTACTTGTTGACAGCTAGTTTCACTGGCCAGGTGTTCCTGTTACCTGTTGACAACTAGTTTCACTGACTAGGTGTTCCTGTTATCCGTTGACAACTAGTTTCACTGACTAGGTATTCCTGTTACCTGTTGACAGCTAGTTTCACGAACCAGGTATTCCTGTTACCTGTTGACAACTAGTTTCACTGACCAGGTGTTCCTGTTACCTGTTGACAACTAGTTTCACTGACCAGGTGTTCCTGTTACCCGTTGACAGCTAGTTTCACTAACCAGGTGTTCCTGTTACCTGTTGACAACTAGTTTCACTGACTAGGTGTTCCTGTTATCCGTTGACAGCTAGTTTCACTAGCCAGGTATTCCTGTTACCTGTTGACAACTAGTTTCACTGACCAGGTGTTCCTGTTACCCGTTGACAGCTAGTTTCACTAACCAGGTGTTCCTGTTACCTGTTGACAGCTAGTTTCACTGACCAGGTGTTCCTGTTATCCATTGACAGCTAGTTTCACTAACCAGGTGTTCCTGTTACCTGTTGACAGCTAGTTTCACTGACTAGGTGTTCCTGTTATCCGTTGACAGCTAGTTTCACTAACCAGGTGTTCCTGTTACCTGTTGACAGCTAGTTTCACTAACCAGGTGTTCCTGTTACCTGTTGACAACTAGTTTCACTGACTAGGTGTTCCTGTTATCCGTTGACAACTAGTTTCACTGACTAGGTGTTCCTGTTACCTGTTGACAGCTAGTTTCACTGACCAGGTGTTCCTGTTATCCGTTGACAGCTAGTTTCAATAACCAGGTGTTCCTGTTACCTGTTGACAACTAGTTTCACTGACCAGGTATTCCTGTTATCCTTTGACAGCTAGTTTCACTGGCCAGGTGTTCCTGTTACCTGTTGACAACTAGTTTCACTGACTAGGTGTTCCTGTTATCCGTTGACAGCTAGTTTCACTAGCCAGGTATTCCTGTTACCTGTTGACAACTAGTTTCACTGACCAGGTGTTCCTGTTACCCGTTGACAGCTAGTTTCACTAACCAGGTGTTCCTGTTACCTGTTGATAACTAGTTTCACTGGCCAGGTGTTCTTGTTACCTGTTGACAACTAGTTTCACTAACCAGGTGTTCCTGTTACCTGTTGACAACTAGTTTCACTGACTAGGTGTTCCTGTTACCCGTTGACAGCTAGTTTCACGAACCAGGTGTTCCTGTTACCTGTTGACAACTAGTTTCACAAACCAGGTGTTCCTGTTACCTGTTGACAGCTAGTTTCACTAACCAGGTGTTCCTGTTACCTGTTGACAACTAGTGTCACTGACCAGGTATTCCTGTTACCTGTTGACAGCTAGTTTCCCTGGCCAGGTGTTCCTGTTACCTGTTGACAGCTAGTTTCACTAACCAGGCGTTCCTGTTACCTGTTGACAGCTCGTTTCACTGACTAGGTGTTCCTGTTACCTGTTGACAACTAGTTTCACTGACCAGGTGTTCCTGTTACCTGTTGACAACTAGTTTCACTAACCAGGTGTTCCTGTTACCTGTTGACAGCTAGTTTCACTAACCAGGTATTCCTGTTACCTGTTGACAGCTAGTTTCACTGACCAGGTGTTCCTGTTACCCGTTGACAGCTAGTTTCACTAACCAGGTGTTCCTGTTACCTGTTGACAACTAGTTTCACTGACTAGGTGTTCCTGTTACCGGTTGACAGCTAGTTTCACTAAGCAGGTGTTCCTGTTACCTGTTGACAACTAGTTTCACTGACTAGGTGTTCCTGTTACCTGTTGACAACTAGTTTCAGTGACTAGGTGTTCCTGTTACCTGTTGACAGCTAGTTTCACTAACCAGGTGTTCCTGTTACCTGTTGACAACTAGTTTCACTGACTAGGTGTTCCTGTTACCTGTTGACAACTAGTTTCACTGACCAGGTGTTCCTGTTATCCGTTGACAGCTAGTTTCACTAACCAGGTGTTCCTGTTACCTGTTGACAGCTAGTTTCACTGACTAGGTGTTCCTGTTACCTGTTGACAACTAGTTTCACTGACTAGGTGTTCCTGTTACCTGTTGACAACTAGTTTCACTAACCAGGTGTTCCTGTTACCTGTTGACAACTAGTTTCACTAACCAGGTGTTCCTGTTACCTGTTGACAACTAGTTTCACTGACTAGGTGTTCCTGTTATCCGTTTACAGCTAGTTTCATTAACCAGGTATTCCTGTTACCTGTTAACAGCTAGTTTCACTGACCAGGTGTTCCTGTTACCTGTTGACAACTAGTTTCACTGACCAGGTGTTCCTGTTATCCGTTGACAGCTAGTTTCATTAACCAGGTATTCCTGTTACCTGTTAACAGCTAGTTTCACTGACTAGGTGTTCCTGTTACCTGTTGACAGCTAGTTTCACTAACCAGGTGTTCCTGTTACCTGTTGACAGCTAGTTTCACTGACTAGGTGTTCCTGTTATCCGTTGACAGCTAGTTTCACTAACCAGGTGTTCCTGTTACCTGTTGACAGCTAGTTTCACTAACCAGGTGTTCCTGTTACCGGTCGACAGCTAGTTTCACTGACTAGGTGTTCCTGTGTTCCGTTGACAGCTAGTTTCACTAACCAGGTGTTCCTGTTACCTGTTGAGAACTAGTTTCACTGACCAGGTGTTCCTGTTATCCGTTGACAGCTAGTTTCATTAACCAGGTATTCCTGTTACCTGTTAACAGCTAGTTTCACTGACCAGGTGTTCCTGTTATCCGTTGACAGCTAGTTTCATTAACCAGGTATTCCTGTTACCTGTTAACAGCTAGTTTCACTGACTAGGTGTTCCTGTTACCTGTTGACAGCTAGTTTCACTAACCAGGTGTTCCTGTTACCTGTTGAGAACTAGTTTCACTGACCAGGTGTTCCTGTTATCCGTTGACAGCTAGTTTCATTAACCAGGTATTCCTGTTACCTGTTAACAGCTAGTTTCACTGACCAGGTGTTCCTGTTATCCGTTGACAGCTAGTTTCATTAACCAGGTATTCCTGTTACATGTTAACAGCTAGTTTCACTGACTAGGTGTTCCTGTTACCTGTTGACAGCTAGTTTCACTAACCAGGTGTTCCTGTTACCTGTTGACAGCTAGTTTCACTGACTAGGTGTTCCTGTTATCCGTTGACAGCTAGTTTCACTAACCAGGTGTTCCTGTTACCTGTTGACAGCTAGTTTCACTAACCAGGTGTTCCTGTTACCGGTCGACAGCTAGTTTCACTGACTAGGTGTTCCTGTGTTCCGTTGACAGCTAGTTTCACTAACCAGGTGTTCCTGTTACCTGTTGAGAACTAGTTTCACTGACCAGGTGTTCCTGTTATCCGTTGACAGCTAGTTTCATTAACCAGGTATTCCTGTTACCTGTTAACAGCTAGTTTCACTGACCAGGTGTTCCTGTTATCCGTTGACAGCTAGTTTCATTAACCAGGTATTCCTGTTACCTGTTAACAGCTAGTTTCACTGACTAGGTGTTCCTGTTACCTGTTGACAGCTAGTTTCACTAACCAGGTGTTCCTGTTACCTGTTGAGAACTAGTTTCACTGACCAGGTGTTCCTGTTATCCGTTGACAGCTAGTTTCATTAACCAGGTATTCCTGTTACCTGTTAACAGCTAGTTTCACTGACCAGGTGTTCCTGTTATCCGTTGACAGCTAGTTTCATTAACCAGGTATTCCTGTTACATGTTAACAGCTAGTTTCACTGACTAGGTGTTCCTGTTACCTGTTGACAGCTAGTTTCACTAACCAGGTGTTCCTGTTACCTGTTGACAGCTAGTTTCACTGACTAGGTGTTCCTGTTATCCGTTGACAGCTAGTTTCACTAACCAGGTGTTCCTGTTACCTGTTGACAGCTAGTTTCACTAACCAGGTGTTCCTGTTACCGGTCGACAGCTAGTTTCACTGACTAGGTGTTCCTGTGTTCCGTTGACAGCTAGTTTCACTAACCAGGTGTTCCTGTTACCTGTTGACAGCTAGTCTCACTAACCAGGTGTGGGTGGACGTGTCTCCCACTACTACCCGTCCTGCTCTCTGCTCAGCCATGTGGGACCAGATGTCTCTGGAAGACGTTCTGGAATCTTCTGTTTGCTCTGATGATCCAATAGAAACCGTCTCTTAAAGAACCAAGTCAATCATCATCGTTTATATTTATTAGAACTTTCTGTTACTTTACTGTTGATTTCACTGCCGTGTTTATCTTATTTAACTTTTTATACTTCTCTTAACTTATTATATTCGTAGCCTGTATATGTGTACCTCAGTTATTTCTTGTGTATTGTATATTTTTAACGTGTAAAATAATTTTTTAAATGTGGGCGTGAAGAGAAATGTAATTTCAGTTCTCTATGAGACACAGACGGACGTAAACATTGAACTTTACTGACGAACATCTAAATGATTCATTGCATCAATTTATACATTTGATTTTAATTCTCTCATCAGCATTAATAGTTTTCTCATGTGAATGCACTGATAAAAACGGGTTCATCCCAAATAGATGCTCCTGTTTAGACGTCTTATTATAACAAGTTTATTATTAGTCACAGTTTAGTGACCGAGGATGAAGAGTAAAGTATTTTTACACATAATGAGACTTAGTTCCTGCTCCTGTCCTAAGTGGACAGTTTCTCCTCCTCAGGGTCAGCAGGAGGACAGCAGGAGGACAGGAGGAGGACAGGAGGAGGAAAGCAGGAGGACAGGAGGGGGACAGCAGGAGGACAGCAGGGGGACAGGAGGAGGACAGGAGGAGGAAAGCAGGAGGACAGGAGGGGGACAGCAGGAGGACAGGAGGAGGAAAGCAGGAGGACAGGAGGAGGAAAGCAGGAGGACAGCAGGAGGACAGGAGGAGGAAAGCACGAGGACAGCACGAGGACAGCACGAGGACAGCAGGAGGACAGGAGGAGGACAGCAGGAGAACAGCAGGAGGACAGCAGGAGGACAGTAGCAGTTTCTCCTCCTCAGGGTCAGCAGGAGGACAGGAGGAGGACAGCAGGAGGACAGCAGGAGGACAGCAGGAGGACAGCAGGAGGAGCTTGGAGCTCCACTTTGTTCCAAACTGCTGAGACACAATAGAAACTGAAATAAAGAGCAGCTTTGATCCTCAGCAGCAGAATTATCTTCCCTTCACAATAAAAGCTCAGAGACAGTTTCAAATACTCGTTCACAAAGACCATGAGGTCCACTGGTCTATGAAGACCATGAAGTCCACTGGTCCCTAGTCCATAAAGACCACGGGGCCTGGTCCTGCTGGTTTTTTCCGGGACCTTACAGGTGGTCTAGAACCAGGCCAGATGATGGAAACAGTTTCTGATGGTCTAACGAGACCCTTGGAGCCTGGAACCTCCTTCAGGGTCCTGGACTAGAGAAGATCCTTCATCTTGTTCATGAGGACCCTGTTCACCCTGAAGATCCTCAGTCTGGGAGCTGGACCAGGTCTCTGTGTGACTCTTCCAGTCTCTCTGGGTCCCTGTTCCACCTACTGGGTCTCTCTGGGTTTCTGTCTCAGTCTCATCAGGTCTGGTCTCATCTGGTGTCATCAGGTCTAATCAGGCCTCATCAGGTCTTATCATGTCGCTGTCTCATCAGGTCTCATCAGGTCTGGTCTCTGTCTCATCGGGTCTCATCAGGTCTCATCAGGTCTGGTCTCTGTCTCATCAGGTCTCATCAAGTCTCTGTCTAATCAGGTCTCGGTCTCATCAGATCTGGTGTCAGTCTCATCAGGTCTGGTCTCATCAGGTCTAATTAGGTTTGTCTCATCAGGTCTCATCGGGTCTGGTCTGTCTCATCAGGTCTGGTCTCTCTCATCAGGTCTGATCTCTGTCTCATCAGGTCTCTGTCTCATCGGGTCTCTGTCTCATCAGGTCTCTGTCTCATCGGGTTTGGTCTCTGTCTCATCAGGTCTCTGTCTCATCGGGTCTCTGTCTCATCGGGTTTGGTCTCTGTCTCATCAGGTCTCTGTCTCATCAGGCCCGGTCTCAGTCTCATCAGGTCTCATCCTGTCAGAATGTGACCAGCGTGATGAGGACGACTGTTTAAACATCAATTCCACTGATCAGGATGTTTATTGATCCCTTCATGGATCAATCAGCTGTTTGAATGTTTCTGTTGAAAACACCGGGTTGATTCAAAAACCTCAGATCAATAAAACCTCAGATCAATAAAACCTCAGATCAATAAAACCTCAGATCAATAAAACCTCAGATCAATAACTGTGATCAGCAAAACCAACTGAAACTGGGCAAACTGCTGGAAAAGTCAAAACTGGTCAAATAACATCTGTGGTTTTAAAACGTTAAGATTTTAAATCTAATAAACATGAAGAGTTAAAAGAGTAAAACTTTTCATTCAGAAGGTTTGTTTGTTTGTCTTCAGATGATTTTTAATCTCTTATTTAACTTTTGAGATTAAATCTCTGGTTTAACCTTTGTGATTAAATCTCTGGTTTAACTTTTGAGATTAAATCTCTGGTTTAACCTTTGTGATTAAATCTCTGGTTTAACTTTTGAGATTAAATCTCTGGTTTAACCTTTGTGATTAAATCTCTGGTTTAACTTTTGAGATTAAATCTCTGGTTTAACCTTGAGATTAAATCTCTGGTTTAACCTTTGAGATTAAATCTCTGGTTTAACCTTGAGATTAAATCTCTGGTTTAACCTTTGAGATTAAATCTCTGGTTTAACCTTTGAGATTAAATCTCTGGTTTAACCTTGAGATTAAATCTCTGGTTTAACCTTTGAGATTAAATCTCTGGTTTAACCTTGAGATTAAATCTCTGGTTTAACCTTTGAGATTAAATCTCTGGTTTAACTTTTGAGATTAAATCTCTGGTTTAACTTTTGAGATTAAATCTCTGGTTTAACCTTTGAGATTAAATCTCTGGTTTAACCTTTTAGATTAAATCTCTGGTTTAACCTTTGACCTCAGACTGATTCAATAAAACTAGAAAACCTGAAAACCCTCAGAGATGTTGGATTCTGCTGGAGCTCCTTTTATTGGACGAGTTCGACCTGCGGAGGGAAAACCGTGTGTGGGAATGCTGTGGGACAAACAATGCTGTGGGACAAACAATGCTGTGGGACAAATAATGCTGTGGGACAAATAATGCTGTGGGACAAACAATGCTGTGGGACAAACAATGCTGTGGGACAAATAATGCTGTGGGACAAACAATGCTGTGGGACAAATAATGCTGTGGGACAAACAATGCTGTGGGACAAATAATGCTGTGGGACAAACAATGCTGTGGGACAAATAATGCTGTGGGACAAACAATGCTGTGGGACAAATAATGCTGTGGGACAAACCTTTGTCAGTGGCAGGGCCTCTGATTTTGCCCAGTTAACTTTATACCCTGAACATTTGGAGAATGAGTTAATTATATTAAGCACTGAAGGAATAGATACCCGAGGATCAGATACAAACAGCAAAATATCGTCCGCGTATAACATCAATTTATGAATCGATCCCTCGACGTCAATTCCGCAAAAGTTCTCCTCCTGTCGGATCGCTGCTGCTAGTGGTTCTAATGCTAAGCAGAACCAACCCGGGCTGAGTGGTGAGCCTTGGCGGGTTCCCCTGCTCAGTCTAAAGTAAGGAGAAATGTACCCCTCTGGTTGATAGTATAATAATTGTATCCACCTGATAAATATCCTGCCAAATCCCAATGTTTACATTACTGGAAATACCGATCAAAAGCTTTTTCAGCATCAAGTGAAATAGCAGCCATTGGAGAGTCCAAGTCTGGACCTGCCCACATCACATCAATAAACCTTCTTATGTTGTCTGTTAAGTTCTGTTTATTAATGATCCCCACCTGGTCTCTATGTATTACAGAGGTGATAGCCTTGACCAGTTGGTTGGTTAAAATCTTTGACAATATCTTGGCGTCCAGAGATATCAGAGAAATAGGACGATAATTTTTTCTCTCATTTGGGTCTTTGTCTTTTATCACAATGAGTGTAATCAGAGCTTGAGATAACGTTTGAGGTAGTTCCCCTCTCTCAAATGATTCCATGTACATATCATATAGTAGAGGAGTCAACTCGCTCACATAACATTTAAAGATTCTGCCGTATACCCACCAGGGCCTGGAGCTTTATCCTTTGGGAAGCCTTTAATAACTCTCACTAGTTCCTCCTGAGTTATTGGGGAATCAAGATCTTTCTTTTGTTCTTCCGATTATTTTGGTCGGTCTAATTTCTCAAAAAATCCTTTCATATTCTCATCCTCATTACTACAGTCCGACGTATACAGCTCCCTATAGAAGTCTTTAAAGGTATTATTAATATCAATATTAGTGAGGAGGTCTCCTCCTGGGGCTCGGATTGCAGGGATCAGTGAAGATACTTCCCTCTGGTTTAAGCCGTGAGGCAATACTTCCCCCATTTTGTCCCCAGAATCAAAGTATTTTTGTCTCATCCTAAAAAGAGAAAACTCTACTTTCTGAGACAGGATACAGTTATATTCATATTTTAGTTGAGTTAATTCTCTGAGACCATTAGTATTCAACCACCTTTTCAAATCAGTTTCCAGTTTCTTAATTTTGCTCTCAAGTTCCGTCTGCTTCATAATACTTTTCTTTTTCTTATGTGACGCATATTGTATGACAAACCCTCTTACCACTGCCTTGAGAGCCTCCCAAGCTCCTCCAGCAGGGGGCGCAGTGGGGACATTTACAGCAATGTAAGAGTTAATATGACTCCTCAATGCCTCCCTGAATTCAACTTCTTGCAGTAAAGAAGAATTGAACCTCCATCTTGGCATTGGAATCTTCTCAATAACAGGAAGCAACTCGAGTAGTACTGAGGCATGATCTGATATCAAGATACTCCCAACTGAGCATGTAATGTCCCACTTCAAAAGAGATTTGGAAATCAGATAGAAATCTCTAGGAGAGAAGGTCTTATGAGGAGCAGAGAAGAAGGTGTACTCTCTGTTGGTTGGGTTTAAAGTTCTCCACACATCAATTAATCCAGAATTCTCACCCAGACTTTGGACTGTCTGTGCAGCTTTCTTGCTGCTACACCTGACGGAGCTCCTTCACCTGACGGAGCTCCTTCACCTGACGGAGCTCCTTCACCTGATGGAGCTCCTTCACCTGACGGAGCTCCTTCGGTCCAGAACTGGATCCATCACTAAGTTAAAATCTCCTCCAATTACAATTTGATCATTTCCCATATGTTGAATTTTAGCCTCCAGCTCTCCAGAGGAATCTGTCTCACCCCCATTTGGAGCTTAAATATGAACTAATGGAACCAGTTCAACTGTATTTCTGCCCAAATTATAATTACCTTACCTTCTGTATCCTTAAATACCTTAATACATTTAAACTGCAGTTTTTTATTAATTAGAACTATAACTCCCCTACTCTGACCCGAGCCCCCACTACTATACACATGACCAACCTGATCTCTGCATAATGTAGCCGACTCTAACCCGGATAAATGTGTTTCCTGCATAAATACTATATCAGCCTGTTTGGACTTCAGTACCGACATCATTTTCTTCCGCTTATTTAAATGCCCGAGTCCCTCCACCCTCCACCCTCCACCCTCCACCCTCCACGAGGTGAAATGCACCTTATTTATTCTAGATGACATATAGACACATTACAAAAGAAAAGAACCAGGTACACATACACAAAGCCTTATTTCCTATCCTATTTCAAAACTGTAACATTGGTCCTCTTGTGGCCCCCCTGGTTTGGGGTCTTTAAAGCTCTTGTGGCCCCCCCTGGTTTGGGGTCTTTAAAGCTCTTGTGGCCCCCCTGGTTTGGGGTCTTTAAAGCTCTTGTGGCCCCCCCTGGTTTGGGGTCTTTAAAGCTCTTGTGGCCCCCCCTGGTTTGGGGTCTTTAAAGCTCTTGTGGCCCCCCTGGTTTGGGGTCTTTAAAGCTCTTGTGGCCCCCGCTGCACTCGATCCGCAGGGTGGCCGGGAACAGCAGAACAAACTTTACATTCCGAGTATGAAGGACCTTCTTGCCTCTCTGAATTGCTCCCGATTCGCCTGAGTGGCTCTCGCAGAATCAGGAACAATCTCCACAGCCTCTGGCCTCACAGCCACAAGGTCCAGGTAAAGAAAGAAAGTCTCAATGTAAATCCTGGCAGGAGCCTTTCTGTCTGGAGTTTTCATGTTCTCTCTCTCCGTGTGCTGGTTCTACTCCGGTACTCTCTGATAGTCAAAACAACCTGCACCATGACTCCCTGAGCTCCATCACCTCCTCCCGAGCTCCACCCCCGGCCTCCATCACCTCCTCCTGACCTCCACCCCCGGCCTCCATCACCTCCTCCTGACCTACACCCCCGGCCTCCATCACCTCCTCCTGACCTCCACCCCCGGCCTCCATTACCTCCCCAGAGCGCTGTGTGGCTGCTGAAGACGGTCCATTTGGTGAAGAAATGTCCTGTCTGAGGACTAATGAGGGACTTTTAATAAATGAACTCCGTCAATCTGTCCCGTGTGTGACTGTCTAGCTCGGGAGGAGGTGATGGAGCTCAGGGAGTCATGGTGCAGGTTGTTTTGACTATCAGAGAGTACCGGAGTAGAACCAGCACACGGAGAGAGAGAACATGAAAACTCCAGACAGAAAGGCTCCTGCCAGGATTTACATTGAGACTTTCTTTCTTTCTGGACCTTGTGGCTGTGAGGCCAGAGGCTGTGGACTCTGTGGATTCAGGACGTGGTGAGTGAACATGTATCACCGTCTCCTTTACTTTGTCGTTTATCGTCTGATCCGTCTCCCACTTTAGACCTTCTTCCTCCATCTTTTCTCCTGGTTGGAGGAGCTCTGGTCACAGAGTGTGACGTCATGCTACGTACCTCAACGCGACTTGACGTCGTGCTGGAAATGAATCGTTAAGAAGAATCGAACACATATAAGGTGGACGATTCCCATGGAATTGATCATTGATTCCCATCCCTGATTATGATACAGTAATGACATCATCATGACACCTTGATGACGTCATCGTTACACTATGACATCATGGCAGTGATGACATCATCATGACGACGTCATCATTAAACTATGACATCATCATGACAATGATAAAATCATCATGACACCATGATATCAGCATCACACTATGACATCATCATGACACTGATAAAATCATGACACAGTGATGACATCATCATGACACTGATAAAATCATGACACAGTGATGACATCATCATGACGAGCCACCGAGGCTTTCCTGACAGATGAAAGCAGTTTGCTTCAGAAAGAGTTGAGACAGGAAATTAGATTCCTACAGAAGCTCAGAGGCCAAAATAAAAGTGGACTTCACTTCATATAACAATAATTAAAAAAAACACAACGATGAGATTAACCAGATTATTTATGTTTGAGATTAAGATGAAGTACAGAAAATTAAGACCCGTCTTCCCTGAATTCATTAAAGTGCCCAAAGAAAGATTTCAAACTGAAACAATTTGCTTTGGTTTGAACAAAAAAACACAATTTAAAGGAAACAAACATCATGTTTACAAACCGTTTCCATGGAGACGCTCACTTCAGTTTTAACATATGGCGGCAACAGAGAGAAATTCTTCAAAATAGTCCGTTTCTAGATAAACTTCATTAAATGATTTTTATTTTACTTTGTGGTTTGATTTAGTTTTAATGTTTTATATTGTCTTTCAGATATTTTAGGTCAAAACATTTCAATACTTTCAGTTGAATTCTAATAATCCAGGAAATGTTGAGATTTAGTTTTTTCATTATTTCTTAAAAATAAAAATAATTGCAGTTCAAATTTCTATTATTCAAAACTATCAGCGTTTACAAAATTCTAACTTTCATTGTTTTATTATGAAAGAAATTATTTATTGAAATATTAAATATTTGTGGGTAAAATGTGTATTTTAAAAGGTTTTTTTAATATTTTAGTTTAAAAAAAATTCACATTTTGCAAAAGCTAAAACTCTTAATAATTAACATTGACCAACTGGAAATCACATAAATAAAAGAGGCTGGTGATCAAATGTTTCAGCGTTTAATTTTTATAATCCATAAAAAGGTCAAACTCAAAGAAAAATACCTGGATGTTGAGCGTTTAGTCCTCGTGAAGCTTTACCTTTAAGTACTACATTTCCCAGGATGCAACACAGCAGTAATCCTCCATTAATCCAGGAATGTAGTAGAATTTCCATTTAATCTCACAGTTAAATCTCAGGCTTCCTGTTGCCTCCGTACGACCAGCCAGTGTAATTATATTCAAATAAACTCTGTTACAAGGACAAAACCTGTAAATAAACTATTCTAAATATATATTGTTCGATATAACCTGCAAATTGTTCTCACATACTTTTTGCTCCTGGCCACACCACAAAACATCTTTGGTTAAATCACATCATAAAGTTTAACACAGTTTGACCACTAGATGGCGCCACCACACAGGAAGGACTGAATCACTGCCCTTTATTCCACGAAGCTGAAACACTTCCTTCACTTGGTGGATCACTTGTGTTTTCCCTCCACTCCGTCACATCACTTCCTCTGAAGAATTCCTTAAAAACTCCCAGCATGCTTTGCAGAGGAGAGACAAAGCTTCTGTCTGCTCAGCGATGAACCGTCCTCACTCTCCTCTCCTCTCCTCCCCTCTCCTCTTTCTCCTCTCCTCTCCTCTCGTCCCTCTCCTCTTTCTCCTCTCCTCTCCTCCCCTCTTTCTCCTCTCCTCTCCTCACTCTCCTCTCCTCTCGTCCCTCTCCTCTCGTCCCTCTCCTCTTTCTCCTCTCCTCTCCTCCCCTCTTTCTCCTCTCCTCTCCTCACTCTCCTCTCCTCTCGTCCCTCTCCTCTTTCTCCTCTCCTCTCCTCCCCTCCTCACTCTCCTCTCCTCCCCTCTCCTTTCTCCTCTCCTCTCCTCCCCTCTTTCTCCTCTCCTCACTCTCCTCTCGTCCCTCTCCTCTCCTCCCCTCTTTCTCCTCTCCTCACTCTCCTCTCCTCTTTCTCCTCTCCTCTCGTCCCTCTCCTCTCCTCCCCTCCCTCTCCTCTTTCTCCTCTCCTCCCCTCTTTCTCCTCCCCTCCCTCTCCTCCCTCTCCTCTCCTCCCCTCCCTCTCCTCTCCTCCACCACTCACTTCCTGCTTTCACTCTCCTCACTTCACCTTCCTGCTGTCAGTCTGAAGCTCACTCCTGTGATCAGAGGTCAAAGGTCAGGTCATTTGAAGCCTCGTCAGACGGAGAATCAACCTTCCACTCATCAAACTGACCAGATCATCGTAAAGCTTCTTTCTTTGGTTGTTTTCCTCCATAGAAACTAAAAACTAGTTTCATTTTAAAAACTTCCCAGGACCGTTCAGCTTCTCGTCTCTTTCTACTTTTCTTCAACCGTTTGAAGTCAAACCTCCACAATCCAGACCCACAATCCAGACCCACAATCCAGACCCACAATCCAGACCCAGTTCCACCCCACGAGTCTGGAATGAGCCAGAAACCCTCCAAAACATTTCAATATAAAAGTTAATGAGACTTTGGTTATCATCCCATCATGGAAACACCAATAGAAAAATAAAACATGAAAAAGGTCCTTATTTCTTTAAAAAAAAAGAAAACAAAAAGGAACAAGATTACATAAAAAGATTTGAGTCCATCATAAAGCTTTTTTGAGTAAAATTTAAAAAAAATTAATTTACATAAAAATAATAGTTCTAATAAATCTGATATTTTATTTGTTATAAAGTTTATGAAACTCAAATAAATATATAAAGTGAATGAAACTTTTATGTGATGAAACATAATTATAAACTGACAAATAAATATAAACTATTTTTCTTTAAATTCGGTCAAACTAGTGTGAATTTTATGATAATTGAGTTTTAAATGACAATTTGTTACTTTATTTTAATTGTTTTCATATCGAAGAATAAAAAACTTCAATGTTTTCATTCAAACAAAAAAAACTTATTGGCACATTTGAGACTCTGTGTGTGTGTGTGTGTGTGTGTGTGTGTGTGTGTGTGTGTGTGTGTGTGTGTGTGTGTGTGTGTGTGTGTGTCCCACCAGTAGTCAAACTATTCTCTGTCATTGAGCAGATCGTTTCTCCGCCTCTGATATAAAGAAAAATAAGACTTTGTTTTAAAAAACTGAATATCTCGATTCAACCATATAAATTAAAAAGAAGAAGAATATTTACAGACCTTTAAAACAAATTAAATAAAAATGACAGGAGGTTAAAGATGCAGAGTCGCCTTCCGTCCTTAAATCCATGTTCCAACAGAAAAGTGTCAGATTGAGTAAAAACAATGGGACATGAAGCGGCTCACTGCTGCCCCCGCTGGACTCCTGTGGAACTATTTAATGACAAACTGCACCTTTAAAGGACAGAACAAAGAGAAAGGAAGAGTCAGCGACTCCATGAATCAGGAGAGGAACGGGACGAGGGACGGAGGAGGGATTTTGGCACAATGAGAATCTTTGGTGTCTTTCAGCTGTTCATGCTTTTAGTTCTCAGACTTCATCCCTCCATCCAGGACCTTCATCCCTCATCCCTCCATCCAGGACCTTCATCCCTCCATCCAGGACCTTCATCCCTTCATCCCTCCATCCAGGACCTTCATCCCTCCATCCAGGACCTTCATCCCTTCATCCCTCCATCCAGGACCTTCATCCCTCATCCCTCCATCCAGGACCTTCATCCCTCCATCCAGGACCTTCATCCCTCCATCCAGGACCTTCATCCCTCATCCCTCCATCCAGGACCTTCATCCCTCCATCCAGGACCTTCATCCCTCATCCCTCCATCCAGGACCTTCATCCCTCCATCCAGGACCTTCATCCCTTCATCCCTCCATCCAGGACCTTCATCCCTCATCCCTCCATCCAGGACCTTCATCCCTCCATCCAGGACCTTCATCCCTCCATCCAGGACCTTCATCCCTCATCCCTCCATCCAGGACCTTCATCCCTCCATCCAGGACCTTCATCCCTCCATCCAGGAGCTGATGAGCTGTGTCAGGCTTAAGTTCACTGCTGCTTTGTGCCTGTAGGGGGCAGCAGTCCAGTCTGAGTGGGGGTATGGGTGGGGGTGGTGGTGGGGTGGGATGCAGGGCCCCTAAGACGGCCCCTGCGCCTCCTCCTGCAGCGCCTCCTGGAGCCGTTGCCTGTAGAAGGTGTAGCGCCGCACAACTGCCTCCCTCTGCTCCTCCTCCTCCTTCTCCAGGATCCGGAGGAAGTTCCTCAACTCGGGGATGGAGAAGGCGTCCCACTGAGGACACACACACACACACACACACACACACACACACACACACACACGGTTTGATTTGATCCTGAGATGGACGAGTTAGGTGAGGTGGAGTGAGGTGGAGTGAGAGAGTATTTACCATGACCTCCCCAGTCTGCCGCTCTCTCAGGACAAAGCTCAGTGTGTCGGCGTCGGGGCCCGCCATCAGACGGAGGAACAGCGGCCGCTCGCCATCCGCCAGCTTACACACATACACTACAACACACACACACACACACACACACACACACACACACACACACACACACACACACACACACACACACACACACACACACACACACACACACACACACACACACACACACACACACACACACACACACACACACACACACACACACACACACACACACACACACACACACACACACACACACACACACACACACACACACACACACACACACACACACACACACACACACTTAGCAGCTGTACAAGGTGTGTATTCCATGGTCAGATGTTTCATTAGAGCCGCCGTCACTCGTCGCTCTTATTCTCTTATTACTTTGTGAAGCTTCACGCCGTCAAGACTTTCCCTCAAACTCCAGAACCTCCAGAAAGTTCTGGCTGAAAAGACTCAAGACGCTTCAAACCAGCAGCTTTTAATTCACGTCTGTAATCTGCTTTTAATCTGAAGTCTGAGACGTGAAGTGAATGAAAGACGATCTGAGAGCATCAAACCTCCGACAGCTGTCCACAGGCGGGATGTGTTGTATTTATACACACTGCACCACTGTGTGTGTGTGTGTGTGTGTGTGCTCCTGGTGAGCTGGTAGGAGTGTGAGGGTCTCACCCTGCTCCTCTCTGCGGTAGCGCTTGTACAAGGCGTACTTGGCAGGATTGTCTGCGACGGTGAACTTGTTGAGCAGAGCGACGATCACCTGGAAATAAAACATTAAAACACAAACTCTGATCAAGAACTGAAGTTTCAGCTGATTTCACTTTAAAGGATGGTGTATAAATACTTCCTCAGACCACAGGGAGGTGTAGTGAGTCACTGAGTTGTAGTATTAAATCAAACCACAAGGTGGTGAATGAATCACCAAACTGGCTACAATAGCCCCGTTTCCACAGTGCCCCTTGGTACCGGTGCCGGTCAGGTGGGGGTTGACTATCTGTAACCAGACCCGTATCAGTGCCGCGTTTCCATTACACGGGGTTCGGTTTGAAATGTAGGCGGTGTTATGAACGGTTGTGTAATCATGCAGGATGTGACGCCATAACGGGACATTTTCAAAACGTTTCCTGATTGCTGCAGAAGAAGTGATTGGAAATGGCTGCTTGCTGGGAGAACAGGTCGTCACGGACCAATGAGCAGACGGCAGTGTTGAAGCTCCTCCCCCTCATATCCGGCACATTGTGCCTGGTACCCCAAGTGGGGGGGTAGCGAGAAATGGTTACCAATGGTACCGGTTGGTAACCGTTCTGAGTCAGTGGAAACGGACAACAACCGGTTCCGACCTGACCCGTACCGGCACCAAGGGGCACTGTGGAAACGGGGCTAAAGTAACTCCCGACAACACCTGGTGGTCCAAACTGGTATTACAATATGAAGTATGAGGTTTTTTTAGTGTTGATGATTGTGAGAACTTTAAACATAAAATTAAATATGGTACCTTTGAATTGTACATTGCAACTGTATATTTATTCAGGATGCACTGATACCCCCTTTTTAAAGAGTACAAGTACTAACCTTGAGCTACCTGTTCATACAGTGTACTGATACAAGTATTTGCTATTAAGCCTATTTCATACTCCACCAGCAAACTATGTGCGAAGACTATGATCAGGTGTAGCATGTAGCATGGCTGGTGTGTGAGCCTGACACTCTTTAGCATGTAGCATGGCTGGTGTGTGAGCCTGACACTCTTTAGCATGTAGCATGGCTGGTGTGTGAGCCTGACACTCTTTAGCATGTAGCATGGCTGGTGTGTGAGCCTGACACTATTTAGCATGTAGCATGTATGGTGTGTGAGCCTGACACTCTTTAGCATGTAGCATGTAGCATGGCTGGTGTGTGAGCCTGACACTCTTTAGCATGTAGCATGTAGCATGGCTGGTGTGTGAGCCTGACACTCTTTAGCATGTAGCATGTATGGTGTGTGAGCCTGACACTATTTAGCATGTAGCATGTATGGTGTGTGAGCCTGACACTCTTTAGCATGTAGCATGTAGCATGGCTGGTGTGTGAGCCTGACACTCTTTAGCATGTAGCATGTAGCATGGCTGGTGTGTGAGCCTGACACTCTTTAGCATGTAGCATGTAGCATTGAGTTACGTGCTGAGCAGTTAAACTACTGAGTGACAGCGGGCTACCTCGACTGGTGATGAAGTTGCTGGTGATGAAGTTGCTGGTGATGAAGTTGCTGGTTATGTATGAACTCTTTCTCCTCTTGATATTTTGTCAGAACATAATAGACAGTCTGTCTTAAGTTGGTCATTCTATTAATATTAATATTAATATTATTGATGCCGCTGACGTCTCGTATCAATCACCGGGTTGTATCGGGGAGCCTTTATGAGTAGGAGCGCAGTATCGGTGCATCCCTAATATTTAGTAATAACCTGGTGTTGTGGTGTAGTGACAGTGTACCGATTGTGTGTGTGTGTGTGTGTGTGTGTGTGTGTGTGTGTGTGTGTGTGTGTGTGTGTGTGTGGAGTATACCCCCCCCCCCCCAGCAGCAGTCCACTGACACACTGATCCCAGGTAATGAAATTAAACATCAACTCCTCTCTGGTCAACTTCTGTCAGCACACTGTAATTAAGTCTGTGTGTGTGTGTGTGTGTGTGTGTGTGTGTGTGTGTGTGTGTGTGTGTGTGTGTGTGTGTGTGTGTGTGTGTGTGTGTGTGTGTGTGTGTGTGTGTGTGTGTGTGTGGGCACCACCTGTCGGACTGTGTTATTGGAGCTGATGTGCAGTGTGTTGGTGACTCCTCGGGGCAGATAGAAGGCCTCCCCCACCATGGCCCCCCCGGGCCCCCGCTGACCACCTCGCACCGTCACGGGCCGCCGCAGGTCCATCTGGACCTGGATGAATCCGGTGAACGAGCCCGTCGAGCCCGTCGAGCCCTGGAACCACAAGAACACGGCGTGATGCTCCTCCCTGCTTCCTGAGCCAATCTGATCAGTAAAGTTCATCAATAATTCAGATTCAATCTGAAGTGTTGTGAGACGCTCAGACGTCTCCACATCGTCCGGCAGGCAGATGGTCCTCACACAGTAATCTGATTACTCCACATGGAGCTGCAGCAGTGAGTCGCAGCTGAATACTAAAGTAATCTGTCAGAACAAGGCTGTCCAATGAGGAATATTTACTTTATTGTTCTGTTCCTGATGTTACGGAGTTTTAAGGCCGCTGAAGAAAGAAAGAAAATCGGAGGCTGAAAAAAAATAAAACCTTCATGTGCTTCAGAAAAATTCAAAAATCAAAGTCAAGATATTTTTTTCACGGTGGAAAAAAAGTTGGTCCGTCCACAAGCCAGCGGTGTGATGAGGGACGGACAGACGATGAGGGACTGACAGACGATGAGGGACGGACAGACGATGAGGGACTGACAGACGATGAGGGACGGACAGACGATGAGGGACGGACAGACGATGAGGGACAGACAGACGATGAGGGACGGACAGACGATGAGGGACGGACAGACGATGAGGGACAGACAGACGATGAGGGACAGACAGACGATGAGGGACAGACAGACGATGAGGGACAGACAGACGATGAGGGACGGACAGACGATGAGGGACGGACAGACGTCTCTCCGTTTAGAGTTTTTCTGAAGCTCATGAAGGTTTTTGTTTTCAGCCTCTGAATCGTTTCCTTTCTTCTCTAACACTCTTAGCTCCGTACTGATTCCACTGAAATGAACCAAAAGGAACTTCTGGATTAAAGGTTGTTGTCCTAGTTGTTGTCAGGTTGTTGTCCTAGTTGTTGTCAGGTTGTTGTCCTAGTTGTTGTCAGGTTGTTGTCCTAGTTGTTGTCAGGTTGTTGACCAACATAAGAAACCGTTTAGTTTGGAGAACATTTGGTGATGAAGCGACTTCAGGAGAGGAGAAGCTTCTGGATGAAGCTGGAGGATCTAACGATCTAATCTTTCACTGCTGCTCCATCTACTGCTCTTCTGCTCTTATTGTGAAGCTTCACGAATATTTACATTTATGAGAATTAAATTCTATGGCTTCACATCTTTAAATGTTTTCTAGTTGCTTTGATATTTTATGATAATTAAACTAAATTCTTTGTGTTTTCAAACTTTAAGTGTTGTTAAATGTTTTATCATTGTGGATTTGAGTTATTTCTCAAGTGAATGAGTCACCTGCTGCTCCTTTAACGCTTCTGGATTGATTCTGTGGTTAGACAATCATCTAGAATCATCGGGGATTATCTAGAATCATCGGGGATTATCTAGAATCATCGGGGATTATCTAGAATCATACGGAATCACAGTGTCCTGAGTGAGAAGTGATAGGATGGAAGTTATGATGAGAGACATGTTGAGGAGGGAAACAGCAGAAGAAGCTCTGAGGAGAACAAGAGGAGAACAAGAGGAGAACAAGAGGAGAACATGAGAACAAGAGGAGAACAAGAGGAGAACAAGAGGAGAACAAGAGGAGAACAAGAGGAGAACAAGAGGAGAACAAGAGGAGAACAAGAGGAGAACAAGAGGAGAACAAGAGGAGAACATGAGAACAAGAGGAGAACAAGAGGAGAACAAGAGGAGAACAAGAGGAGAACAAGAGGAGAACAAGAGGAGAACAAGAGAACAAGAGGAGAACATGAGAACAAGAGGAGAACAAGAGGAGAACAAGAGAACAAGAGGAGAACATGAGAACAAGAGGAGAACAAGAGGAGAACAAGAGAACAAGAGGAGAACATGAGAACAAGAGCAGGAAGAACTTCAGCTGTGAGGAACGCTGCAGCTGGGTTCCTCACAGCCTTTAGCCTCGGTTCAGCTGAAGGAACCGACCGGCCGGACGGCGGCGCCTCGGTCCTGAACTCACCAGCGTCATCTTCAGGTGGTCCTTAGTCAGAACGTTGTATTGATCGATCTTCAGCCTGATCTCCTCCCTGCTGAACTCCGTCCTCAGCTCTCTCTCTTTCTCCACATCCTGACAGGAGAGACCAGAGGAAGGAGGGATGAACAGAGTGAGGAGACAAGATGAAGGGATGAACAGAGTGAGGAGACAGGATGAAGGGATGAACAGAGTGAGGAGACAGGATGAAGGGATGAACAGAGTGAGAGGAGACAGGATGAAGGGATGAACAGAGTGAGGAGACAGGATGAAGGGATGAACAGAGAGAGAGGAGACAGGATGAAGGGATGAACAGAGAGAGGAGACAGGATGAAGGGATGAACAGAGAGAGAAGACAGGATGAAGGGATGAACAGAGAGAGGAGACAGGATGAAGAGAGAGAGGAGACAAGATGAAGGGATGAACAGAGAGAGAAGACAGGATGAAGGGATGAACAGAGTGAGGAGACAAGATGAAGGGATGAACAGAGTGAGGAGACAGGATGAAGGGATGAACAGAGAGAGAGGAGACAGGATGAAGGGATGAACAGAGAGAGGAGACAGGATGAAGGGATGAACAGAGAGAGAAGACAGGATGAAGGGATGAACAGAGAGAGGAGACAGGATGAAGAGAGAGAGGAGACAAGATGAAGGGATGAACAGAGAGAGAAGACAGGATGAAGGGATGAACAGAGAGAGGAGACAGGATGAAGGGATGAACAGAGAGAGGAGACAGGATGAAGGGATGAACAGAGAGAGGAGACAGGATGAAGGGATGAAGAGAGAGAGGAGACAGGATGAAGGGATGAACAGAGAGAGAGGAGACAGGATGAAGAGAGAGAGGAGACAAGATGAAGGGATGAACAGAGAGAGGAGACAGGATGAAGGGATGAACAGAGAGAGAGGAGACAGGATGAAGAGATGAACAGAGAGGAGACAGGATGGAGGGATGAACAGGGAGGAGACAGGATGGAGGGATGAAGGGATGAACAGAGAGAGAGGAGACAGGATGGAGGGATGAAGGGATGAACAGAGAGGAGACAGGATGAAGGGATGAACAGAGAGAGAAGACAGGATGAAGGGATGAACAGAGAGAGAGGAGACAGGATGAAGGGATGAACAGAGTGAGGAGACAAGATGAAGGGATGAACAGAGAGAGAGGAGACAGGATGAAGGGATGAACAGAGAGAGAAGACAGGATGAAGGGATGAACAGAGAGAGAGGAGACAGGATGAAGGGATGAACAGAGAGAGAAGACAGGATGAAGGGATGAACAGAGAGAGAGAAGACAGGATGAAGGGATGAACAGAGAGAGAGGAGACAGGATGAAGGGATGAACAGAGAGAGAGGAGACAGGATGAAGGGATGATCAGAGAGAGGAGACAGGATGAAGGGATGAACAGAGAGAGGAGACAGGATGAAGGGATGAACAGAGAGAGAAGACAGGATGAAGGGATGAACAGAGAGAGGAGACAGGATGAAGGGATGAACAGAGAGAGAGGAGACAGGATGAAGGGATGAACAGAGAGAGAGGAGACAGGATGAAGGGATGAACAGAGAGAGAGGAGACAGGATGAAGGGATGAACAGAGAGAGGAGACAGGATGAAGGGATGAACAGAGAGAGAGGAGACAGGATGAAGGGATGAACAGAGAGAGAGGAGACAGGATGAAGAGATGAACAGAGAGGAGACAGGATGGAGGGATGAAGGGATGAACAGAGAGGAGACAGGATGAAGGGATGAAGAGAGAGAGAGGAGACAGGATGAAGGGATGAAGAGATGAACAGAGAGAGAGGAGACAGGATGGAGGGATGAAGGGATGAACAGAGAGGAGACAGGATGAAGGGATGAAGAGAGAGAGGACCTTCATGTTTTCACACCAGGACCAACCAGCTGAAGAAACAGAGTCAGAAGCTTCTTCACATTGATGCAAACTGAAGAGAAGTGGGACCAACAATCTGTTGCACGAGGACACGAGGACACGAGGAGACGAGGAGCTTCACTTCTCACCTCATGATGAGTTTGTGGAAAAAGAAAAACCTTCAAAAACTGAAACGGGCCTGAGAGTCCAGAAAGTTTCTATTTTGCTTCTCAAACTTTCTCCATGTATTTTCATCCTTCCTCAGTCCTCCAGCACACAATGGTGCTCTATGGAGGCTCCATGTGACGAGGAGGAGGAACACGGCTCACAGTTCTTCATCAATTCACTTGTTTACTGTTTCAAAAGGGAGAAGAACGACTTGCTTCAGAGCTGCAGCCAGACTGGAACCACTTGTGGGATTAAAAGACAGATTTCAGCGCCACAGTGGGATTAGAGGATTCCTCTAGACTTAAACCTCCTGCATCTTCTCCTCATATGGAATCAAACATGCTTCAATGCATAAATTCAACGACAAGCATCAAACTTCCAGTGCGGCTGAGCGAAGGACAAAGTGACAGGTTCTCTGTGTGACCAGAGAACAAAGAGACGGAACGTCTCATAAAGCAGGAACAACCTTTCAGCCTTTTATTCCAACAAAACATGGACATAAAACAGATGAACTCATGGTGTGAAGCGCAGCGCCTGGCTTCCACTTCATGGTTCTTCCTCCTCATCAAGGGTTTGAACACTAAACACCTTTTAAAATCACTTTGTGTCTCATGTTCTGCAACTGACTTCTAATTTTAGAGGAGAAGCTCCTGCTGGAGGCGGAACTTCAGAGAAAACACCAAGAAACAAGTGTGTGCGTGTGTGTGTGTGTGTGTGTGTGTGTGTGTGTGTGTGTGTGTGTGTGTGTGTGTGTGTGTGTGTGTGTGTGTGTGTGTGTGTGTGTGTGTGTGTGTGTGTGTGTGTGTGTAGTATCTGATAAGAGCTGGCAGGACGTCACACACGTGCAGCTCAGATGAACATCTGTTGAATCCAGACGTCTTCTGAAGGACTAAAGGTTGTTAAACGGCTGCAGGGAGCAAAACATGTAAAAACTAACTTCAGTCACATGGAAGCACTGAAACGTTCCGCGGTAAAGATCTCCACCTCAGAGACGACTGAAAAGCTTTCAAGTGGTGGACGACGCCTCACGTCCTCGTAATGCAGCTCTGCTCCAACGGCACAAAGTAAAACTAGATGGTTTTGCTCCAAACAAGAAGAAGCCACAGAGTTCAAAGGGACTCGCTGTTAGAAACAAGCCTGAACAACAAGGGACCTGATCTGGGTGTATAGTCACTGTGAAGGAAAGCAGAAGAAATGGAGGACCGGTGGGGTTTAAAGGTTCTGGGTCCCGTTTAAAGAGTGAAGGAGAAAAGATCCAGAAACAATTTTGTGATTTAAAAAGTCGAGATAATGAGTCACGAGTCTCGGTCTTAAGAAAAGAGTTGATGAGTTGTAGAGTCATCAGGTCACTGATAGGGCTTCTCCAGCAAAAAGAACCAGGTACTAGTTCAGGTTCCAAAGAAGCGGTTGTGTTTCCATTGTCATGGAGCCAGTAGAGCCAGGTCATGTCGTCACTCCAGAATGTGGTACGTCACTGGTTCCACCAACGCAGCGCTGGCAGGAACCAGGAACCAGGAACCAGGAACCAGGAGTCGGACTGTACCAGTGGTTTGGTCCGGGTCCATCTAGTCTGACCTGAACCTCATGAAGACATTGAGTCTCCTCGTCGCTCTACTGCTGTTTGTTCACGGCCGTCTTGCTTTAGTCCGGAGCCCCAGAGTGGACATAGAGGAAAATAATAATAATAATAATAATAATAATAATAATAATAATAATAACATGAATGAGTTTGGGTTTTATTTTCCACCATTCCAACATTCCATAGTGACTTTCTGCTCCTTTCACTTTATTTCTGGACGTGTCTGAATCAAAAGCTTCAACATGGAGGAATGGAGGTGTAGAATGATAGAACTGCTCTACAGCCGTTTCCATGGTAACCTAGGTAACCACTCTGATTAAAGTTCTCTTTCACATGAAGCCATTAAAAGGCTCATTTTAGTTTTCATTTCCAGTAGTTTGTAGTTTGTTTAGTAGTTCCTGAGGAACCAGAAGTCTGGCTTCATTAGAAAGAAGTTCTGTGGAGCGTCTCATAGCAGAGCGCCCCCTGCTGCCTCATGAGGACCTCAGCCTGCCGTCAGAACGTGATACAAGACCTGGAAGTGACGTTAGTCACAATGATGTCACCATGAAAAGAACTGTTCTAGGTTCTAGATCCACCAGCTGACTGACAGGAGGAGCTCTGCAGCTCTAGAACCACGGCTCCACCATCGCATTGAAATGATCTCCTTCCCTCGCATTATTAACTTGAGGGAACGACTTATTATATCGTTCCCACGCGTTATTTCTATTTTTTCTCTCGAACCACTCCGGGGCTCCGTGTTCGCTGTAGATTTCAGAATGCCGGTTCAGCATCTCTTCAACCTTATAGGTAGCGATAGCTCCGCCCCCACCGGATAACATGCCAGGCCCCGCTCTGGCCCCGCAGTGATGTGGGGCTCCAGGCGACCTTAGTGCCACCTGGAGGCCTTAGTGCCACCTGGAGGCCTTAGTGCCACCTGGAGGCCTTAGTGCCACCTGGAGGCCTTAGCGCCACCTGGAGGCTCCAGGCGACCTTAGCGCCACCTGGAGGCCTTAGCGCCACCTGGAGGCTCCAGGCGACCTTAGCGCCACCTGGAGGCCTTAGCGCCACCTGGAGGCTCCAGGCGACCTTAGCGCCACCTGGAGGCTCCAGGCGACCTTAGCGCCACCTGGAGGCTCCAGGCGACCTTAGCGCCACCTGGAGGCCTTAGCGCCACCTGGAGGCTCCAGGCGACCTTAGCGCCACCTGGAGGCCTTAGCGCCACCTGGAGGCTCCAGGCGACCTTAGCACCAGCAGCCTCAGTGGACTTTGATTCGGCTGGATCGGTTCTTACAAGGGCATCATGCAGCGCTGATCTATTAAAAACCACTCAGTCACACATAGAGCAGAATCCAGGGAGGCTCCTGAGGCTAGTACGCCTTTATATGGAGAGAACACACACACACACACACACACACACACACACACACACACACACACCAAAGTTCACTGACTAACGTGTTTCACTACATCTGGACAACGGAAGGTCAGATGAAGTTTTCCACATGTCAAGACTGCAGAAAGTCTTGGTCTGGTTCTTTTTCAGGTCTCAGTCTGGGTCCAGGTCTCAGTCTGGGTCCGGGTCTCAGTCCAATCAGATGAGCAGGTCAGACCAGTCTAAGCTCTTACCAGGAAGTGACAGGTAAGCAGATTACCTGTTTGCACAGAGGAGAGGGGAGTGATACTGACACTCCACGCTGACGTGTGTGTGTGCGTGTGCGCGTGTGCGTGTGTGCGTGTGCGTGTGCGTGTGTGCGTGTGCGTGTGTGTGTGAAACCCTGAGGTCACCAAGCACCATCAGATGAATTGTGTTCATTACTTCCTCATGTGACCATCATGTGACATGCAGTATTGACAGTTACCTTGAAAAAGTAATCGGACTACTGATTATTAGTTACTCCTTTAAAAAGTAATTTAGTTACTTTTCTGATTACTTGTTTTTAAAAGTAACTAAGTTAGATCACAAATAACTTTAGTTACTTTCAGCAGCTGCCACAACACAACACCCCCCACGGTCTCAACATGAAACCAACAACTGGTTTTACAAACAGCTCAGGGCTGATCCCTGCCTGGCCTCCTGCACCATGTTTATACATATTCTAACCTTTGGCCTTCATTCTTTGTTGTATATATACACACATATATATACATATATATATATCTGAAACACAGTTTTATTATCAGAGTTTTACTATTCCTGGTATTTATTTACCCGGTGACGTAGTTGTAATCTGTTGTTCCTCTATTCCTCTATGTATTGATTTGCACTTCCTGCTCATTGCCACTTTTTAATTGACCCCCACAGGGACGAATACAGTCCATCATTCAATGATTGATTGATTAAAAAAAAGGGGTGGGATTTCCTGCCAATATGTCTTTTTACTCAGGAAAATTACAAAAATAGTGTACCATGTCTGCAGTCGTGTTCTTGATGCAATGATTTGTTTTGTATCTTTATAACTTTTTTTATATGAAAGTAGTTTCACAGGTTGCCAAAAACAATAC
Source organism: Lipophrys pholis (assembly GCF_963383615.2). Lineage (NCBI taxonomy): Eukaryota > Metazoa > Chordata > Actinopteri > Blenniiformes > Blenniidae > Lipophrys > Lipophrys pholis. The sequence continues at coordinate 823,718 of NC_137644.1, read as the reverse complement.
AGTGTGATGCAGGAAAAAGGAAAACACTTTTAATCATCAGTGCACAACAATCAATGTAAGGGGGCTGTAAGGGGGCTGTAAGGGGGCTGTAAGGGGGCTGTAAGGGGGCTGTAAGGGGGCTGTAAGGGGGCACCAAGCAGGGCTAAGAGAGGGTTAATAGTTGTGTTGAATGCTGCACTAAGGGACTTAAAAATGCCAGAACAAAATGTGGCAAGCCTGGGACAGAAAGAAAACATGTGGGAGTGGTCAGCTGGAGATTGCTGGCATCTATTCCAGGAGTCGGTTCCATTGGGGGAAATGGGAGACAGCTTCAGGTTAGTGTACTGGACTCTGTGTACAACTTTACATTGCAACAGATTGAGGAGGAGTGAAGCAACTTTAAGACACTTTGCCAGTAATCTGTAGATGATGGGGTCCCTCACTCCCACTCTCCCTTGATGCAATGTTTAGGTTTATTAATGATTTTGGTTCTGAATCTTCTGTCTCACCTGAACGCACTGTTAGAGAGAGTTGGCCTGTGATTGGCTGAGAGTGGAGAAGGGGGCGGGTCAGGTCAGACAGCATGCACTGCGGGTGTCTGTGTCAGTTTAGAGGAGCAGCAGGTTCTGTTTAATAATAAAGCAGCTGCTCGTCCTGCTGGACGCTACCATAGTAACTCTACCATAGCAACGCTACCATAGCAACGCTACCATAGCAACGCTACCATAGCAACGCTACCATAGCAACGCTACCATAGCAACGCTACCATAGTAACTCTACCATAGCAACGCTACCATAGCAACTCTACCATAGCAACGCTACCATAGTAACTCTACCATAGCAACGCTACCATAGCAACGCTACCATAGCAACTCTACCATAGCAACTCTACCATAGCAACTCTACCATAGCAACGCTACCATAGCAACTCTACCATAGCAACGCTACCATAGCAACTCTACCATAGCAACTCTACCATAGCAACGCTACCATAGCAACTCTACCATAGCAACGCTACCATAGCAACGCTACCATAGCAACGCTACCATAGTAACGCTACCATAGTAACTCTACCATAGCAACTTTACAATAGTAATTCTACCATAGTAACGCTACCATAGTAACGCTACCATAGTAACGCTACCATAGTAACGCTACGATAGTAACGCTACCATAGTAACGCTACGATAGTAACGCTACGATAGTAACACACAGTGACTTGGAGAAGTAACTTTAATCTGATTACTGGTTTGGAAATAGTAACGCGTTAGATTACTCATCACTGAAACAAGTGGTCATATGAGAGTAACGCGTTATTAACGTGTTACCGGCATCACTGACGCCATGTGACCAGTGGCGTTTCTCGATGTAAATACTTGGTGAGGTTAGATTTTATTTCAGGTCTAGTGATGCCACTGAATTCCAAAGTAAAGCGGGTGCACAACCTTTTAGCCACAACATTATGACCACCATATAGGCACTGATCCCGTAAAAATGTTGAGCCTTGGAGATATGTGATCGAAAAAATAATTCAATAAAAAAAGAAAAAAGTTGCAGTTGATGACAGGACTCAAACCAGGTATAGTTAATTGTATGACAGAAGTTTAACCACTCAACCACCAGTGAAGCTGTGATTTCATGAGATTTTTAGAAACTCTTGATCACCATGTAACCGAGCTACCACTAGTTACCTTCAGTTTAAAGTAAGAGTTTCAAACTTGTACTCGTAAATAATCAACCTAATATTTTTATTCTTAACTGTTTGTTAGCTTTAGCTGCTAACAAGCTGGTATTTGTTCGACTCGCTCTGGCTCTGTGAAGCTCCACCTTAATCAGCACCAGCCAATCAGCTCTGAGCTTCTAAATTATGTTGTTAGTGGGCGGGGCTTCAAGACCCAGTAGGCATCAAAATCACCTGAACTGAATGAATGGAGCCACAACCTGAGCATGAACACTTTACTGCATGTAATACACACTGCATGGTGAGAGAGGGGCGAGTTACACTAATGTAATACACACTGCATGGTGAGAGAGGGGCGAGCTACACTAATGTAATACACACTGCATGGTGAGAGAGGGGCGAGTTACACTAATGTAATACACACTGCATGGTGAGAGAGGGGCGAGCTACACTAATGTAATACACACTGCATGGTGAGAGAGGGGCGAGCTACACTAATGTAATACACACTGCATGGTGAGAGAGGGGCGAGTTACACTAATGTAATACACACTGCATGGTGAGAGAGGGGCGAGCTACACTAATGTAATACACACTGCATGGTGAGAGAGGGGCGAGCTACACTAATGTAATACACACTGCGTGGTGAGAGAGGGGCGAGCTACACTAATGTAATACACACTGCGTGGTGAGAGAGGGGCGAGCTACACTAATGTAATACACACTGCATGGTGAGAGAGGGGCGAGCTACACTAATGTAATACACACTGCATGGTGAGAGAGGGGCGAGCTACACTAATGTAATACACACTGCATGGTGAGAGAGGGGCGAGCTACACTAATGTAATACACACTGCATGGTGAGAGAGGGGCGAGCTACACTAATGCAATACACACTGCATGGTGAGAGAGGGGCGAGCTACACTAATGTAATACACACTGCATGGTGAGAGAGGGGCGAGCTACACTAATGTAATACACACTGCATGGTGAGAGAGGGGCGAGCTACACTAATGTAATACACACTGCGTGGTGAGAGAGGGGCGAGCTACACTAATGTAATACACACTGCATGGTGAGAGAGGGGCGAGCTACACTAATGTAATACACACTGCATGGTGAGAGAGGGGCGAGCTACACTAATGTAATACACACTGCATGGTGAGAGAGGGGCGAGCTACACTAATGCACCATCAGTGTAGATCAGGAGGAAACAAGCTGAAGCAGCAAGAGGAGACCAGGAACCAGGGAGGACTGTCCTCACAGTAACTATGTACTCTATAAGAGGAAGTTTTATTCACAGACAAGAAAATATTGTAGATAATCTTAAAGAATTAATAGCATACTTTACATGCAGTCCTTTCTGATGACACCAGGTGGCGCTCAGCCCCACCTGCCCCTGATGACTAGTCGCCCCTGCATGTGATGTCATGTGAGGCCACGTGACCATCATGTGACGTCATGTGACCATCATGTGACGTCAAGTGACCATCATGTGACCATGTGAATTCATGCGACGCCATGTGACCATCATGCGACGCCATGTGACCATCATGTGACGCCATGCGACGCCATGCGACCATCATGTGACGCCATGCGACGCCATGCGACCATCATGCAACGCCATTTGACCATCATGTGAGGCCATGCAACCATCATGTGACGCCATGCGACCATCATGTGAAGTCATGCGACGCCATGCGACCATCATGTGAGGCCATGCGACCATCATGTGACGCCATGTGACCATCATGTGACGCCATGCGACCATCATGTGAGGCCATGTGACCATCATGTGACCATCATGTGAGGCCATGTGACCATCATGTGACGCCATGCGACCATCATGTGAGGCCATGTGACCATCATGTGAGGCCATGCGACCATCATGTGAGGCCATGTGACCATCATGTGACCATCATGTGAGGCCATGTGACCATCATGTGACGCCATGCGACCATCATGTGAGGCCATGTGACCATCATGTGACCATCATGTGAGGCCATGTGACCATCATGTGACGCCATGCGACCATCATGTGAGGCCATGTGACCATCATGTGAGGCCATGTGACCATCATGTGACCATCATGTGAGGCCATGTGACCATCATGTGAGGCCATGTGACCATCATGTGACCATCATGTGAGGCCATGTGACCATCATGTGACTGCCATGCTTCATTTCAAAGGACAAACAGGGTTAAAACAAGTTGAGGTCATGATCCTGGTTAAGATCTACCCACTGAAGCAGGATGGCTCTGCAACTGCTCTGTATTCTGATTACTCCATTTTTAAAGTGACTCTACCAGGAGTGACTCTGCCCAGATAATAAAGCAAAACCAGACTCTCATTTCAACCTGCAGTTTCCTAAATCCATCTCACCAAAGTCCAGGGGCCTCGTTTATAAAGCCTTGTGTAGGATTCCTACTAAAAATGTTCATGTCCTCAAAAGCTATCTATAAAATGGTGCGTACACACATCTGCACACACTTTCCTTTTCTAGATCCAGTCTACCTGGAAGGTAGACAGTTCAGGCCCCGCCCCCAACACGCCCACCTTCTACCATATATGGTCAATGCAAAGCGCCTCGTCAATATTTAGCATTTCAATCAGCCTGTTGATCGCCGGCATTTGACGCTAAATTCTGACAGAGAGAGAAATAGTGATGGAGATGGTGGAGGTCAGGAGATGATGGAGGTCAGGAGATGGTGGAGGTCAGGAGATGGTCTTATCTGGTGTCACAGTAGTGGAATCACTAATGAAATGTTTTAAAAAAAACAAGCGATCGGCAGCACGTCGTCACTGATGGAAATAGTGTGAGAGTCTGAGAGATCAGTGACTGCAGAGGTGGAGGAGAAGAGTCTGATCTGAAGGTGGAGGTCAGAGGAGAGTGACATCATGGGGGAGAGTGACATCATGGAGGAAGGTGACATCATGGAGGAGAGTGACATCATGGAGGAGAGTGACATCATGGAGGAAGGTGACATCATGGAGGAAGGTGACATCATGGAGGAGAGTGACATCATGGAGGAGAGTGACATCATGGGGGAGAGTGACATCATGGGGGAAGGTGACATCATGGAGGAGAGTGACATCATGGAGGAGAGTGACATCACGGGGGAGAGTGACATCACGGGGGAGAGTGACATCACGGAGGAGAGTGACATCACGGAGGAAGGTGACATCACGGAGGAAGGTGACATCACGGAGGAAGGTGACATCACGGAGGAAGGTGACATCATGGAGGAGAGTGACATCATGGAGGAGAGTGACATCATGGAGGAAGGTGACATCATGGAGGAAGGTGACATCATGGGGGAGAGTGACATCATGGGGGAGAGTGACATCATGGAGGAAGGTGACATCATGGAGGAGAGTGACATCATGGAGGAGAGTGACATCATGGGGGAGAGTGACATCATGGGGGAGAGTGACATCATATAAATGAAATATTTGAACAGGGACTGAGAGAAGGCTCAGTGGACTTTGTGTGTTGTGTCCTCAGTAATGAGAGTAGGAAGAGGAGGGTGACGTGGAGGTCGTCTGTCTCCACTCCAGAGCATCCAGAGCGTCCAGAGCACATGACCACCACATCCACACTGCAGCTCTATGCACGGCTGTCACCACATTATCTAGATCCTTTCTCTGCAATGGGGCTGATTGATTATTAAGTGTGACCAGGTGTGTAACAATCAGCTCTATCAGCTCTGGATCGTTTGAAGATGAAAGTCTGACATAGGAACATGGTGCTGCTGATTCAGCAGTAACGTTCCACTAAAGAAACATCTGTACCACTGCAGCTTGGCGGTTTATGATCACGTGGATCTGTAAGTCTGATATACGAAGATATTAATCGTATGAGATGAATCTGGCTTCAATTCTCCACCTCACCATCAGCGCCGCAGGTTCACCGTCTCCAGAATGTGCTGCTCAAGGTTCTAAGTTGTCGTCCCGGTACCAACGTTCTCCGGCAAGGTTTATTTCTATAGATCACAAACTTGGCGTGGGAAGTGGCGTACGTATCTTTCAGGACCTGTTTTGCTTCAGCAGCTTTTATAAAGGAGGCCCTGATGTTTACAGACAAACCTGTTCCCTGAGGGTTCTAGTGAAGGAACCTCAACAATAAGACATGTGAGCTTTTATTCAGGATCTTAGAAACATTCCACGATGACTCACTTTGATTTAATCTACCAACACAGGTGGAGGGAGTACCGGGAGACTTTACTCGAGTACAGCCAGAGTTCAGTTTGACTCAGTTACAAGTAAAGTTGCTGTTTGTTTTACTTTTATAATAACGAGAGAAAAGTTTTGAAAAGTCAAAGGATTTCAGTCCAGAGTGGAACCTGACGTCTCAGAGGAGGAAGGAGGAGGAGACCATCCTTCATCTCTCCCTTTCTGAAATCTCTCCTCTTCATCACACACCTGCAGGATTCCTGTCTTTGTCTGGCTCCGTCACACCGTGTGTGTGTGTGTGTGTGTGTGTGTTCCAGACTAAACATGATGACCTCACCACATGAAAGACTTGGGAATGTTATTTCTGTTCCTGTGTTTAGTTTAACAATGAAACTGTCTGTAACTAAACACAGAGTAACTACAGTACACTCAGAGGAACTAGTAACTCCAGTCAGAGAGTAACTAGTAACTGACTGGAGTTACTCTTCTAGTTACTAGTTACTCTGTAGAGAGATTTACCGGTGAGCGTTGCTCCATTCTTTCTTCTTTAGAACTGAAGATCTCATATTAACTATTAATGAAGTGAATCTGGAAGCTTCACTTTCTTCCTCCTCCTCATTAAAAACCTTCAAGATGCGTTTCTCTTCCTCCGAACAATCTCCCGTCATCGCCCGGTGACCCGCTGACCCCCCCTCTCTGTGTGGCTTCCTGTGGAGGCCGGGGGGGGAAGTGGAGGGTGGCCACACCTTTCCTCCCAGCATTCCTGCTCACGGGCACGACCACACACTCACACACTGTCACTTTAGCTCTACAGTAAATGCTGACTCGGCAGATCTTCATGCAGCATCACAAATAGATGAACAGAGAAACTCTGCCAGACTTTACATGGAAACGAGTACGGCTCAAAAATCTATTTGAAATGTTTTAATAGAAATACTTTTTCATTTTCACATTAAACTGCATTTTCTGACTCATAAATAAAAATTAATAATCAATCATCCAAACTGCAATTTCATTTTCTTTGACAAGGCAGATTATTCTGTGACTAAATTAGAACGAAAAAGTAAATGATGATTAAGATTTAATCTAAAAGACCCCCCCCCCCCCCCCGAGTCCTCTTTCTCTCATATTACATATCCAACATGTCTGCATTCCGTCTCCTCAGAGACGATATGAAGTAATGAGACGAGGGGAAATGGATTGAACCTGGCGGCAGCTCAGATTCTGTCGGTGTGTTTCAGTCTATTGTTGCACTGAAGTCAAAGGAAGAATGTAAACAAGGCCGGGAAGCGGGCGGAGGAGGGTGGAGGAGGGTGGAGGAGGCCTGTCCAGGCCTGTCCAGGTACAGTACAGCTCCCAGGACGCTCATGAAAGTTAAATCTAACGACTGGAATCACAATCCAAAGCAGAGTTTTGTCAAAGAGCTCAGATTTATCTGCTCAATTCTGAATCCAAACGTGGAAAAGGGACACTGTTAATGATAAAAACTCATCGAGAGCTTCTCTTTTATGCCTTTGGGGGTAAAACAAGCGCTTAAATTCACTGTACCTTGAAGCTTTAAACCTCATCTGATTCAACTTTATATAAACTGGAAAACACGGGAGTGACTTTACCGTATTTACCAGACTACAAGTCACTCTTTTTTGTTTTCACTTGTTTGGCTGCTCATCCAACACATTAAGAGACGACAGCTATTAAAATATATATGATACATCCAATTTGGGACCACGAGATGTCACTGTCGGTCAAAAGAAAACTGCTGCAATACTAAAAAAAAAACATTCTTGTATTTGACTGAAAAACGCCTGTAAAGGTGAAACTCCACAGCAGACGTGACGATCAGTGGTGATCAGGGCCGACTGGCTCAATGATGTGAATGTTGGTCTGCTGTCAGAAGTGACAGCGCTCTTTCTCTGGCTCTGATTTACACCAGGCACAACTAGAACACGTCTCGGTTATCCACTTGGTTGTTTTAGATCACTGAGCCACTGGAAACCAGCATTGTTCTACCAGAGCTCTGAATATGTTCTAGGAAGAGGAATGTTCTCTCTCTCCCAGGGCGGAGAGGTTTTCTGTGCTGTCTAACAGATATTATATTGGCCTGACGTAAACACAGCATCTCTGCTGGACTCCCAGAAGTTCTGTGCTTTAAACGCCATGACAGAGTCCCGCTGTCGCACAGCGCTCGCTCCAGGAAACGTAAACACACAACTTAATTCCAGGTTTAAGGATTCATTCTATTCCAGAGTCTATACTTGTGCTATGTGATGAAGGGATCTTGAGTTACGCGAGCTGGTTCTTACAACGGACAGAATGAGACTGGGTTAGGAAGGCGTGTCTGCCAGCGCCTGACAATGGAAACATGGGAACAGTACCTGCCAGACGTCCTGCAGCGATCAGATCCAGGTCTCACACGGTGGTAATGATCGGACGGCAGCGTCTCTGGCGGAGGAGCTAATGACACACCGGCCAACGGGTGGTTTGACACACGAGTCTCGGTCCCGTCATTATGTGGAAACCCTCCATTAGGTCTGTTAGAGTGGGATGAGCTGCGCATCTGGAACGCCATTTACTGAGAGACGGACGGCAGCGTTTAATCCAGTGGTTCATTATGTAGGTTTGAGTGTTTTTCCTCTGGTGGGCTGAACAACGTTTCCACTGCAGGAACATCGGAGGAAGAATCAAACCCCAGACCAAACAACACAGGCTCCAAACGACCAAAGCAGTTCTGCTGGAGCCAAACCAGACTGTTCACCGGAGGACTTCATTTATACACAGGCTTCTCAATTAACAAGAGAGTTTACTTACTTTATTAAATCCATCTCAATAAATCTCTTACCTTAATTATACTTTTTATGCTGCTTTTAAACTGACCACTGACCACAACCACTGACCACAACCACAACCACTGACCATGGCGAGAGAGTGGATTCCAAAAATACATATTCACTTTTGTGACGATTATAATTTTATCGGAAACGTGCCAGAGAAGGTAGATCAAGGCTCCGTTTACACGACAATGAATTAGTGTATCTGCAAAACGTTCTTCACTTTGGGGGGTCCGTTTACACGACACCAGTGTTCTGATCCACTGTATCCACAAAGTTTTTAATCCGGCTCCCAAAGTGGAAAGATTCTATCACGGTCTCTGTTCCCTCCTGCAGAGACTGATGGAGGCTACAGGTACGCCCCGTAGCGGTACGCCCCGTAGCGGTACGGCCCGTAGCGGTACGACCCGTGGTGGTACGACCCGTGGTGGTACGACCCGCGGTCCATATTCTAGTTTTATGGTCCAGATCAGTAGTTTAATAGTTGAGACTCTCCCTGATATCATCCGGTTCCTCATCAGTCCACTAGGATGTCAGGTTCTCTCCATTTTCTTTATAGTGTCTTGTTCTCTGCACACGTCTGTGTAGTTTCTGTACAAAATCAAGCAGCAGCGCCCTCCAGTGGCCCGGCAGACTAACTACATCGTCGTCTCTGTGTCCGCTGCTGCAGTGGAAACACACCCACACTTTTTTTGCAGATTAGGTGTTATGTCAAACGTTGTGGTGTAAACAGGACCTAATACTCGGGTTTTGTATATTTAATACACAGGCTTTGCTCTTTGAACCGAACAAAAGAATTGAGGCAGTTTTACCCTTTGTACTTAAACGAAAGAAACCAAATTCCAAGTATTAATTAGGGTTTTTTATTTTCCTTGGACTGAGACTTTGACTGGAGTCCCTGAAAGGTTAAAGGTCATCACGCCTCCTGATGCTCCTCTGGCTGGTTTATGCTCCAGGTAAAGCTTCATTGTTTGCTTTGATGCATTTCTTTATTAATACATTTCTTTGTAAAGCACCTGTTTGAATTGTGCTCTAGAAATAAATTTGCCTAGCCACGCCCCTTTTCTTCCCACAGCCAATCACTGCAGAGCACAGTGTGACCAGACTGACCAGGAGAACCTCTGACTGTCGGTTTGTCTTAGCGAGGGAGCTACTGCTAATCCAGAGACTAAAACATCAAATACAGAAAGTGGATTTCCATCAGGCAGAAAGTCTGATGATGAAGAATCACCACGATAAAGGAAGTGTTCTGAAAAAAGCTTTTTTTTTTTTCCATCTTCAAGTTCTGGTTGAAGCTCAGGATGCTCATGTCCTCCTAACAGAACACCTCAGCAGGGAGGAGTCAGAGCTGAATCCTGAACGAAGCCTAGAACTTTCAGGATTTCATTCACTAATCATCCGTTTTAAATAATATTGCTCGAGAGTCATTAACCTTCGGTTTGACCTGCCGCCCAAACTCCAACCACAACACGAGCACCGCGAGGAGCTACTCCGTCACCTCCACACACACGTTCTGACGACCCGCCGGGTCATTTATCTCCATCTGACTCCCACTTTCTCCTTCGCTCTTCAAAAGGCGGCGGCGCACCAGAGCGATCTGCGGTTTGGACACGATGGCGTCCCGGAGATCACAGCCTGCCTAAACTGCTGCCAGATGACAGCGCCGCTCGCAGTGGCTGAAACCTTCTGCACACGCTTCTTTACACTTCCTGTCAACAAGAGGACAGAGAGGAACACATCGCAGTGATTAACGCTGGGCTGCAACATGTGGAGCACACTCTGAGTCACTGTGGGAGCATTGAGATGAATCCTGGGATTAAAGAAATATCAGTGGCAAACTTTACCCACAAGCACAAACATTGAGGAAAACTAAAATGTTTTCAAACTTATTTACCGTATTATCTGGACTATAGCCTTCACATCTGTCCAAAAAATGATCATGATGATGTCAAGATGTTGATAATTCAGGTCCATAAGCTGCTGCTCCAGAACCTTCTGCCAATTTGTTCCTGGGCTTTTATTCCACGATGATCCTACTTTGTTTTCTCCTTCACTCTAAACCAGGGGTCCTCAACAGGGAGCCTCCTGTCTGGCCGGCGGCCCATGAGCTCCACATCAACCTGAAATAAAGTCTGATTTGTGGGTAAAAAAATGTGCTGCTCTACCTTTTTAATCCTCATCCCACACCGTAGTCGAAGCCGGAGTCTGAGCACATCTGACGTAATTACATCAATGCTGCTCCGCTCGGACGTCCACGGATTTCAACTTCACAACACAACTTAAAGCAACTTTCCCTGTCTGATAGTACTGCGAGTAGAAGAGTGGAGGATTGAGTGGAGGAGTGTTCTTCACCTCTGATCTCTGACTTAAAGAAAAAGACTTTCTGATGCTCATCTTGGTCTCAGGATTGAGATGACAGGATAAATAGGAGGGATTTCCTCATCACGTCACTTTTCTAACTGATTGGTCAGTCAATTCATTCATTTTTCTTTATTTGGCATCTAACTGGTGTATTAGAACAAAAAGTACAACAATAGTTATAATAAGTTCATTTATATAGCAGTTTGTATACCTAATAGAGGAGCCCTGTTCTAAACCATTTCTGATGTATTTTATTATTTCTAGTTTGGATTCTGTGGTAAAGTACGGTAGTGAAGGTTTTTCTGTGGTTCTGTAGCAGCTCTCTGTTATACAGTGACATCGATTGTATGCACTGGAATATTCTATTATACAATCTGCATCTTAGTAGAAGTTGCATGAGAAGGAGCCAAACAACTAAAAATACTGTGACTTCTAGTCTGAGACTTACGGTAAATAAAATGCACGACATCTGGAGCTTCAGCAGCAAAACAGGAACGATTTCTGACAGTCACTGCTTTAACAAGTCTTTCCAAGGTTCCCTCCTGGTGACCTTTGACCCTGTGATATGAGGCTGCAGGTGGTCGGAGGTTACAGTCCACTTGACACCTGTTCCTGCAGTCTGGAGGGTCTGTACAGTCCAGGGTCTGAGACAGCCGCTTCACGGACTGCAGGTGGCGCTGCAGCTGGGCAGCTCTCTATTAAAGTGCACACAATTATTCATCCTTTCAAAATCCAGCTTTTTTTTTTTATTTCTTTCCTTCAATTTAACGGTTAAAAGTCAAACAATGACCAAACACGTCACTTTTCAGATAAAAAAGATAAAACTACCAGGCGATGTTCAGGATGAGACAACACAAGAATTTTGGCCTATTTAGATAAAAGTCTTAAAATATTGTTTTCATTACAAAAACAAACAGCGCCAACTGCTGGCTCAACATGAACACTACATGGTTTTCAGTGTTTCAGCTGAAGCCTTGGAGGCGAGGCTTCAGTCTGACTTTCATCACAGGAAACGAGCTCATGATGACCAGAAGCTCCACGGGGCTGAGCTCCATACAGCCGGCGGTGAAGGGAGGCCAGCAGTCTGGACATCGCTCCGAGGTGATAAGGATTAGAACCGGGGTCGTCCTGGACCAGTTTCTGAGGTCGGCTCCTGTAGGTTTGGACCGCTGGGAGAAACTTCCTGCCTGTTGGAGTCACTCTTTATGTCTGTGTGCTGAACCGTGTGGATGATCTCGCCGTCTGATGTCCACTTCTTTTCTTTGAATATCCCCAAACCACCAGCAGTGGAAGCAGACCGCCTCCGCCTCCCAGTCTGGACCCCATGTGGGTTTTTTTCCTGGTAAAAATCCTGTTTTTCCTTTCCATTGTCGCCAGCGTCTGCTCATGTGGAACCGCTGGGTGTTCCTGTTTTACTGTGCCGTGACACTGTAATGTCAGAACTGGTTCTATAACCTTTAAACAAACGAGGAGGCGACCTGAAAAGTTTCCTTACAGCCTGATGACCTCACATCCAGACGCTTTCATCCTCCACCACGACAGTGAGAGCTGGTTTTATTACCAAACCCAACATGGTGTATTTACACTATCTTTTCTCCGACACGCAGCTCAAACTCTCCATGACGCAGGTGCTTCGGCTCAAAGGCACATTTATCTTATTACACGGCAGTGTGTGCTGCAGTGTGTGAGGCCTGTGTGTGTTTCCAGGCATGAAGACACTCCGCTTGTGTTTGAAGAGATAGCAGGGCTGGCACTTTACAACAATATCACCCATGTTTCGTTTGGAGCAGCAGCGCAAGTCTCATAAAGAGCTTTATAGAACCTGCAGACACGTACGCACGCACACTTTAAGTTCAGTCCAAACAAAAGAAAGACACGTGACGTTTGCATGGATTATTTCTTCCAGCAGGTCTCGGGTCGACTGTGGGACGGTTGGACAGTTGGACTGTGACTCAGACTTCAGATAAGACACTGGGAGCAGTAAAAGTCCACAGCAGGAGCCGACGGTGCGTCGTTACAGTTACTAGATGAAGAGGAGGACCTGGTGACTACACACACATTCATCCCCCCCCAGAATTCCTCCAATCCACAAAGTGTTGAATCCCAGCAACAGCGGCTCACAGGAGCGGTGTGGACACAGGATGCGGAGCCGAACAGACGGAAGACACTTTGAATGGACGAGGAGGAAGGAGGACGAATGAGGGGAGCGGAGAAAGAGGAGAGCAGGAAGGAAGAGGGAGAATGAGGGAAAGGATTCACGTGGACACCAGAACAGGAAAGACAACAGCGGACTCCAACGTGACTGCGTCCAATCAGAACGAGGCGGTGTCCACCTCTAACTCAACAATCCATCAGCTTCACTCGTCCACAACAACCATTCAGCCTGTGTGAAAGAACAACTCCTGCTTTTTACATTTAGTTTCATCTTTACACCTCATCTCTGCTCTCTGGCCTTTAAATGACAGGAAGGAGACTGGGACAGACTGTGTGCTAGAGCCGCCTGGGAACAGAGACTGAAGCAGGAGCTCAGATGATTTAACTGATGTGACTTTATAAGTCCAGAAATGTTCCCAACATGCCCTCAGAGCCCGTTTCAATAGAGAAGAAAATGTTAGGAAATACCAAAGAATGCCCCAAAAACCCGGAGACGAGGTCTGGAAATGACCCGGTTGAACTCTTTGGGGGTTTTAAGAGCTCATTGGATTGAGTTTTTAAGAGGAAACCAGAAAATATTCACGATTCAAAAGCTGGACCCAGTAAAGTTTAGTTGGATTAAAACGTGAGGAAAACTAAAGGACCAAGGGGATAAAAGCAAAAGGAGAGCTGCGTGGAAGAGAAAGCAGAAAGATGCTTCAGAAATACAGGAACAAACTGGGCGGTGGCGCTATTAAGTCATAAAAGAGCTTCAGATAAGAGGAGGACCGTCCTCCACAGCAGTGGGCGTGTCCATCAGGTGACCTTAGAGATAAAAACAAGGTGCTTTTCCCACAGACTCGCCGATAAGGAAGCTTGACAGCTGAAGTCAACAGCAACAATAACCTCCAGTCAGATTCCAGAGAAAAACTTTCAGGCTTAAAAATGAGTCCAAACACACAGACGGCTCCGTGACCGTCTGAAACCCAAGGGAACGTCTGTCTGGAGCAGAAATAAAACTATTATCTGACACTGTGAGAGGAACCAGGAGGAACCAGGAGGAACCGCCTCTTCACACAAGTTCCTTTAATTAATCTGCAAACAGAAGAGCAGATAGACGTGTTTCTAGCCAATATCAGCTCCGCCTTCACAGGCATGACGACCTCTCCTCAGGTTTAGACACTAAAACTATTCTCTACATTTTCAATGTGAAACAAGAAGAACTAAAACTCCAGCAGTCAGACTAGTTCACACCACGTTTCAGGAGAAGATTCTTCTCAGATGATCTCAGTCACTCTGAATCATTTCCAGCTGGAATGTTTGATCTGCCCAGCGCCGGCGCCGGCGGGCTGCAGGACAGGTCAACAAGACTTAATGCTGCTGAGTTCTGAGAGAAGGACCTGACGGGCAGGAAGTCAGGAACCAATGGACTGAAGACAAGACTGGAAAGAAAGGTGCAGGTATAAACGGGTCAGCTCTTCTCACAGCAAACAGGTAAACAGAGGTTATAGTCTGCTCTACTTGAACTCTGTCCATCCTGACCTCACACACCAGCTCCAGGCTCAACCTTCTACACATTAAAGCAGAAGTTCACTTTGTGGAACGTGAAGTCAGAATCCGTCACTTCTAGGAAATGTGGACAGAGCAGCTCTTCATCCTCCACCTCACGTCCAGATTAGTGTTCACGGTAAACTGGAGATCCAGCCGCTGACAGCTGGAACACAACACACACACTCAGAACACTACACACGCTCAGAGCACAACACACACGCTCAGAACACAACACACACCCCGTCAGAGCACTACACACACCCCGTCAGAGCACTACACACACCCCGTCAGAGCACTACACACACACCCCGTCAGAGCACTACACACACACCCCGTCAGAGCACTACACACACCCCGTCAGAGCACTACACACACCCCGTCAGAGCACTACACACACACCCCGTCAGAGCACTACACACACACGCTCAGAGCACTACACACACCCCGTCAGAGCACTACACACACACCCCGTCAGAGCACTACACACACCCCGTCAGAGCACTACACACACACACTCAGAGCACAACACACACACACTCAGAACACAACACACACACACTCAGAACACAACACACACACACTCAGAACACAACACACACACACTCAGAACACAACACGTTCAGTCACTGGGCCACGTCCACAAAACAACCCCGAGCCTCTACACCGGGATTCACCTAATGGGTCACCAGCATGGAAAACTTCTGACTCCAGGATTAATGTTTGGTGATAATATTCACATTGATCCACCACTGAAGCCCAACAATACTTCAAAATACTACTTAAATCCATCTCAATGAGTAAAATCTGATATTTTGGTTAGAATTGGTACAATTAGTGTCTCAGTCCTTCAGTTTAATACTGCATTCAAACTCCCTGAACCCCATGAGTTTAAACGTGTGTGTGTGTGTGTGTGTGTGTGTGTGTGTGTGTGTGTGTGTGTTAACCGTCTGACAACAGGAGTGTTGGAGTTTCATGACTACATGCTTCAGACTGCTGAAACGCTGCACACTAAGCCTACATTCAGTCTGCGAGGATGATTTGACTGGAAGATGAGCTGCTTTAGCCGTGTGTGTGTGTGTGTGTGTGTGTGTGTGTGTGTGTGTGTGTGTGTGTGTGTGTGTGTGTGTGTGTGTGTGTGTGTGTGTGTGTGTGTGTGTGTGTGTGTGTGTTGGACTGGGTGGGATTACCCTCAAATGATTTTTCATGAGTTGCACACAGATCCACTGGTCAGTGTGACATTTCCTGACAGAAACACCATTCACACACTGAAAGGTTAGTGTGTGTGTGTGTGTGTGTGTGTGTGTGTGTGTGTGTGTGTGTGTGTGTGTGTGTGTGTGTGTGTGTGTGTGTGTGTGTGTGTGTGTCTGTGTGTGTGTGCATAAACCCTGCTCCACACTGCAGATAAATCCTCCTCTCATGTCCCTGGTCAGACCATCCTAAATCAGTTTATTGCTGGTTAGTGCATCGTGTGTGTGTGTGTGTGTGTGTGTGTGTGTGTGTGTGTGTGTGTGTGTGTGTGTGTGTGTGTGTGTGTGTGTGTGTGTGTGTGTGTGTGTGTGTGTGTGTGTGTGTGTGTGTGTGTGTGTGTGTGTGTGTGTGTGTGTGTGTGTGTGTGTCCTCCTCCTCTCTGTTTACACCCAAACATATTAAACTTCACTCTATCATACAAACTGCTCAGGCTCACAGATTAATGTCCTTATTTCCTGCAGTAACTAAACACCTGAATGCATCATTACTTTCTTTAACTTTCCAATAAACGTTTACATGTAAAGTCAAAAACAAAACTGAAAAACATTGGTGATATTAAAACTGCATATTGTATTACAGCTTTATCAACAGTCCTGAACTGTGATGAACTCTGTGTCTTCATGCTCTGCATGTCAGGAGTGTCTGAGGTCAAAGGTCAGCAAGTGTAGTGAAGGCTGAAGGAGCAGCCAGCGAGGAAGACGAAGGCTGAGGGAGCAGCCAGTGAGGAAGACGAAGGCTGAGGGAGCAGCCAGTGAGGAAGACGAAGGCTGAGTAAGCAGCCAGCGAGGAAGACGAAGGCTGAGGGAGCAGCCAGCGATGAAGACGAAGGCTGAGGGAGCAGCCAGCGAGGAAGACGAAGGCCAAGGAGGGTTTTAGAAGTAAGAAGGCAACTTCAGTGATTGGAGCTTAAAAAAGAAGCTTATTATTTCAAATATTGTTTAAGAGTACAGAAGTATAAACAATAGGAGCAGATGGTGAATGTGTAAAGCTGCTATTTGGCATCAGGAACTCCAAACAGAGACAATAACAGTGAACATTTAAATCCCTGTTTACACCACAAAGCTTCCAGTCCTGGTGTGTTACACACAAACAGCTCTGCAGTGTGCCGGCCTGTTTGAGTCCAGTGGTGTTCAAACGCAGTGTGAAACGTGACATCAGAAGGAGTTGGGAGGTAAAACAGAAGGGATGACAGCTCATTAAAAAAAAAGGAGTGTTCGTTTTCACTTCCTAATGTTTGCCATGGTTTGGTCCCGGCTGCAGCTTCCACATCCTGACATTTCAAGGAATCTATTACTGCGCCCATTCCAGTACAAACACCTCCTCAAAAAGCTCCTATTCTCACCAGAACCCCCCCCCCCCTTTATAATTACAGCTGGCATGTGGTCCAGAGCCTCGGCTTGAGAAACCGCAGGTCATGACATTTGTAGCTGCACTGTATGGAACGCACACACACACACACACACACACCACTGTGTGCGTGTGTGTGTGTGTGTGTGTGTGTGTGTGTGTGTGTGTGTGAGTGTGTGTGTGTAAGAGGCTGTTATGGGAAAGTGAAGCAGCCGAGAAATTCTGCAGAAGCTGCAAACAGACTCACATGAGAAGAAGCCGGAGTGTGTGTGTGCGTGTGTGTGTGTGTGTGTGTGTGTGTGTGTGTGTGTGTGTGTGTGAAGTGACCCACTTTGTTTTGTCTTGGTCATCATAAATCGAGTGTTTGTGGTTTTAACACTCAGCGTGTGTGGTGGTCGTCCTGTGGGGGGCGCCAGAGAGTCTCAGCAGGGGGCGGGGCATGATTTGTATCATATAGTTGTAAACACAAAGAAATAACAACGGAGTAGATCTATTAAACATTTGCTAAACTACATTTATGAAGTGAAACAAAAGACAAAGTGAAATCCTAAAATAACTTTTCCTTTTAATTTTAAAATTTAATTTTAAAAACATTAGGGCAAAACTGGAACTGATTGTTCTGTAAACTTATAATAGAGACAAGGTACTTTTAAATGAAATCATAGAGACGAAACAGAATTTATTGCAATATTGATCGAGATCATACAAAGTTCAGTTAAATTTCAGAGATAATTAACTTTTTCTCTGCATCATGTTTTTGACCAAAGATTGTATAAGTTGCACAAGTTTTGTTGAATTAGTTAGCAAATAATTAGTATTATAAGGAGATCATTACAGATTTATCTTTTGATTTACTGATTTTCTTTGCTTCCGTTTATCAGAAATCAAAACTGCGAGTATCACAGTTTGAATTAGAGAAAATAAACTTTTCCATTATACTTTATTAATAAATCACAAAATGGCAATTTGATATAAAAACAATAAAGTGAAGGTTAGATTCAGGGGGAAAGCAGAAAGTTAAGTTTCTACGTGAAACTGAATTGTGATATTTAGAGGCGCGCCTGCAGCTATTCAGTTACTTTAATGTGTTCTCCATGTGCAGCATCAAGTCAAATGCAAACCATTACATTTGAAGAAAGACACGTCTTTCAGGTCTTTTAATGCATCGGCCGAATAAACTACATAATTAGATTATTTGCTCACTATGCCGCTCCTCTCAAGGTGGAGGAAGGTAAGGGAGCTCAACAGGTGAATCCACTTTAACAAGGTTGAAACATCCTAAAAGCTTGAGTGTTTTCGGACAGCATGTATGCCGAATTTAAGAGTGTATAATAAAGATTTTAAAGTGTGCTTGAATTGATTTCTGCTATAAACAGATTTATCTATAGAAGCTGGTAAAGTTTAATTTGGGTGAAATCCAACTGAAGTTCTGAGCAACGCCCCCTTCAACCGACGACCAGACCCCAGTGTTGCAGACAAGCTGACCGTCCTCAGGACGACCGAAGCAGATAAAATGAAGTTTCTCCAGACAGAAAGGTGAGTTTAGTCGTGTTTACCTTGCTCTCTGTCACCTTTCCGTTGGGTTTTTTGAAGAACGAGGTCCTGGCCGTGAAAAAGAACTCTTCGGAGTCTTCCTCCAAGCTGCTGTAGCCGCTGCTCATCGTGCTATTCCACGTCATTGAGGGAAACTTCTCCTCCAAACTCAACACGTCCAGCTGGAAACACCCTCACGGCCCCCGGAGGTCCGGGCAGGACAGAGTTCAGCCCGGGGAGATTTCCTCATTCGATCCGCTCCCGAGTCGCCGGCTGCGGCTCCTCCTCCTCCTCCGTCAGTCGCTCGCGGCTCCGCCCGGCATGACTCCAACTCACTGCAAACTTCCCATTTCCGCTGACGAATCACAACCACCGACCGTGAACAACCAGCGACCTCACCGCCTCCTGAAAACTCCCCCGTTTTACCGGATTCAACGTGAAGAACTCCGAGAGGACCACACCGGGAAACGACGCCTCGGACGTCCCGCACACACTGATGAACTTATGGACTGAGTGACAGAGGCTACAGTAAAGCCCCGCCCACCGCCTGACCATAGCCAATCACAGGCCTCGCAGCCACTCCAGCCACGCCCAGTGCCCATCAACAGCTAATCACAGGCCTGACAGTTACACAAATCACACCCGAAACAACTCGGCAGCCAATCAGCAGTTAGGTGACGAGTTTAAGAGGTTTAACCTACAAATATAGAGCGTTTACATGACGTTTCCGGTGGAAACTTTAGTTTTTGCTTATTGTTTTATTTCGGGAAAGTTTCGCATTTACACAGCAATGTTTTGAAAATTATGTCTTTCTACAAAGAAATGGACTGAAAACGATGCAGTTTTCATGTTGTGCCGCTAGTTGGAGAACAATGAGTTCTAAACATGAACACTGGGAGAACACGGACGTTCTAGAGGACAGACCACCAAGCTGGATTGTTATTATGGTGACTGTCAAAATAAAACCACCAAGTTGGATTGTTATTATGGTGACTGTCAAAATAAAATCACCAAGTTGGATCGTTATTATGGTGACTGTCAAAATAAAACCACCAAGCTGGATTGTTATTACGGTGACTGTCAAAATAAAACTACCAAGCTGGATTGTTATTATGGTGACTGTCAAAATAAAACCACCAAGCTGGATTGTTATTACGGTGACTGTCAAAATAAAACTACCAACTCTATGGCAAAGGCAAGGCAAATGTATTTATAGAGCACTATTCAAACACAAGGCAATTCACAGTGCTTTACAAAGAAATAAAAGAAATGAAAGACTCCAGGAGAATATGGACTGGGAGTCACCCCTTCATTTGGTCCGGTTTGTGTTCAAGCAGCACTTTTGGAACTGGATCAAACCGCCTGGAAAACGACACACAGTTACACCAGCTGCTGGCTTGGGGGCGCTGTTGCCTAAACCAAACACTGACCAGAGAGGAAGTAAAGAAGAAAGATGGATCATTGATTGGTCTGAACTGAAAGAGGAAGTCCCGCCCCTTTAGGTCGTGGTGGCTAGGCTAGTTAGCTCGTGGCTAATGGGATACCACAAACAACCACGATATCTCGTCTTCAGACCAGATATCAATGAGTCTTCCTCACTCTCCCTCTCTACTCCACGTCTGCCTGCAAGATATTTTCCAACTTTTTTCTTTTAGCGTCTGCTTCTTCTGATTAGCTTCGTTTGTTTACGACCCAGAAAGCATTGCTGACTACGTCACGTCCTCTCACCCCACCTGCTAGCATGAGAACCAAGACCCAGGTTTTCAAATGGACCAGAGATCTTGTTAGACCCAGTTCAGAGTTCAAGACGCCCAAACTAAAGTTTTTTTCCCTGAAGAGACTCTGGTCCGGTTCAAACAGGGAATGTGAACATGCCTTTAGTGAAGGACGAACAGACAGAGACACGAGTACACAACCAACCTGTACCGAGGCCAGATAAACTTCAGTAAGACCAACACATACACTAGAACACTGACAAATCTACAGATAGAGTACAGTAAAGTAGCACCGTCATTATAAATAAAAGGTTCCCAGAAAAAGTAAAACAGATAATTGAATATTTAAATATTTAAACAGATGTAGAATCCCACAACACACTGCAGGACAAACAAACGTGAGAGAACCAAGCAAAGGCCGACGCTTCACACTGGGTGGAACCGGAGTTATCAAAGCTTTTCAGAGCCGTGGTGGAGAAGCTGGAGTCAGAGTGGAGGTGGGAGGAGCCAAACATCTTCCTCCTGTTCAACCAGCACCAGTTCACTACATTTTAAAAAAACACAGGCTGATGCCCGGTTCACACTGCAGGATGATGAGGCCCAGTTTGGCTCCGATTCTCCCTTCCAACAATCTTAGGGACGCTCAGATCAGCATGAGATAATCTTATGAGATAATCCTGCAGTGTGTGGTGTCTTCAGACTGCTGTCCTCTGCTCAGAAGGACGTCTCTAATGGGGACATTCAACATGTTGGATTGTTTTGGCCGAGTTCTCCTGGTGTGTGGTGTCCCCCGAGGGCAAAACCAGCAGGAGCCTGTTGACTGTGACGCGTAGCCAATCAGAAAGCCAGGTGACGTAGTGGCGAGGAAACGCCGGACCGGACCGACAACCATGCTCCTGTTGTCTCCACTCCTTTCTTCTTCTTCTTCTTTGAGTTCTTCACTTCTTTGACCAACGTCTCTTCTTTTTAAAACGGGTTCTATCAGATAAAAACACCACAAGTGATCGCCGATACATCCTCTTCGTCCTCTTCGTCCTCTTCGTCCGCCATGTTTGTGGAATCACGTTTGATCTCGAGAGGTTGTGTGAGATTTCCTGTCTGATGTGGGGACGTTCACCAGTGAAATGGGTTGGTGCTGCTGTGTGGCTGCACACCACACACTGCACCAGCAGAACTGTTAACCCTGGGTTATTTACCCAAGTGTGTGTGTGTGTGTGTGTGTGTGTGTGTGTGTGTGTGTGTGTGTGTGTGTGTGTGTGTGTGTGTGGTCTCTTAGGTTTAATGTGGGTTGTGTGTGTTCAATGCATTTGTTGAAGCAGTTTTTCACATTTTTACGATAAAGGCACTGATCAGACGCACCGACTGGGAATCGGAGAAACTTTGCTAAAGTGAGAAGAAAGCCTACCGTATTTTCTGGACTATAAGTCGCTCTTTTTTTTGGGGGGGGGGATTGGCTGCTCATACAAATCATATTAGTTAACAACTTGCATTTCAAAATATTCTGGTACGTACAATTTGTGACCACTAGTTGTCACTGTATGACAACAGAAAGCTGCTACAGTACCACAGAAAAACCTCCATTACCACTGGATCTGACTGACAGAGCAAGAAAAACTTCTGGAAAAAGAAAAGAATCCACAGCAGAATTTAACATAGAAGGGATGAAACAGACGAGAAAACCGTTAAAGAGACTCCAAGTTCAAATGAATAAAAGTATTGCCATCAATACAAGTTAAACAGACGATCATGTATTGGTGATTTGGGATTTTTAATTCAAAATAACAGTGGTCTTTCTCTTTCCCTTGATTACAATAATAAAGGTATTTGTTGGTTTTTGAGTTTAATTTGCTTCATTTTTGTACTTTGGTGTTTCTGACTTCATGAAGATATTGTGCATGTTGACGATAAAACGTACCACTGTGTGTCCGCAGTGTGACCCCAGCTCCATGAGTTACATGACATTGCCATGGTTTGAGTGTGTACATGGACGGTGAGAGGGTGTGATAAAGAAAGAGAGCAGGAGTTCATCCTTCATCCACACTCAGTGTTTTTCCATCTTTCCCTCTTCCCGTCCACTCGGTGGCCGGACCTGCTTATCTCTGTGTGTTTTGGACGAATCTCAATCGGATTTTAAAGGACACATTTTTGGGGTTTGGCTGCGGTGGACGAGCCGAGTGTATTTTAGTTCTTCTTTCTGACTCTGCTGGTTTTAAATTAGAGTCTGAAATCCGCTGCAGTGGCAGAACGTTGGTGTGCTTCTCTGGTGGGCTCACCCTAACCCTAACACCAACATGGAACCTACACCTGGGCTCCGGGGGGCAGCTGACAACACCAGACCATTAATTGCCCCACTGCTGCTAATAGTTTGCAGTTATTGCCTCATAAAGGAGAAACATAAGAGACCCAAACTCCACTTTCCAAAAACATGAGTGGAACTCTGAAGCATTTAACAGCCACATAAAGTCAGCAGCCGCTGAAGCAGTGAGCGTGATGGAGACCCAGCTCTGCTCCTGGTGTCCCTTCTAAACACACACACACACACACACACACACACACACACACACACACACACACACACACACACACACACACACACACACACACACACACACACACACACACACAGACCAGCAATTTAAAGAATAGAATCACATTTGTTCCGGTTGTGACCAGTCCTTTAAATAGTCCGTAGTGGCATTTTTATTGTGTATTGTTTTAACCCTCCCCCCCCCCCCCCCCCCCCCCCCCCCGCAAAAAAAAAAATTAAAGAATTGTTGGTCATGACATTTAGTTTTTACTCTATTCTTTTGTTTTCATTTCCAATATTGGAACTGGCGCAGTGAGTTCAATGAGTTCAGTGAGAACAAGACTTATATTTGAGGACATTCTGTTTTTATCACTTAAGAGAGTCTTTGTTTCGCTCCATGTGTTCCCGCCTCCTCCTTCCTGGTGTCGCTAGTGGATCATGTGACCTGTCTCAAGTTTTACGCCACATGACCTTCCTGACGTAACCGGAGGAGTTGAGGGTTAAAGCTCGAGTTCAGGATTCAACAGACATGAAGGACCAGCAGTAGCTTTGGAGAATTTCTGGTTACAAGTTTGCTTCTGTTACCTGTAAGAGGCTTTTCACATTCAGACAGTCCGGGACTTGTCTCACCTGGGAGGGGGCGGAGCCGAGAATTTTCACCCCTTCATTTGATTCGGTGGCGTTCACATTGACTTTAGAGCTCAAACCTCCTGGAAAACGTCCTGCAGTGACACCAGCTGCTGGTTTGGGGGCGCTGTCGCCTGAAACAAACACTGACCAGAGAGGAAGTAAAGAAAAAACAAGGCTCATTGATTGGTCCAGACCAAAAGAGGAAGTCCCGCCCCTTTAATCTGTTGTGGCTAGGCTAGTTAGCTGGGTAGCCATAAACAACTGTGATATAAAGTCTTCAGACCAGATATCAATGAGAGTCTTCCTCATTACTTCTTCATCACTACTTCCTCTTCTCTCCTTCCTCCTCTCTCCTTCCTCCTCTCTACTTCTTCCTCTCTCCTTCCTCCTCTCTACCTCCTCCTCTCTACCTCCTCCTCTCTACCTCCTCCTCTCTCCTTCCTCCTCTCTACCTCCTCCTCTCTACTTCTTCCTCTCTCCTTCCTCCTCTCTACCTCCTCCTCTCTACCTCTTCCTCTCTACTTCTTCCTCTCTACTTCTTCCTCTCTACTTCTTCCTCTCTACTTCTTCATCTCTACTTCCTCCTCTCTACTTCTTCATCTCTACTTCCTCCTCTCTACTTCTTCCTCTCTCCTTCCTCCTCTCTCCTTCCTCCTCTCTACTTCTTCCTCTCTACTTCTTCCTCTCTACTTCTTCATCTCTACTTCCTCCTCTCTACTTCTTCCTCTCTACTTCTTCCTCTCTCCTTCCTCCTCTCTACTTCTTCCTCTCTCCTTCCTCCTCTCTACTTCTTCATCTCTACTTCCTCTTCTCTCCTTCTTCCTCTCTACTTCTTCCTCTCTACTTCTTCCTCTCTACTTCTTCCTCTCTCCTTCCTCCTCTCTCCTTCCTCCTCTCTACTTCTTCCTCTCTACTTCTTCATCTCTACTTCCTCTTCTCTCCTTCTTCCTCTCTACTTCTTCCTCTCTCCTTCCTCCTCTCTCCTTCCTCATCTCTACTTCTTCCTCTCTACTTCTTCCTCTCTCCTTCCTCCTCTCTCCTTCCTCCTCTCTACTTCTTCCTCTCTCCTTCCTCCTCTCTACTTCTTCCTCTCTCCTTCCTCCTCTCTACTTCTTCCTCTCTACTTCTACCTCCTCTCTACTTCCTCCTCTCTACTTCTTCCTCTCTACTTCTTCATCTCTACTTCCTCCTCTCTACTTCTTCCTCTCTCCTTCCTCCTCTCTACTTCTTCCTCTCTACTTCTTCCTCTCTCCTTCCTCCTCTCTACTTCTTCCTCTCTACTTCTTCATCTCTACTTCCTCCTCTCTACTTCTTCCTCTCTACTTCTTCATCTCTACTTCCTCCTCTCTACTTCTTCCTCTCTCCTTCCTCCTCTCTACTTCTTCCTCTCTACTTCTTCCTCTCTACTTCTTCCTCTCTCCTTCCTCCTCTCTACTTCTTCCTCTCTACTTCTTCCTCTCTCCTTCCTCCTCTCTCCTTCCTCCTCTCTACTTCTTCCTCTCTCCTTCCTCCTCTCTACTTCTTCCTCTCTACTTCTTCCTCTCTCCTTCCTCCTCTCTCCTTCCTCCTCTCTACTTCTTCCTCTCTCCTTCCTCCTCTCTCCTTCCTCCTCTCTACTTCTTCCTCTCTACTTCTTCCTCTCTACTTCTTCCTCTCTCCTTCCTCCTCTCTACTTCTTCCTCTCTACTTCTTCCTCTACTTCTTCCTCTCTACCTCTTCCTCTCTCCTTCCTCCTCTCTACTTCTTCCTCTCTCCTTCTTCTTCCTCTACTTCTTCCTCTCTACCTCTTCCTCTCTCCTTCCTCCTCTCTACTTCTTCCTCTCTACTTCTTCCTCTCTCCTTCCTCCTCTCTACTTCTCCCTCTCTACTTCTTCCTCTCTACTTCTTCCTCTCTACTTCCTCCTCTCTACTTCTTCCTCTCTACTTCTTCCTCTCTACTTCTTCCTCTCTCCTTCCTCCTCTCTACTTCTTCCTCTCTCCTTCTTCTTCCTCTACTTCTTCCTCTCTACCTCTTCCTCTCTCCTTCCTCCTCTCTACTTCTTCCTCTCTCCTTCTTCTTCCTCTACTTCTTCCTCTCTACCTCTTCCTCTCTCCTTCCTCCTCTCTACTTCTTCCTCTCTACTTCTTCCTCTCTCCTTCCTCCTCTCTACTTCTTCCTCTCTCCTTCCTCCTCTCTACTTCTTCCTCTCTACTTCTTCCTCTCTACTTCTTCCTCTCTCCTTCCTCCTCTCTACTTCTTCCTCTCTACTTCTTCCTCTCTACTTCTTCCTCTCTCCTTCCTCCTCTCTACTTCTTCCTCTCTCCTTCTTCTTCCTCTACTTCTTCCTCTCTACTTCTTCCTCTCTCCTTCCTCCTCTCTACTTCTTCCTCTCTACTTCTTCCTCTCTCCTTCCTCCTCTCTACCTCTTCCTCTCTCCTTCCTCCTCTCTACTTCTTCCTCTCTCCTTCTTCTTCCTCTACTTCTTCCTCTCTACCTCTTCCTCTCTCCTTCCTCCTCTCTACTTCTTCCTCTCTACTTCTTCCTCTCTCCTTCCTCCTCTCTACTTCTTCCTCTCTACTTCCTCCTCTCTACTTCTTCCTCTCTCCTTCCTCCTCTCTACTTCTTCCTCTCTACTTCTTCCTCTCTACTTCACGTCTGCCCGCCAGATATTTTCCAACTTTATTTTCTGCGTCTGCTTCTTCTGATTCGCCTGTTTAACTCTGTTAGTTTACTACCCAGAATGCATTGCGCTCTACGTCACGTCGTCTCACCCCGCCTGCCAGAAAGATTGTTTGTAAAGGAACGGAGACCCAGGTTTTCAAGGGGACCAGAGATCTAGTTAGTGCCGGTTCACTGTTGGTGGGAGTGTTCATGTCCAAACGTTTTTCTCTGAAGAGACTCTGGTCCAGATCAAACATGTGAACACGCCCTAAGCTACCACTGCCAAATAGTATAATTACCATTTTATTACTGGTTACCTTGAAGAACTAAGGAGAACAGGTTTGTCTGTTTTGGCCCATCAACAGAAACGGGTTCTCAGCTTCTTTCGTTAACATAAATAATGTTTTCTATCCCTGGATGTGGAGAAATCCTGGTCCTGTTGGTTTTAGAAGTCCTGCTCTCATGTGCTGATGTGACTGTTGGTGATCTGATCACATATTGGTGACTTTTTTGAAGTGCTCCAGTTTCTGCTGATATGTAAGCAGGCAAAACTAAACTGATGTGACTCTTATCTGACTAACAGCCAACAAACTTCCTTCTTCCTGAGTGAAACCTGTCCGTTTAGAGTTTTCACCCTCGGAGTCTGTCTGGGTGGACAAACGGCCTCCATGTGCTCCCAGCCTGGCGGTGTGAGACGTGTGTCCACTGGAGATAATCCAGCGTCCAGTCGTTCTGGCCCCGAGCCCGTCTGGTTAAACATTACTCACATTCCAGTGCAGGGAGCTGCTGGAGGACCGGCTGCCACCATACTGTACCTCTGTAGGTCAAACCTTTCCCATGGCACCCGGGTGGAGGAGCGCTCCATCAACGCTCACACTCAGATATTTCAGCTTTTACATGTTTGCACATTTCCACCAAGGTCAGTGGGAAGTTTGTGGGATTTCGGCCTCAGACAAGGGAAACACCTGCTGAGGGCTTTTTAACACGTTTCTTCCAACAGAACCAGATCATCCAGACCATGTGCTGCTAATCCAATGACTAGAGTCAAAACTGGCAAGTGGTCAAAACTAGGGATGTCCCGATCAGCTCGGTAGATATCGGATCTAGGCCAATATTGGTGATTTGTGAGTGATCGGGCATCGCAAAAATCCAGCCGATCACCCTGCCGACCTTAAAAAAAAACAAAAAACTTTTCACGTCAGCTGCCGTAAAGCGAGCCCTGTTTGTGACCTGCCGTAAACTGAGGAGCAGCAACCTCGCCGTTAGCGCCTAAAGGTCAATTCATCCTCCATAAGAAGAAGAAAGTTGGGCAGTGCAGGTCCTGCTGAACAAATTGACCTCATGTCTTCTTCCAGCTCCTTCTGGACGAACAATTTAGTTTCAGCTGTTCCAACTGTCCTGGCTGAACTGTGTAGGAGCTGCTCTGCTGAAACTTCTGCTCTGCCGTGCTGCTCACGTGTTCCAGTTCACTAATGACTATCAGTCATATTTTAATCATATTTAGCTTGTAACATCACTACTGCATGATCCCTGCAGCTCGTTAACATGTCAGAGGGCAGGTTTACATGATGCACCTGAACGCATCACTCAGAGCTGTCAGCTCCTGCAGTGAAAACCAACCAGCATGGCGCTCTGACACAAACTCTCTTTTATTACTGAAACAGTTCAGAGAAATGTGTTTCTGAAAGCACTGGAGGACAGAAATAAACTGTGCAGTTGTGGCTGCTGTGAGGGGGCGTGGCCTGCTGTGAGGGGGCGTGGCCTACGAGTTTGTCAGCTTCTTATCAAGTATGAACAGTCCTGCTGAAAAAGCTTTTTCTTTGGCAGCTGGCTGACATCACTGCTGAACTTTCTACTTGTTCTTATGGGTCCTAAAAGGGAGTATGCAGGGGCCTTGAAGCCATTGAGAGGATAAACCAGCAGTCTGGAGGTATTTTAAGGTTGACAACCAAACCAGTCCAGCGGCCAGTTGTACTATTTGCTTCACCACAGCCCTGAGAGGTGGAGCACCAGAGCTTCACCACAGTCCCGAGAGGTGGAGCACCAGAGCTTCACCACAGTCCTGAGAGGTGGAGCACCAGAGCTTCACCACAGTCCCGAGAGGTGGAGCACCAGAGCTTCACCACAGTCCCGAGACGTGGAGCACCAGAGCTTCACCACAGTCCTGAGAGGTGGAGCACCAGAGCTTCACCACAGTCCCGAGAGGTGGAGCACCAGAGCTTCACCACAGTCCCGAGAGGTGGAGCACCAGAGCTTCACCACAGTCCCGAGAGGTGGAGCACCAGAGCTTCGTTTAACACAACTAATCTGATAAGACATCTAAAAAGTAAACATGCGGCGGCGTACGCTCAGTTTACAACAACAACTAAAGAAAAAGCTGCAGCGAAGCAGCAAAAAATAAAGGATTTTAAAATAAAGGATTTTAAAATAAAGGATAAGTACCCACAGGGGGGCAATATGGTGAAGAAAAGAACCCAGAAGGTTCCTCTAGTTTGAAGGGAGACTGGGATATTCTGAATAAGTTTTTGAGAGTACTATGTTCAGAGTACTTTTGTCAAACAGGTTTTACCACTTTGAAGTAGAATGAAGTATTTATACTTCACATTGAAATGTAAATGTTTAGTGACATTCAGGTCAAACCTCTCATACTGCTTTAAGGTAAACTGGAATTTAATACACAAAGAAGTTACATTGGAGCCTAAGAGTATTTATGTTTAAGATTTATTTATTTATCTTTATTATTGTATTTGCACTTTTTTAGGACTTATTTTCAATTTATGTTGTAGTTTTTGTAGTTTATATGTTAGTCAACTTCCCATTGAACTGCTACCTTATCGTGGTGGGGGAGTTTGAGTACCCGAATGATCCTAGGAGCTACGTTGTCGGGGGGCTTGCCCCCCAGTAGGGTCTCCCAAGGCAAATTGGTCCTAGGTGACGAGTCAGACCAAAAGCAGTTCAACAAGCCCCCTATGACAAAACAGCAGAAGAGGAAAGTGACGTCGCCCGGCGAGGCGCAGCCAGGGCCTCACCCTGGAGCCAGGCCTGGGGTTGGGGCCCGCATGCGAGCGCCTGGTGGCCGGGCCTTTGCCCGCGGGGCCCAGCCGGGCCCAGCCCGAAGGGATGACGCGGGTCCCTCCTCTTCCTCCTGTGAGCCCACCACCCACAGAGGCTGCTTGTAGGGGGTTGGGTGCAGTGTGGATTGGGTGGCAGTCGATGGCAGGGGCCTCGACGACCTGATCCCCGGACACGGAATCTGGCTTTTGGGACATGGAACGTGACCTCGCTGGGGGGGAAGCAGCCTGAGCTTGTGCGGGAGGTAGCAAGATACCATCGCGGGCTGGCGTGGGCTTGCTTATTGCCCCACAGCTCAGCCGCCATGTGTTGAGTTCACCCCGGTGAACAAGAGGGTCGTGTCCCTACGACTCCGGGTAGGGGACAGGTCTCTGACTGTTGTCTCGGCCTACGGACCGAACAGCAGTACAGAGTACTTCTTAGAGACCTTCTTGGAGTCCCTGGGAGGGGTGCTGGATAGTGCTCCAACTGGGGACTCCGTTGTTCTACTGCGGGACTTCAAAGGCCCACATGGGCAACGACAGTGAGACTTGGAAAGGGGTGATTGGGAGGAACGGCCTCCCTCATCTGAACCCGGGCGGTGTTCTGTTGTTGGACTCCTGTGCTAGTCACAGTTTGGCCATAACGAACACCATGTTCCAGAACAGGGGTGTCCATAAGTTCACTTGGCACCAGGACACCTTAGGCTGGAGGTCGATGATAGACTTTGTGGTCGTGTCATCTGATCTCCGGCCACGTGTCTTGGACACTCGGGTGACGAGAGGAGCAGAGCTGTCAACTGATCACCACCTGGTGGTGAGTTGGATGCGCTGGACAGAAAGGAAGCCGGACCTACTAGGCAGGCCCAAACGTGTCATGAGGGTCTATTGGGAACGCTAAAGGATGACAGAAGATGGGTTTATATCTTAAACTAATCCGGTGCAGGAGAAGATCCCAGCTGGAGTGGAGATAAAACCACGAGAACATGCAAACTACCCAGAGAGTGCCCCAGTCTGTAATATATAATATACTCAGTAATATACATAAAAGCTGCTGAAAAAGTAACTCAAATTGAAATATCCTTTTGGCAGCAGCCTGTGTTTTCATTATCTCGAGTTTAACCTGCGACTGGCCTTCTGTCGTACAAAACTGAGGAAGGATGAACCAAGAGGATTATGAGGCCAAAGTGACTTAATATGAATATTAAGTCACTTTGGTCAATTTTGAACTTCCAAAAGATTTTCTTATATATATGAATGACACTTATTGTTTTTTATTCATTCTTATTTTGAAAAGTCATGAAGCTTAAAGAGAAAAAACCAAAGCACATTGAGTCAAGCGATGAGTTCAGCAGCTTTTCATTCACACCGCCTCCATTTCTGTCTGTTTCTTTCTAATAGAAACAGAAACAGCAGCTGCTTGAACGTTTTCCTCCGTCTGAGTGAATTCATGCTGATTGAGGGATCAGACAGAAAGCTTCACCTGCACCAAGACAGTCCTCCATTCAGTCAGTGGGTCAATCCCATCATGCTTTGCACTGCCACGTCGGCTGTTTAGGACACGAGATCCTTCATCCAGTTTTCCAGTTGAAGATTCATCTGGCTTCACGCTGCAGATTCCACTTGTTCGTACATGAGAAGCAAACAGAGTTTCCGTCCTGCTGAAGCTGATCAAGGTGTTTTCTTTAGGGTTTGTTGCATCAACCTGTTGGGTTTTGCCATTTTTGTCTAAACTGGTCATGTGAAGCGTCACGAGGGAACATTCCAGAACAGAAGAACTAACAAAGCTCCGACAGCAGGAACCAATCCGATGAGCCGGTCACGTGGGATCTGATCAGATCAGAAACAAGATTAAAGAACCTGTTTGGTCCCATTGATGTTTGAAGAGACGATGAAACGTTCACCATTTACACGAACACCAGACACTGACAACGAGGCAGTTTGCACACCAGGCCACTAGTGGGAGTCATCTGTCATGTGTTATTGTAATTCAATCACTCGTGATTTAAATCGTAGGACTTCATCGTATTGATCAATGAAATGTCTCCTGGATGTTAGAAACTACCTCCATGTATGTAGATGATGGTGAAGTAAATGTTAGCAAATACAAGAGAGCAGCACAAACAACACCTTCCTCGTTATTGTTGATCGACTCGTGTGTGTAGAAATATGTATTACGACTGTAGCGCACTCTGCAGTACTCGATTACAGGACGACGAGAGGTTTCCAGTAGGTTTCCCTGGGGAAGCTGTTGCTGTGGAAACCAACTCAACCAAACACTGAACTCAGAAACTCTGATGTGTAAAAGGATGTGATCAGACTGAGGTGTTTTACTCACAGTACTTTTGTATTCAGAGCTCCGGCGGGGTTTTGGAGAAAGGTCCACTACTACACTGCCTGCTAACTTTAGCTCTGGCGGTCGGCTGCCGTCGGCCTGAAGCCACACGAGGTGAGGGCGGGGTCAGAGGTCAGAGGTCACCAAAGGTCAAGAGTGAGGAATGTGTCCAGGTTTAGTTTAACCCCTCAGGCTGACTCAGGACAGACCCTCCCACCGTCCACAGGGTGTCGGTTCGAAACCTGCACAGGTGTGTGTTTGTGAAAGGTCGCTGGTGTGACGCCTCGGTCTAATTTAAAGGCAGGGTGCTGGGCGGGTCCTGGAAATCTACCTGAACGGTGAGAACCAAGCGTTTGACCAACTGTGGATCTTTGCAGAAGAATGTGAAGCCGCTCGCTTCCTGTAAATCCAGAGGCTCCGTTCCTCTGGTCATGTGACCAGCTGATCTGATCATGCTCTTTGTTTTCAGAGTAATCAGAGTACTTATATAGAGGAAGGCGTGGAGCTAAAGCCTGAAGCGGCGGCGAAGCTCTGTGTCTGTGTGTGTGTGTGTGTGTGTGTGTGTGTGTGTGTGTGTGTGTGTGTGTGTGTGTTACAGGTGTAAGATTTCCGACCTGCCACATGTTCTTTGAACTTGATCCACAAACTGCAGCAGATTGTTTTCTCTCTCTTCATGTAGAACCTCACGTGGACCAGGAACCTTCATTTCATTCATTAGTTTATTTGTTCCAGTTCACATTAATATTAATGAAGACTAACTTCCATCCGTCGTCCCACAAAAAAGCAAACAACGTTACAAACAAATACAAACAATAAAAACATATCAAAACAATATCGTAAAACAAAAAGGATAAAATAATTCTTCCTAAAAACCTGCCATAAAGTCCAAATGTTAGAGTGCTTACTCAGCAGTCTGATATAGGTAAAGTGCCATTTAAATATATATATATTTCAAAGTGCATTATTGTCCTAATAACCACAAGTTTGGTTGTTGATCAGCCAGATCTGCTGCTGGTTATCAAAGTGAGAAAGGTGGAGCGTTCTGGGCGGACTGGAGATAGAGTATTCCAGCGATGAACCCTGAAGAGAGAAGGAGGATTTCCTAAATGTCATTTCAACCCCCTGGAGGCCGACCTGGTACCAGGAAGACCCGTCCTCTTTATGATCAAACCCCCTGGAGGCCGACCTGGTACCAGGAAGACCCGTCCTCTTTATGATCAAATCCCCCAAGGCGGTGGGGCCGTCCCAGGCATGGGTTTGGATATTACGCAGGAGCCTGAGACTCTGGACCAGCATGAGACTCTGGACCAGCATGAGACTCTGTGCCAGTATGAGACTCTGGACCAGCATGAGACTCTGGACCAGCACGAGACCCTGGACCAGCACGAGGCTCTGGAGCAGCATGAGACTCTGGACCAGGTTGAGACTCTGGAGCAGCCTGAGACTCTGGACCAGCCTGAGGTTCAGGACCAGCCTGAGACTCTGGACCAACCTGAGACTCTGGAGTAGCATGAGACTCTGGACCAGCCTGAGGTTCAGGACCAGTATGAGACTCTGGACCAGCCTGAGACTCTGGACTAGCACGAGACTCTGGACCAGCACGAGACTCTGGACCAGCGTGAGACTCTGGAGCAGCATGAGACTCTGGAGCAGCCTGATGTTCAGGACCAGCCTGAGACTCTGGACCAGGTTGAGACTCTGGAGCAGCCTGAGACTCTGGAGCAGCATGAGGCTCTGGACCAGCATGAAGCTCTGGACCAGCGTGAGACTCTGGAGCAGGGTGAGACTCTGGAGCAGCCTGAGACTCTGGACCAGCGTGAGACTCTGGACCAGCGTGAGACTCTGGACCAGCATGAGACTCTGGACCAGCATGAGACTCTGGAGCAGCCTGAGGCTCTGGACCAGCGTGAGACTCTGGACCAGCGTGAGACTCTGGAGCAGGGTGAGACTCTGGACCAGCCTGAGACTCTGGACCAGCATGAGACTCTGGACCAGCATGAGACTCTGGAGCAGCCTGAGGCTCTGGACCAGCGTGAGACTCTGGAGCAGCATGAGGCTCTGGAGCAGCATGGGACTCTGGACCAGCATGAGACTCTGGAGCAGCATGAGGCTCTGGAGCAGCATGGGACTCTGGACCAGCACGAGACTCTGGACCAGCACGAGACTCTGGACCAGCATGACTCTGGATCAGCAGGAGACTCTGGACCAGCACGAGACTCTGGACCAGCATGAGACTCTGGACCAGCATGGGACTCTGGACCAGCACGAGACTCTGGACCAGCACGAGACTCTGGAGCAGCAAGAGACTCTGGAGCAGCATGAGGCTCTGGAGCAGCATGAGGCGCTGGAGCAGCCTGAGGCTCTGGAGCAGCCTGAGACTCTGGAGCAGCATGAGGCTCTGGAGCAGCATGAGACTCTGGAGCAGCCTGAGGCTCTGGAGCAGCATGAGACTCTGGAGCAGCCTGAGGCTCTGGAGCAGCATATTGCCCTGCAGCCTTTCTATCTTTCTGTTTTGTTCTAAATCAGAAAATCCTTCAGATAAACTCACATTTATACTCAAATTATAGTATATATACTATGTACTATAGTATATAGTATATATAGTATATATAGACTCTGGACTCTGGACCATATATAGTATACCATATATAGTATATATAATATAGTATATATTAAAACAGTTTAAACTTCTCCCTGGGAGGTACACTGGCTGGTGGCATCACAGTGTGTTCATGTGTTCATGTGTTCAGGACTTCGGGAGTTCAGGAGTTCATGTGTTTAGGAGTTCATGTTTTCATAAGTTCATGTTTTCAGGAGTTCATGTTTTCAGGAGTTCAGGTGTTCATGTGTTCAGGAGTTCATGTTTTCATAAGTTCATGTGTTCAGGAGTTCATGTGTTCAGGAGTTCATGTTTTCAGGAGTTCATGTTTTCATGTGTTCAGGAGTTCATGTGTTCAGGAGTTCATGTGTTCAGGAGTTCATGTTTTCAGGAGTTCAGGTGTTCATGTGTTCAGGAGTTCATGTGTTCAGGAGTTCATGTGTTCAGGGGTTCATGTTTTCAGGAGTTCATGTGTTCAGGAGTTCATGTGTTCAGGAGTTCATGTGTTCAGGGGTTCAGGTGCTCATGTGTTCAGGAGTTCATGTGTTCAGGGGTTCATGTGTTCAGGAGTTCATGTTTTCAGGAGTTCATGTGTTCAGGAGTTCATGTGTTCAGGAGTTCACGTGTTCAGGAGTTCATGTGTTCAGGGGTTCATGTGTTCATAAGTTCATGTGTTCAGGAGTTCATGTGTTCAGGGGTTCATGTGTTCAGGGGTTCATGTGTTCATAAGTTCATGTGTTCAGGAGTTCATGTGTTCAGGAGTTCATGTGTTCATAAGTTCATGTGTTCATAAGTTCATGTGTTCAGGAGTTCATGTGTTCATAGGTTCATGTGTTCAGGAGTTCATGTGTTCATAAGTTCATGTGTTCAGGAGTTCATGTGTTCATAAGTTCATGTGTTCATAGGTTCATGTGTTCAGGGGTTCATGTGTTCATAAGTTCATGTGTTCAGGAGTTCATGTGTTCATAAGTTCATGTGTTCAGGGGTTCATGTGTTCAGGAGTTCATGTGTTCATAAGTTCATGTGTTCATAAGTTCATGTGTTCAGGAGTTCATGTGTTCATAGGTTCATGTGTTCAGGGGTTCATGTGTTCATAAGTTCATGTGTTCAGGAGTTCATGTGTTCATAAGTTCATGTGTTCAGGGGTTCATGTGTTCAGGAGTTCATGTGTTCATGTGTTCAGGGGTTCATGTGTTCAGGAGTTCATGTGTTCATGTGTTCAGGGGTTCATGTGTTCAGGGGTTCATGTGTTCAGGAGTTCAGGAGTTCATGTGTTCAGGGGTTCATGTGTTAGTCTGCAGAAATGTGCCGAGCTCAGCACAGAAACTAGTGAAAGCTCAAATCAGCGGTCACCAGTAACGACTTCACCAAACCCAGTGACTGGTTTCCACTAGTGACTGGTTAGTGACTTGGTTCATGTAAATAAAGAGTTTTTATGTGTAAATGTGATTTATAGGAAAGAAAAATCAGGTGGAAAGTGTGAACTTACTAAAATGATAGAATATTTCACAACTTGAAGTTAAAACTCAAAGTTCATAAAACTAAAAGTTCATTGAGGTTAAATTTAATCCAAATCCTTTGAAAAACGAGTTTAATCCTGAGCTGGGAGACGTGTTCTGGGACTGATAATCCCATTACTCTTCCAGATTCACTTTGTTCTTATTTTGACTTTGCAGATTATTGAAATATGATTTATTACAGTTAATTCAGTGTTTTGTCATTTCACTATTGTGCATGTTGCTCAATAATCTGTGGCATATTGTGTTCTACTAGTTATTAGTATTAGTCTTAGTTAATACAAACAAAGAAAAAGGACATTATTGTGAAGAAAAGGACAAATATTTTGGCTTGAAGATGAAATATTTTTAAATATAGAAAATTGACAATAAAAAAAGCGGGGAATACAAAATGCAAATAAAATAAATAAAAAATATATGTACAAATGAGAATTAAAATTAAAATTAATTAGTGAATAAAAAATGCAAATAAAATAAATGTTAAATATATCTAAAAGTGAAAATTCAAAAAGTAATGAATGAAGGAACAAAAGGAATGAATTCAGAATGACCAGGACTTTTTAAAAGGAAATTAAAACTACAAACTCCTTTGCTGTCAGAAGCTGGTTGCTGTCGTCTGTCCCACTGAAGAAAGACTTAATCCTCTGCAATCCACACAGATTACAGCCGAGCCGCGGTGCTATAATTCATCCCGTTTGAGGAAATAGAAACGGTGGATGAAACACGACAGGAGATGAAATAACAGGCTCAGTTTGTGAGTCTGTTATTTCAGTTTGTCTGCTCACAACACGGCTTCTTTCTTCTTGGACGATAATGTGACATGAAAATCCTCTTGTGGTTTAATCTGTGTTTTTTCTGTGTGTTCATAATGTTCATGGCACCAGGAGAATTATAATCTCAGCTCTTACATGCACACACAAAGACTTTAACTTTATTAAAAACACTGTGATGAATAATTCATGTCTGCACCTTCTGATTGACAGAATAAAAGAGGTTGTCCTTTAACACAATAGAGGTCTGATTAGAGCACGGGAGGGAAAGGAATCCTGGGGGGGAGGCACCAGGAGGAAGAGCGACATGAGAAGCAGATTGTATAGAGGAAGAACTGCTCTAATCCAGACCCTGATAGTGAAACACCCAGAACCTGAGGGGTTCCAGACATGCAGGGATCCAACACCCTCCACTGGAGTCCAGACTGGAAGCTGTGCAGAAGAATGGAGCCCTGGGACCGGTTCAAGCTCACTCTCATCAACGTGTGAAGCTTCTGATCACTTAGTGACTGCAGGAACTAAAACAGGCACAAGACTAACCAGGTTCAAGATAAACCAGCTTCAGACCACCATAATCCAGCATAGACCTGCATCAGTAAAGCCAGGGCTGCAGAAACCAGCTGAAACCAGCATTTGATCAACGTAGACCAGAACAAGCACTGACCAAGACCAGGATCATTCCAGCACTGACCAAGACCAGGATCATTCCAGCACTGACCAAGACCAGGAGTAGTCCAGCACTGACCAAGACCAGGATCATTCCAGCACTGACCAAGACCAGGATCATTCCAGCACTGACCAAGACCAGGAGTAGTCCAGCACTGACCAAGACCAGGATCATTCCAGCACTGA